>NC_140999.1:133306925-133445934 GCF_052327205.1 Somniosus microcephalus | reverse complement strand
ATTTTTACCCCTCCCAGATGACCCTCATGAAGCTCATTGAACACTCTTTCCTTCAATTTGGGTGGAATTACTACTCTGGATCCACACATCAAGGTTCCTCTGCACACTGACAGCTGTTCTCTTCTCGGCGAGAATGCTGGCAACAGTGGTTCACCATGTGCTGGCCATCCCTTCACTGTTAAATCATAGACCCAGGAGAGTGTCGGGTCATTTTGTGTTTCCTTTTCTATGTTTGCATTCGTCACAGGTAGACTTTCAACTATGGTCGAGTGGAATATCTCCACTGGATCCACTGCAGGTGCTTCTTCCACCGTCGGCAACGGTAGGCGCGACAATCCATCAGCATTCCCATGCTGTTTAGTTCCTTTGTACTCGATGTCATATTGGTGTGCCCCTAGGAAAAGGGACCACCTCTGTAGCCATTGTGCTGTCATTATCGGGACGCCCTTCTGAGGGTTGAAAATGGAGACAAGAGGTTAGTAGAGTAAATTTCTGACAGTGCAGGTAGTGATTGAACTTCTTCACCCCCCACACCAGGCTGAGGGCCTCTCTGTCAATCTGGGCGTAGTTACGCTCGGCTAAAGTTAACAAGCGTGACACAAAAGCTATCGGCCTCCCTGAACCATCAAGGAATTTATGTGACAGTACCGCTCCAATGCTGTAGGGAGACGCATCACACGCCAGTCTTATCGTTAGTGATGAGTTGTAGTGAGCCAATACTACTCTTGAAGTGATTAGGTATTTACTCTTCTGAAAGACCCGCTTACATTCATCACTCCATTTCCATGCTACTCCAGTTTGTAGAAGGACGTTCAGTGGGTGCAGAATTGTGGACAAATTCGGCCAAAACCTATGGTAGTAATTCACCAATCCGAGGAATGACCTCAGTTGCGACACATTTTCAGGCGCTGGAGCCTTAACTACCGCTTGAATTTTGTCAGGGGACTTATGTAACCCCTCTTCATCAATCACGTGGCCACAATACGATATCTGTTTCTTTAAAAAACTCGCACTTGGGGCGATTGGCTCGTAGCCCAGGTTCACGTAGTCTAGTGAGCACCTGCTCTAGGTTGACAAGGTGTTCACTGTCACCTTCACCTGTCACTAGGATGTCGTCCAAGTAACACTGAGTCCCTGGAATCCCTTGCAGGACTTGTTCCATCGCTCTTTGCCACATCGCCGGAGCTGATGCTACTCCGAATACCAGTCGATTATACTGGTAAAGACCTTTGTGAGTGTTTATCGTGAGATACTTCCTAGAGGATTCTTCAACCTCCATCTGCAAATATGCTTGTGCTAGGTCAATTTTTGTAAAACGCTTCCCTCCAGATAGTGAGGCGAAAATATCTTCTATCCTCGGGAGAGGATATTGTACTGTGTGAAGGACTGGGTTCACCGTCACCTTGAATTCCCCACAGATACGAACCTTCCTTGGCTCCTCAGACTTATTGTTTAAGGTTTTCTTCATGACAGGAACGATGGGTGTCACCCACTCGCTCCAGTCTACCTTAGATAACATGCCTGCATTCTCCAGATTCTCCAGCTCTGCCTCGACGGCTGGGTGAATTGCATATGGTACCGGTCTTGCTTTGAAAAACGTGGGAATTGCATTCTCGTCTATTTTTATCGAGGTGGTTAAGCCTTTAAGAGTTCCCAGTTCCTGTTGAAATACCTCTTTGGCGTTAGCCAAGATTTTTGACAATCGTCCAGGTGTGCCGTCGTCATTCTTTTTACCAGCCACCATCAGTGCCTGAATGGAGTGCCAGTCTAAACTTATCTTTCTGATCCATTCACGTCCCAATAACGGTGGTCCACCATCTTGCAGTATGTACAGATACAATTTCTGCATTTCCTTGCCATTGTACTCGACAGGCACCCTTATTTTCCCTCTGGGGTATACTTTTTGCCCCGTATACGTCTTCAAGACAATGGATGTCTCTTTCAAGGGTATGTGTGAGAATAGCTGCTCGTAGTCTCGTTGATTCATGACGGTCCGGGCTGATCCTGTATCCAATTCCATTTTAACTTGGGACCCTGCTATCATGAGGGTGACCCAAATGGTTCGGTGATCCTCTTTTGCGATTACGTTGTGAAGTTTGAGACAGCTTAGTCTCTTGTTCCCGGATTCATTATCGCTCATCTGGTCTTCGGAATCACTGTCCGTCATCTTTTGTACTTTCCTGTACTGTTCCTTAGTAGCCTTTTTGTTGTCATTAGTCTTCTTCCCAGACCTGCAAACTCATGCAATGTGTCCCATCTTTCCACATTGCCTGCATATTTTGTCCTTGGACCAGCAGTCCTTCTGGTCATGGGTTGTTCTGCCGCAGCGATAACATTTTTCAAATCCCCGTGTCATTTCGTGGGTGCCGTATTCCTGTGGCTGTTGCTGTATTTCCGCAGCTCCCCTTGCTGCTGCTTCGTCCGATACTGCCACGCTGAAAGTCTTATCTAGCATCAGCTCTTTCTCTGAGAGTAACCTCTTCTGGGTTCCTTCACTCAGGAGTCCACAGACAAATTTGTCCCGTAGAGTATCTGTCAGTCCTGCTCCGAACTGGCAGTGCTTTGATAGCTTGCGTAGTTCCGTAAGGTAATCAGCATTGCTCTCATCTTTATGCTGATTTCTCCTGTGGAATTTAAATCTTTCTGCTATCAGCAGCGGTGTAGGATTTAGGTGTTCCTGTAGGATATCAACAATTTCGTTAAAACTCTTCGCCATCGGTTTGGCTGGAGTAATCAGGTTCCGCAATAGGCCATACGTTCTTGCGCCCATTAAATTTAGTAGTACCGATGCCTTTTTCTCATCGGCTACTTCATTTGCCTCGCAATATACTTCGACTCTTTCCACATACGTGGTCCAGTCTTCTATTGCATTATCGAAGGCAGTGATATTGCCAGTCTTCGGCATCTTGGAAATCTAAGATGGCGCCTCCCGCGCTTTGCCTTCTTCCCCGATTTAACAAAATGGCGCCTCCCGCGCTTTCCGTCTTCTCCGCCGCTGCTAGCGCTGTTGCTGGTGTTTTATGCCTTGATGGCGACGCCCTATGGTCTTCGCGCACTTCCCCCCCGCGCTGCTGCTAACGCCGCTCTCCGCGGTTCCCGTGGCAAACTGCAGCTCCTCGCGGCTTTCTGCGCTTCTAATTTCTTTTTCCCCGTCGTCGGAGCAACCATACGGGACACTTTCCTCCCTCTTCTCGGGTCTGTACGCTGCCCGGCTTCGTAGTACCGGCCGCGCCCTGTGTGCTCCACCCTCTCTCTCTCTCTCCTCTTCCCGACAACGCTGCTTGGCCCCATTGAAAAGCCACCCGATCGAGCTCTAGCCCGCCGCAGCCCAGGAAGGATCAGTGTACTACCTGCCACCAGCCCGATTAGCTGTAACACCATCGACAGGATAACCAAGCCCCGCTCTCGACAGCCTCTCCTGCAAATCTTCAACTCCGATGAATCAGAGGCGGTTGCCCACGGTCGACGCCCGTTTCTTCTGTTTTTTTTTTCTTTCTTCCTTCTGGCCTCAACCTCTGGCAACTTCGCTTCAGGGATGGATCCCCATGAGGTGGTGCAGAGTGTAGGTAAGTTCGGATCTGCTCGTCGCCAGTATTATGTCCGTGTGTAATTGAGACACGGACTGTAGGAGTTGGTAATAACAGGTCTTTACTGAGTGGAGACAAATGGGAACTAAGTATGCAAAGTTACTACACAGGCTTATATACAGGGGTGGTCACTACTGGTACTGCAGTATACAGGGGCTGCAGAATATAGTTCCTTCTGCAAAGTACATACACTACAAAAATGTCTCCTACTGACACTTCTACCACTTGCCCGGCTACATTCCCTAGAATTAGGTCCAGTACCGCCCCCTCACTTGTAGGACTTTCTACATGCTGGCTCAAAAAGCTCTCCTGGATGCACTTTAAGAATTCTGCACCCTCTCAGCCTTTCACATTCTGAATATCCCAGTTAATATTGGGGAAGTTGAAATCCCCTACTATTATTACCCTATTATTTCGACACTTTTCTGAGATTTGCCTACATACCTGTTCCTGTATCTCCCCCTGACTGTTTGGGGGCCTATAGTACACTCCCAGCAAAGTGCTTGCCCCCTTTTTGTTTTTAAGTTCTATCCATATGGCCTCATGAGAGGAGCCTGCTAAGATATCATCCCTCCTTACTGCAGTAATTGACTCCTTGATTAATATTGTGACACCCCCTCCTCTTTTACACCCCCCTCTGTCTCGCCTGAAGATTCTATACCCCGGAATATTGAGCTGCCATTCCTGCCCCTCCCTCAACCATGTCTCTGTGATAGCAACAATATCTTGCTCCCATGTGTTCATCAACACCTTCAATTCATCTGCCTTACTTGTAAGACTCCTTGCATTAAATAAATGCCATCCAACCTTGCCATACTTCCTTGTGCCGTTACATATTTGCTCTGCCTTCCAGACTGACTTGTTTTTTCCTCTATATTTGGCTGTGTATCACCCCCTACTATAGCTCCACTCCATTTCCCATCCCCCTGCCAAGTTCGTTTAAACATCCCCCCCCGCAACAGCATTGGCAAACCTCCCCACAAGGATGTTGGTCCCATTCCGGTTCAGGTGCAAACGATGCGACTTGTACAGGTCCCACCCTCCCCAGAAGCAGACCCAGTGATCCAGGAAACTAAAGCCCTCCCTCCTGCACCAACTCTTTAGCCACGCATTCATCTGCTCTATCCTCCTAGTCCTATACTCACTAGCACGTGGCACTGGGAGTAATCCAGAGATTACAACCTTTGAGGTCCTGCTTTTTAATCTGCTACCTAGCTCCCTAAATTCTTGTTGCAGGACCTCATCCCTCTTTCTGCCTATGTCGTTGGTACCAATGTGAACCACAACCTCTGACTGTTCACCCTCCCGCTTCAGAATGCCCTGCAGCCGTTCAGTGACATCCTTGACCCTGGCACCAGGGAGCAACATACCATCCTGGAGTCACGTCTGCGGCTGCAGAAATGCCTGTCTGCACCCCTCACTATTGAATCTCCTATCACTATTGCCCTTGCACTCTTACTCCTCCCCCCTTGTGCAGCTGAGCCACCCACAGTACCGTGAACTTGGCTCTGGCTGCACTTCCCAGAGGAACCGTCAGTTTCACCGTTTTCCAACACAGAAAAACGGTTGTTGAGTGAGATGCACTCTGGGGCTTTCCTGACTACCTGTCTGCCCCCCTTCTCCTGACTGGTGATCACCCATTCCGTCTCTGACTGCACTTTCTTAAGCTGCGGGGTGACCACGTCTAAAAATGTACTATCCACGTAACTCTCAGCCTCGTGGATACACAACAGTGCCTCCAGCTGACGCTCGAGTTCCGAAAACCGGGTCTCAAGTTGGCCAAACCGTTGGCACTTACTGCACATGTTGTCATCCTGACTGCAAGAAGCATCTAGGAATTGCCATATGTTGCAGGCCGTGCAACGCAGAGGATTGAGGTCCCCTGTCATACTTTTAATTTAAAAACTCTTACCTTAAATTTAAATTCTCAGATTCTCGTTCTCCTGAACTACCTTAACTATGAACTACCTTAAAAAAGATTTAAAGTTGAAGCTGAATGTGGCGACGACACGATAGTTGAGATTATTTGCCATGCCTCAGATTTTTAAAAGGTTCTTTTACTGAGCCCTGTTCCTAGCCCACCCACCACCCCAGCCCCAGTTTTGGACCTGGTAAAAGGTGGCAGCTCGATCTCAAATTCTAATGAAAATAACCAGAGTTTACCAGCTCATTCATTCACTTTTCATGGAGCGTGGATACTAGAACATTGTTCATTAATAATTGAAGTTAAAATTATTTGTGATGTTGTTCAGGTAAAAGCTTTGATCACTTCTGAAGTACATTTCTAATGGCCTTCTCTAAACGTATACCCTTCAATACACGCGTTCTAACTGTAAACTCGCATTGAGGAGGCATTGGGGGTGTTGTGTATGTACCTTTAAGAGAATAACTGGTCTCAAACTGCAGTACCGGCAGTGACCACCCCTGTATAAAAAGGCGCTAGCAGCCTTCTGTAGTTTCAGTTCCCGATTGTTTCCATTCAGTAAAGACTTGTTAAACCAACTCCTGCATTCCGTGTCTCCATTAACACATCGATCTAATACTGGCGACGAGTAAGAAACAAACTTACCTGCAACTCGGCAGCACCTCAGACGACGTTATTGACGGTCGAAGCCAGAAGAGAGAAAAATAAAAAAATAATCCACAGAAACTCGAGAAACGGGCGTCGACCGTGGGCAACCACCCTCCACATCATCGACTTGAAAAGTGCAGGAGAGACTGTCGAGAGCCAGGCTTGGTCTCCAGTCTGTGGTTTCCCAGCCAATCGGGCTGGTGGCAGGTAGTGCACTGATCCTTCCTGGGCTGCGGCGGGCTAGAGCTCGATCGGGTGGCTCTGCAACGGGGCCGGGCAGCGAGTCGGGAAGCAAAGAGAGAGAGAGAGGGTGGAGCACACAGGACGTGGCCGGTGCTTCGCAGCCGGGCAGCGTTCGGACCTAAGAAGAGGGAAGGAAGTGTCCCAGAGGGTCCGCTCCACGTCGGGAACGGTTAAAAATAAAAATACCGCGGAGAGCGGCGTTAACAGCAGCGGCAGCGGCGGGAAAGCGTGGGAGGCGCCATCTTAACTCGGCGGGGAAGAAGGAAAAGCGCGGGAGGCGCCATTTTGTTAAATCGGGGACGAAGGCAAAGCGCGGGAGGCGCCATCTTAGATTTTCAAGAAGCCAAAGACTGGTGATATCACTGCCTTTGATAATGCAACAGAACACTGGACCACGTATGTGGAAAGAGTCGAGGTATATTGCGAGGCAAACGAAATAGCCGAGGAGAAAAAGGCATCGTTATTGCTAAATTTAATGGGCGCAAGAACGTACGGCCTATTGCGGGACTTGATTACTCCAGCCAAACCGAAGGCGAAGAGTTTTAACGAAATTGTTGCTATCCTACAGGAACACCTAAATCCTACCCCGCTGCTGATAGCAGAAAGATTTAAATTCCACAGGAGAAATCAGCATAAAAATGAGAGCAATGCTGATTAACTTACGGAACTATGCAAGCTATAAAAGCACTGCCAGTTCGGAGCAGGACTGGCAGATACCTTACGGAACAAATTTGTCTGTGGACTCCTGAGTGAAGGAACCCAGAAGAGGTTATTCTCAGAGAAAGAGCTGACGTTAGATAAGGCTTTCAGCGTGGCAGTATTGTACGAAGCAGCAGCAAGGGGAGCTGCGGAAATACAACAAAAGCCACAGGAATACGGCACCCATGAAATGACACAGGGATTTGCATAATGTTATCGCTGCGGCAGAACAAACCATGACCAGAAGGACTGCTGGTCCAAGGACAAAATATGCAGGCAATGCGTAAAGATGGGACACATTGCACGAGTTTGCAGGTCTGAGAAGAAGACCAACGACAATAAAAAGGCTACTAAGGAACCATACAGGAAAGTACAAAAGGTGACGGACAGTAGTTCCGAAGACCAGATGAGCGATAGTGAATCCGGGAACAAGAGACTAAGCTGTCTCAAACTTCACAACGTAATCGCAAAAGAGGATCACCGAACCATGTGGGTCACCCTCACGATAGCAGGGTCACAAGTCAAAATGGAATTGGATACAGGATCAGCTCTAACCATCATGAATCGACGAGACTATGAGCGGCTATTCTCACACAAACCCTTGAGAGAGACATCCATTGTCTTGAGGACGTATACGGGGCAAAAAGTATACCCCGGAGGAAAAATAAGAGTGCCTGTCGAATACAACGGCAAGAAAATACGGAAATTGTATCTCTACATTCTGCAAGATGGTGGACCACCGTTATTGGGACATGAATGGATCAGAAAGATAAGTTTAGACTGGCACTCCATTCAGGCACTGACGGTGGCTGGTAAAAAGGATGACGACGTCACTCCTGGTCGACTGTCAACAATCTTAGCTGATGCCAAAGAGGTATTTCAACAAGAACTGGGCACTCTTAAAGGCGTAACCGCCTCGATAAAAATAGAGGAGAATGCAATTCCCAAGTTTTTCAAAGCAAGACCGGTACCATATGCAATTCGCCCAGCCGTTGAGGCAGAGCTGGAGAATCTGGAGAATGCAGGCATGTTATCTAAGGTAGACTGGAGCGAGTGGGCGACACCCATCGTTCCTGTCATGAAGAAAACCTTAAACAATAAGTCTGAGGAGCCAAGGAAGGTTCGCATCTTTGGGGACTTCAAGATGACAGTGAACCCAGTCCTTCACACAGTACAATATCCTCTTCCAAGGATAGAAGATATCTTCACCTCACTATCTGGAGGGAAGCGTTTTACAAAAATTGACCTAGCACAAGCATATTTGCAGATGAAGGTTGAAGAATCCTCTAGGAAGTATCATACGATAAACACTCACAAAGGTCTTTACCAGTATAATCAACTGGTATTCGGAGTAGCATCAGCTCCGGCGATATGGCAAAGAGCGATGGAACAAGTCCTGCAAGGGATTCCGAGGACTCAGTGTTACTTGGACGACATCCTGGTGACAGGTGAAGATGACAGTGAACACCTTGCCAACCTAGAGCAGGTGCTCACTAGACTACGTGAACATGGGCTATGAGCCAATTGCCCCAAGTGCGAGTTTTTTAAGAAACAGATATCGTATTGTGGCCACGTGATTGATGAAGAGGGGTTACATAAGTCCCCTGACAAAATTGAAGCGGTAGTTAAGGCTCCAGCGCCTGAAAATGTGTCGCAACTGAGGTCATTCCTCGGATTGGTGAATTACTACCATAAATTTTTGCCGAATTTGTCCACAATTCTGCATCCACTGAACGCCCTACTACGAACGGGAGTAGCATGGAAATGGAGCGGTGAATGTAAGCGGGCCTTTCAGAAGAGTAAGGACCTAATCACTTCAAGAGAAGTATTGGCTCACTACAACCCATCACTACCGAAAAGACTGGCGTGTGATGCGTCTCCCTACGGCATTGGGGCGGTACTGTCACATAAATTCCTTGATGGTTTGGAGAGGCCGATAGCTTTTGCGTCACGCTTGTTAACTTCAGCCAAGCGTAACTACACCCAGATTGACAGAGAGGCCCTCAGCCTAGTGTGGGGGGTGAAGAAGTTCAATCACTACCAGCACGGTCAAAAATTTACTCTAATAACTGATCATCAACCTCTTGTCTCCATTTTCAACCCTCAGAAGGGCGTACCGCTAATGACGACACAACGGCTACAGAGGTGGTCCCTTTTCCTAGGGGCACACCAATATGACATCGAGTACAAAGGAACTAAACAGCATGGGAATGCTGATGGATTGTCGCGCCTACCATTGCCGACGGTGGAAGAATAACTTGCAGTGGATCCAATGGAGATATTCCACTCGACCATAGTCGAATGTCTCCCTGTGACGAATGCAAACATAGAAAAGGAAACACAAAATGACCCGACACTATCCCGGGTCTATGATTTAACGGTGAAGGGATGGCCAGCACATGGCGAACCACTGCTGCCAGCATTCTCGCCGAGAAGAGAACAGCTGTCAGTGTGCAGAGGAACCTTGATGTGTGAATCCAGAGTAGTAATTCCACCCAAATTGAAGGATAGAGTGCTCAATGAGCTTCATGACGGCCATCTGGGAGGGGTAAAAATGAAGAACTTAGCTAGAGCGTTTGTGTGGTGGCCGGGAATCGATAGAGAAATCGAAGAGATGACCAAGAGCTGTACAGGATGCCAGAAGGTCCAAAACGCCCCACCACAAGCCCCTCTACATCCATGGGAGTGGCCCTCATCTCCATGGCAAAGGGTGCACATTGATTTTGCTGGTCCCTTCATGGACTCGATGTTTTTAATTGCGGTGGATGTACATTCAAAGTGGCCAGAGGTAATAAAAATGTCCTCAACCACCACAGAAAAAACTATTACAGTCTTACGAACCATATTCACCAGGAATGGGCTGCCTGAACAGATTTGCTCTGACAATGGACCACAGTTTGTGTCTGAAGAGTTCCGGAGGTTCTTAAAGAACAATGGTGTTAAGCATTACACATCTGCCCCATATCATCCAGCCACTAATGGATTGGCCGAGAGGTTTGTTCAAACATTCAAGAAGGCTATCAAGGCAATGTGTAATGAAGATATACCCCAGAACACAAGGTGGACAACTTCTTGTTTGCCTACCGGAATGCGACACATGCGGTTACCAACCAAACTCCTGCCATGATGTTCTTCAATCGAAGACTACGATGCCGCTTGGATTTGGTTAAGCCGAACATCAGAAGAGATGTGGAGAACAGGCAGTTTCAGAATACGAATGAAAGACCGACCAGGAGTTTTAAGACAGGTCAACCAGTTTTGGCCCGGGACTACCGCACAGAGAAATGGCAGCCAGGAACGATTTGTACACGGCAAGGACCTCTCATGTATACCGTGGACGTTGGAGAGAGCATTGTAAGACGCCATGTTGACCAGATTCTAGAGTCACGGGAAAACGTCAACTCCACACCATGATCTGATACACCTGGCGATGAAACCGACGTACCAATTGCATCTACTGCAGAATCGGTGATATTGGAAGCAGATGAACGAAACAACGACATTGATCCTGACTCAACCTTGCCAGAAGAACCTGATACCCCAAAGAGGCATTATCCAGACAGAATCAGGAAGCCTCCTCAAAGACTGAACTTATAATTGATTAACCTCAACCAATGTATCTAGCAACCTTAATTGTGATTGTAATTAGTTATCATTTAGTTGTTAAATGAATGTTATGTACTGTTTATCTAAAAGGGGAGGAATTGTTGTGTATGTGTACCTTTAAGAGAATAACTGGTCTCAGACTGCAGTACCGGCAGTGCCCACACCTGTATAAAAAGGCACTAGCAGCCTTCTGTAGTTTCAGTTCCCGATTGTCTCCATTCAGTAAAGACTTGTTAAACCAACTCCTGCATTCCGTGTCTCCATTAACACACGGATTTAATAGGGGGCTGTCCACTTTCTGCCATTTCAATCAAACACAGATTATGTGGAGCTATGTGGGTAAGAAAATACATTAAAAATGGGGAATTATTAAAGCGAAATTCACCCATGGGGTAGGTTTCTGGTCGGACGTAAAACTGGCTTTGTGGATTGTCATTGATCTCAGTGGAAATGAATATCGGGTGGTTTGTATAACCTCATGGTTGGTTTCGATAATACAATAGCATTAACAATAGGAGGCATCTGGAGATAACATCAAGGACAAGCAGTTGATTAATTTGATCGTGGTAGTTTGTAGGAGCACAGGAAAATGATTGGAATTTGTATAGTTATCAACAAATCAGTAGGCAATAGATTTCCTATAGTCTAATGCACGGTCAGGAAATTTGAATGTCTGCATGCAATGGGGAGAATCTGAGATTAAGATCACGATAGAGAGCTCCAATAAGAGTAGTGTGGGATTCTTCAATAATGATATACTGTGCTGATATTTTACATTGCTACAAAATGCTGAGGTGTCCCTGGCATGAACAGTGAGGTCTGGTCCAGCTGTTAACAACTGCTATACTTCAATGTTGTAGAAGGTGGATTTTGGCACTGAGTTCACTGGTCTGCATGGCTTTCGAATCTACCTAGCAGTATTTTTTCCTGCATTCTGCCATGCAAGCCTACAACAATCACTAGGTGCAGTTCTGGTCGCCACACTATAGGAAGGATGTGATTGCATTGGAGAGGGTGCAGAGGAGATTCACCAGGATGTTACCTGGGCTGGAGCGCTTCAGCTATGAAGAGAGACTGGATAGGCTGGGGTTGTTTTCCTTAGAGCAGAGAAGGCTGAGGTGGGACCTGATTGAGGTGTACAAAATTATGAGGGGCATAGACAGGGTAGATAGAAAGGAACTTTTCCCCTTAGTGGAGGGGTCAATAACCAGGGGGCATAGTTTCAAGGTAAGGGGCAGGAGGTTTAGAGGGGATTTGAGGAAAAACTTTTTCACCCAGAGGGTGGTTGAAATCTGAACTCACTGCCTGAAAGGGTGGTAGAGGCAGGAACCCTCACAACATTCAAGAAACATTCAAGATGAGCACTTGAAACGCCATAGCATACAAGGCTATGGACCAAGTGCTGGAAAATGGGATTAGAATAGACAGGGCTTGATGGCTGGCGCAGACACGATGGGCTGAAGGGCCACTTTCTGTGCTGTATAACTCTATGATTCTATGAATAGGCAGAAGTAAGCTTTGTACAATACAAAGGTTTGTTGATGGCACCAAGTAGAACTGAGCTTTCCTTATTATTTTACCAGCTTTTCCAGTCATTTGCATTACAATTACAATTACAATTCAATTTTATTTGTCATATATGCAGCAGACGTATGTACTGCACAATGAAATGTTGATTTTTACGAGTCCTCCCAACATTGGAAAAAATATGGCATACCAATGATAAAATACTAATAGATATATTAATACATTGAAACATAGAAACATAGAAGATAGGAGCAGGAGTAGGCCATTCGGCCCCGCGAGCCTGCTCCGCCATTCAATGAGATCATGGCTGATCGTCCAAATTCAGTACCCTGTTCCTGCCTTCTCTCCATATCCCTTGATCCCTTTAGCCTTAAGAAATATATCCAACTCCTTCTTGAATATATTTAATGAATTGGCCTCTACTGCCTTCTTTGGTAGAGAATTCCACAGGTTCACCACTCTCTGGGTGAAGAAATTCCTCCTCATCTCTGTCCTAAAAGGCTTACCCCTTATCCTTAGACTGTGACCCCTGGTTCTGGACTCCCCGACCATTGGGAACAGCCTTCCAGCATCTAGTCTGTCTAGTCCTGTTAGAATTTTATAAGTTTCAATGGGATCCCCTCTCATTCTTCTAAACTCCAGTGAGTACAAGCCCAATCGACTCAATCTCTCCTCATACGTCATTCCTGCCATCCCAGGTATCAGCCTGGTGAATCTTTGCTGCACTCCTTCTATGGCAAGAACATCCTTCCTCAGATAAGGCGACCAAAACTGCACACAATACTCCAGATGTGGTCTCACCAAGGCTCTGTACAACTGCAGCAAGAAATCCTTGTTCCTGTACTGAAACCCTCTCGCTATGAAGGCCAACATACCATTTGCCTTCTTAACCGCCTGCTGCACCTGTTGCACCTGCATGCATACCCAACGTTGACCAAACATGTTCAAACCAAGGAACTGCCGGGTGGAAATTCCTTTGCACCTGTTTTTGGACCTGAAATAGGCGACGTGCTGGGAGCAAACACCAGAAGCCAAAGGTTCGAGGCTCACTTAAAATTGGGCTTCGGACCTCATAAACATGTTGCCCCATGAACTGTGGATGCCAATCAGGCATCCAGAAGTAGCTCACCGGTTGCACGAGGACAAACTTGGGCCAGATGCCTTCCTAGCAGTGGCCCTTAGAGAGGTGCTGAGAGAGTCGATCGGGCATGAATAAGGGGGAGTGATCGGGAAGGGACCAGCAATGACTTCTAGAATGCAGTAGAGCCTGAAGGAGCACTTCTGCTGCTCAGGTAATTATTTAAACAGCAATTTACCTTATTGATGATGGCCTTCAGTCGTCCCTTTAAGGACTGCTGGTTAGGCCACATGTAGACATGGTTATCCCGAATGCTGCAATCTCAGCATTGGCGGCATTTAGGGCAGCCAAAATTTGGGAAGGGAGCCTCAAACACTCCCTATTTGCATATACAAAGGGAACAAATGCCTATTTTAGGCAAGGCCCCTGTGGGCGGCACACTTCCGGTGTGGAATATGCGCGCGCATGCCATCTATCATATTGGCCACTTAGGTGCCCATTTTACACCGGTAAAATGGGTGCAGCATCAATGAGTTTCTAGGCCTGAAGGTTGGTAGAGTTTTCAACCCTTATAAGCTGGAATTGAGTGAGCGACATCATAGGCAATCTTTCTTAACAGAAATATTGACCATGTCTTCTCAGCACTGACACCAATTACCCATCTAGTTGGAAATATTCAAGAGCAATGTGATCAGTTGAACACAGCATTGTAAATACTATTGGTATAACAGACATAATGGCCCTGAATTTGCGGTCAGTGATGTAACAATGGCGATTGCTGCTGACCGCAAAGAAAGCTGCCCACAAGGATCTTGTGATCTCTGTGGCGAAAACTTTAGGTTTCTTGATGTTAAATTGATTGTAGCACTGTCAAAAGGGTATCCCAAGCTGTCTAAGCAGCCAATCACATTCAAGAATTCTCACAGACTGCAAACCAGGAAATAAAAAGCACTGAGTCAATTCATTTAAATTTGTTTTACAGAAAGTGAAATAAAGATTATGACATACACATGGGGTTAAGGTAGAAGCTGAAATATCATAAACAAACTTTAAAAGAAATAATTTTTTTTATTGTTTAAAAAATCTAGTAATTTTCTATCATAATGGCGACATTTGACATTTCATGAAAATAAAATTAGGTTTTTAGGGCCAGAACGGTTGTTCAGCAGTCAATCCACCACTAAAACCCCAGTTACACATTTTCCAGCAAGGCTTAACTTTTTATGGGATGTTTACCAGTGATATTACAGCAGAAAAGCTTAAGTTTTCATCAGTTCTACTGATTTCACTGATTGTTGGCTCTGGGGAGTTTCACAGCGCAGCCTGTGGCGGAGCAGGGAATGATTGACTGCCACTTCAGGATTTCCACATTTAGCTGTGTATGTGCTAAATCCTGAAGTTACGGTCACTTTCAGAGGGGTAATGACAGCGAACACTGATAGTTCGCCATCATCACCACCGCAAAATCTGGGCAATTAAAATTGCATAGAAGAAATAAGCAGTGGAAATCATGCATTTCTAGTAATTAATGGACATAGAGCCAACACTTTGCCTTACTGTACCCAAACAACTGAAAAATTATGCCTCAGGTAGTTTACAGCCAAATTGGATTTGAATGTGTGACCACAATATTAGGAGTTAAGTGCTTCAACTCCTAAAGAAAAGTGCAAAAAACATATAAAGATATTACATCTGACGTTTATTTCACTGAGTATGCATGGCACCATATTAAGAATGGTAATATTGAATGTTTTGAACAATATTGCTCTAAAAATTATGCTCTTCATTTGCAATTTCACTAAAGCATGAGAATCTGATATAGTTTTTTCTGGAGACTGGAAACGCATATTTAACAAAGTAAAAAATTAAAATTCACACACCAGTAAGCTAATCATATTTGAAGGAAGCAGGTTGTAGAACAAAGTTTCACCTTCTTACAAACCTATGAAGAAATGTGGTTACCTGCAATTTGCGCTCCCTCCAGGGATTACTAAAAGATAGCAGCAGTTCAAATGCATTTCTTACTGAACACCTGATTTAATATAAAAACACATATTGGTGAAAATGAGTTCAATGACATCAAGCAGGTAATCATATCAGGAACCCTTGAGGTTAAACACAATTTACTGTGTTGAGCAACTTGTGAACTGTTTGCCCAAAGGCTATTCCAATTAGAAATAAATAGGCCGAAGTAGCAGTTTATATCACAAATTGGAATTGTATTTCCAAGCTTTGTCAAGCTCTGGATGTTTCATTATTATTGTAGCACGTCAAGACTCCCCAGGTATTTTTTACAGATCATCTTGAGGTTTGTGAGTACAACATGTTATTAGTTGTCCTCATAAAGTAGAAGAAAACATGTTTCATCTAACCATAATATGAGGAATTAGAACAATATTAGAATTTTAAAGAGGTAAATAAGTGAACATAATTACAGTCAGGTCCTGTTACTTCCCATACAGTCTCCATTAGAGTGCCACCTACAGCCACACAATAACAGTAAATCTTCTTCTCATATTATTTGATCTGTCACCATCAATATAGTAGTACAAGTAGTTTTATTTCATAATGTAAAATATTTGTAGTTAGATTATTTTATGAGCAAATTAAAAATTGCAAAATTGTTCCCTTTAGTCATCAGAGAAAACTGGAATTTTAATTAGTAGAACCAAGGGTAAAAGAAGATTATTCATATTTGGTCATTGTAGCCAGCAGTATTCAAATACATAACATGGGTAGGTTGTGAGGCAACTGCGGCAGCAGGACAACACTGGAAAACGAGACATTAATAGGCTTTTTGACTGGAAGCTCATTGTTTATATAATTACCTCCTGATCACTATCCCCAGTTTTGCTGAAATATTTGATTAGGAGGAAGCTGGTATCTTCACCCGAGCCTAATGAGTGACCCAGTAACACTGCATTTTCTACATCAATGCAAACTGTTTTTTGTGAAGTTGTCTGTTTGAGGAAGTAGTCGCACACAGCTACAGTAGAACTGTAAATGGTGCAAAAGCATAGACATTTAGAGCACAGAAGGAGGTCATTTGCCCCATCGTTTGCTGGAGCAATCTAAAACTAATCCCACGTTCTCTACATAGCCTTAGTTCATGTTTTGTAAAGTTTCTTTACCCTGGTACTATGCTCCTATTTATAAAATCCAAAAAGGCTTTTGGACTATTTTTTGACTTCATCTACCTGCACTTGCACTTTAGGGACATTAGTGTTTGAACCACTAGGTCTCTCTGTTCACCTGCATCTTTCAGCGGCCCAGATTTTAAATCCCACCTCCTGGTGGAAACCGGGTGGGGGCACAGTTTAAATGAGGCCACTTTGATTCTGCTGCCTTCCTGCCATATCCCGAGCTTAACCTGCTCTTTTGAGCAGGCGAGCGGGACACCCACAGGAAGGAAGCAGGGATCCTGTTTAAATATGCACATCAGGACCAGACTGTAATAATGGTCAGAGGCCTGAGTGGGGGAATCAATGGCAGCTTTCCAATCGGGCCAGACCTGCCGGGAGCTAGATCGTGGGCCAGAAGAGACCCAGGAGGTAAATTTGAAAAATTTAATTTTAGCTTTCCCATGGGCCTCACAAAGAAGCCTTGGGTCCCCCTTGCCCAAGGCAATTGTTAAGATCGGCTGGGCATTCACATCACCGGACTTTCCGGGTTCGCCACCAGATTCGTGGATTGTACGCTTCAATCCAGTCTCGGCTTAAAAATAGGGGCAAGTGTCTTTCCGTTAAGCGGCATATTCCCATTGTTTGCTTTTCCTCCCAGGATATATTACTTCATACTTATCCACATTAAATTACATATATCACCTATCTGTCCATTCTGCTAACCTATCTATGTCTTGAAATCATTTTGAGACCTCCTCGCCGTTAGCCAAACCCTCGACTTTTGTTTCATCAGCAAATTCTGAGTTTGCCCAAGTCCAAATCATCTGTACACACTGAGAGCAATATTTAAATAGGATTACATAGGATATACAGCAACAGGCCATTCGGCCCAATCAGTCCATGCCGGCATTTATGCCCCACTCGAGCCTCGTCCTGTCTTTCCTCATTTAAATATATCAGCATAACCCTCTATTCCCTTCTCCCTCATATGCTTAGCTAGCCTCCCCTTAAATGCATCCATGCTATTTGCCTCAACCACTCCCTGTGGTAGCGAGTTCCACGTTCTCACCACCCTCTGGGTAAAGAAGTTTCTTCTGAATTCCCCATTTGATTTGTAGGTGACTATCTTATATTGATGGCCTCTAGTTATGCTCTTTCCCACAAGTGGAAACACTCTCTCTGTATCTACTCTATCAAAACCTTTCATAATTTTAAAGACCTCTATTAGGTCACCCCTTAACCTTCTTTTTTCAAGTGAAAAGAGACCCAGCCTATTCATCCTTTACCTTTGTTTACTCTCTCTGTTACCGCTTCAAAAAATTCATTGAGGATGGTCAAGCAAGACTTTCCCTTTTGAACTCCATGCTGACTATTCATTATTATATTTTTGGCTTCTAGATGTACTTCTATTTTCTCCTTTAGTAGGGATTCCAATATTTTTCCTACCACTGATGTTAAGCTGGCTGGTCTATAGTTTCCTGGACATGTTCTATCTCCCTTCTTAAATATTGATATTACGTTAGCTATCCGCCAGTCCTCTGGCACTACACCTTTTTTAACGAATTATTAAAAAAATCCCAAATCCTTATGGAAAACAAAACCCTCCACCTTTCTTATACTTACTTACCCCTGTCAGGGAACACCCCCGCAATGCATCCCTCCACCCTCCCTGCCACCCCCCCGACCCTCTCAGTTTTCCAACCCCAATCTTTGGGATCACTTAATGCAGTCTTCTCCTTCCTCCCCACCCTGACCAAAAATCAGCTGTTAGAAATCCTGAGACTTGAAACATCAGGACTTAACAGGACAGAATTGTACTTTTTACACTTCAGGGCTCACCAGCTGGACTGAATGGGTCTTTTCCGCTCCTCAAAACTAAAAAACAAGTGAATTACCATTATGTATTAAAGGAGGAAAATTAACACGGCAGTAACAGGTCTAATTAAACATTATATTTAAGTTGCATGCAGAATAATATGGGAATAGACTGGAGAGGCTGGGGTTGTTCTCCTTGGGGCAGAGATGGCTAAGTGGAGATTTTAAATCAAGAAGGATTTAGAGTAAATAAAATTTTTGAGGATGTAACTGGTAAAATAGATAAGGGAGAACCAGTGGATGTGGTGTATTTGGACTTTCAGAAGGCTTTCGATAAGGTCCCACATAAGAGATTAGCATGTAAAGTTAAGGCACATGGGATTGGGGGCAAGGTATTGACTTGGATAGAGAACTGGTTGGCAGACAGAAAGCAAAGAGTTGGAATAAACGGGTCTTTTTCCGAGTGGCAGGCAGTGACTAGTGGGGTACCGCAGGGATCGATCCTTGGACCCCAGCTATTCACAATATATATTAATGATCTAGACAAGGGAACTAGATGTAATATCTCCAAATTTGCAGACGACACAAAGCTGGGTGGGCATGTGTGCTGTGAGGAGGATGCCGAGAAACTCCAGTATGATTTGGACAGGTTGGGTGATTGGGCAAAAGCATGGCAGATGCAATATAACGTGGATAAATGTGAGGTTATTCACTTTGGTGGCAAAAACAGAAAGGCAGATTATTATCTGAATGGCAATAGATTGGGAGAAGGGGAAGTGCAACGAGACCTGGGTGTCCTTGTGCACCAGTCACTGAAGGTAAGCATGCAGGTGCAGCAGGTGGTTAAGAAGGCAAATGGTATGTCGGCCTTTGTAGCGAGAGGGTTTGAGTACAGGAACAAGGATGTCTTGCTGCAGTTGTACAGGGCCTTGGTGAGACCACATCTTGAGTATTGTGCGCAGTTTTGGTCGCCTTATCTGAGGAAGGATGTTCTTGCCATGGAAGGAGTTCAGCGAAGATTCACCAGGCTGATCTCTGGGATGGCAGTAATGACGTATGAAGAGAGACTGGAACGATTGGGCTTGTACTCGCTGGAGTTTAGAAGAATGAGAGGGGATCTCATTGAAACTTATAAAATTCTGACAGGACTGGACAGACTAGATGCAGGAAGGATGTTCCCGATGGTCGGGGAGTCCAGAACCAGGGGTCACAGTTTAAGGATAAGGGGTAAGCCATTTAGGACAGAAATGAGGAGGAATTTCTTCACCCAGAGAGTGGTGAACCTGTGGAATTCTCTACCACAGAAGGCAGTAGAGGCCAATTCATTAAATATATTCAAGAAGGAGTTGGATATATTTCTTAAAACTAAAGGGATCAAGGGGTATGGGGAGAAAGCAGGGACCGGGTACTGAATTTGGATGATCAGCCATGATCGCATTGAATGGTGGAGCAGGCTCGAGGGGCTGAATGGCCTACTCCTGCTCCTATCTTCTATGTTTCTATGTTTCTATGTTTCTAAAGAGAAACTGTTTCCAAAGGCTGACACGAGGGGACAGATTTAAGGTGACTGGCAAAAGCACCATTTGGCCTTGCACTGCTCTCAGGGTTCAAATACATATTTCCTTCAAAGTGCAAATGCACTTCCAACCATTCTCCAATCCAATTAACACCCATTTACCCAAACTCTTTGGGCTGAAAATTCAGTAGGGTTAGCGCCCATTTTGCGGCGCTAGAGGGCCTAGCGCCGCAATTATAGCCGCTTCTGAAATTGACGAGGGCCCTACCATCGGCGTTACACCGGTTGCGCTGTGCCGGCACCGATGACGTCATCGGTGTGCGCAGCGTCCCGGTTGCCGTGGCAATGCGCCCGAACGCCGAAATTCAGTTGCGGCCGCCTCGCCCGTGGCAGCCACAACTAAGACTCTGGCAACCGAGTCTTACACAAGTTAGCGCCGGCGCATTAAGGTCGCGCGGTGGCCGGCCGCTTTCCCGCCGGCCGCCTGCCCGCACCTCCCTCCCCGGACTCCTCCACCCCCCCCCCCCCCCGCGGAACAGATGCGTCTGGCCTGCAAGCCCGGCACTTTTCCGAGGTGCCGGGCTCATTTTTGAAAAAATCAAACGGCCAGCGATCGGGTGAAGGCAGCGCCTCCTTAACGGGAGGAGGAGGCCTGCACTTCCCCAGCCTGCCGCACCGCATCGGGTGCCGCAGCGCCGGATCAGCGCCGCAATGCGGCACTCAGCGCCCATTGGGAGGCACTCACGCCCGCCAGTAGCGCCGGCAGCCATCTGGGCGCGGCGCTACTGAATTTTTGGCGCGCGCAAGGGAATTAGCGCCGGCGCTAAATTTCCAGCGCTAAAGCCCTGGCGCGGCGTCAACTCAATTTCTAGGCCTTTGTTTCCTGTTCATCAGTCAACTTTGTATCTATGCTGCTACTTTTCCTCTTGTATCATATGCCAGAATTTCCTGAGAAAACTTTGTTAACATTAACATTTTAACCGGCATTTCTGTGCATTATGTGAACCTGTGTAAGCTGAGCTCAACTTTGCCTGACCACAGGGTGATGTGCAGCCATCAGTATAATTCCATTCTGCTATTTTGCACCAATCCAAATCAGGTACAGGCATCAAAGAAATGGTACCTTCACTATAGGAACATAGCAACATGAGTAGGCCATTTAGCCCCTCGAGCCTGCTCCACCATTCAATGAAATCATGGCTGATCTGTAACCTAACTCCTAACTCTATATACCCGTCTTTGTCCCATAGCCCTTAATACCTTTGGTTAACAAAACTCTATCAATCTCAGATTTAAAATTAACAGTAGATTTAGCATCAATTGCCATTTGTGGAAGAGAGTTCCAAACTTCTAACACCCTTTGCATGTAGAAGTGTTTCCTTACTTCACTCCTGAAAGGCCTGGCTCTGATTTTTAGACCATGCCCGTTATTTCTAGAATCCCCAACCGGTGGAAATAGTTTCTCTCTATCTACCCTATCTGTTCCCCTTAATATCTTGAAAACTTCAATCAAATCACCCCTTAACCTTCAAAACCTATTACAGGACCAAAGTTTAAATCTTGAGTTGTATTGGAAAGCTTAACTGGCATTTACATTTAGCCTTCCTCTATTGCATTAGCCTCACAATAAATGTCCAGATTATCTGTGATAAAATTGATTGAAAGCCTCATATATAATGTTCAAGATTCAATATTAGTGTATAAATTTTGATGTCTGTGGGTTGGACACTTCCCAAAAGGGGTTAGTGAAGGGAACATGAGAGAACTAATGAAAATTTGATATTAAATATGAAAACATTTTGCTACTTCAGTTAAATTGCTATAGTAATTAGCTCATTTGTCACTATTAAAAATAAATCATAAAAACATTGTTTTCATGATTGAATGAAATAGTTTTACAGCTTAGCCTTATTCTGCAAAAATAAGTAAGTTTTAATTGTTTCTATCCATGTGTAAAATCCATCAGAGTTTCAAAAACGATTTCTTGAACTGACTTTTGTGTGTCTCTCTTATGCTCTATTAACTGGCATTTGTGGTAAGACTCTTGGAGCTTTCTCTTTATAAAACTACAGACAGACGCCACCTAAGGATCAAAACTGGGGACGAGAGTCATTGGATAGCACTTGAACAGAAACTACCCCAAAATTTGCAGAACATAAAAATGAGCGTAAAACACACAGAAATGCAGCACCAACAATTTTGCCCATATGTGTTACAACTGTAGATGCAATTTTTCAAATGATACATTCCCCATAGAAAATAAAGGCCCCGGTCTTTACTAGGGTGAGATTTCCAAGCAGGAGGAAGAGTTCTGACCGGACTGGAAGTCCGGGTTTCTCCGAACACCATGGAGTTTTAACTCCACAGCCTTCGTGTTTTTTTTCCAACAGGATCCCTGCTGGGAAGGCAGCCTGACTGATAGCAATGAAATAAAGGATCAGATCATCTGTTTTAGGTGTAGGTTTAGCAATAAATATTGGCCAGGATACCAGGAAACTCCCCATCTCTTCTTTTAATAGTGCCATGGGATCTTTTGCATCCACCTGAATAGGCAGACTAAGCCTCGGTTTAACGTCTCATCCAAAAGACGGCACCTCCGACAGTGCAGCACTCCCTGGGTACCACACCGGAGTGTCAGCCTGAATTATGTGCTCAAGCCTCTGGAGTGGGACTTGAACCCACAACCTTCTAACCCCAAGGCAAGAGTGCTACCATTGAGTCACGGCTGACAGCTAAGCCATTGTTAAAATTATTTAAGTCTGAATTATTCAGAATTACTTACTGAGGTTAACATCTCATTGTTGAGTGATTTTTGGCTAGGATATTCCATGGAGGCCTCCCACTCCACTGGCCACACTCCCTCACTTTGCCAGAAGTGCAGCTTGTAATCGGGGTTATCACAGCTTGTAATTGGGGTTTAACCAGCTTGTAATTGGGGTTTACCCGGCTTGTAATCGGGGTTTACCCGGTTTGTAATCAGGGTTTACCCTGCTTGTAATCGGGGTTATCATAGCTTGTAATCGGGGTTTACCCGGCTTGTAATCGGGGTTTACCTGCTTGTAATCGGGGTTTACCTGCTTGTAATCGGGGCTTACCCAGCTTGTAATCGGGGTTTACCCGGCTTGTAATCGGGGTTTACCCGGCTTGTAATTGGGGTTTACCCGGCTTGTAATCGGGGTTTACCTGCTTGTAATCGGGGTTTACCTGCTTGTAATCGGGGCTTACCCGGCTTGTAATTGGGGTTTACCCGGCTTGTAATCGGGGTTTACCCGGCTTGTAATCGGGGTTTACCTGCTTGTAATCGGGGTTTTCCTGCTTGTAATCAGGGTTTACCCTGCTTGTGATCGGGGTTTACCCGACTTGTAATTGGGGTTTACCTGCTTGTAATCGGGGTTTACCTGCTTGTAATCGGGGTTTACCCTGCTTGTAATCGGGGTTTACCCGGCTTGTAATCGGGGTTTACCCGGCTTGTAATCGGGGTTTACCTGCTTGTAATCGGGGTTTACCTGCTTGTAATCGGGGTTTACCTGCTTGTAATCGGGGTTTACCCGGCTTGTAATTGGGGTTTACCTGCTTGTAATCGGGTTTTACATGCTTGAAATTGGGGTTTACCTGCTTGTA
Source organism: Somniosus microcephalus (assembly GCF_052327205.1). Taxonomy (NCBI): domain Eukaryota; kingdom Metazoa; phylum Chordata; class Chondrichthyes; order Squaliformes; family Somniosidae; genus Somniosus; species Somniosus microcephalus. The sequence continues at coordinate 133,422,548 of NC_140999.1, read as the reverse complement.
ATCGGGGTTTACCCGGCTTGTTATCAGGGTTTACCCTGCTTGGAAACGGGGTTTCTGCAGCACTTCCTTCAAAGTTTTGCCAGCGGAGCGGAATCAGCTCCGAGGAATTTCCTGGCCATTGCGTTGCTGGGCCAGTGACTTCACTCTATCGGTACCTTCTGTCATGGCGCCTCACTCCCAGAGCCTCTCTTGCCTCTGCTGCTGCTCTTTCTATTCCAATATTATGCACAACAGGGCTATGCCCATTGGAAAGGCTATTCAAACTGCTCAGTCTCTGAATGCGTGGGCAGAGCATCCAAAAAATGTCAGGTGTGCTGAGACTGACAGCACTTTGCTTAAGTTTAGTGCAGGTATCAGTAAGACATTTTTTTTTAAATGCAAACGATATCGCTATCAACTTCAGAAGTCTCAGTTATGCTGCTATCAGTTCATTTTGGGCCCTACTGCACCTAAATCTTTGGGTGTAGATTTACACCAGTGCATTATTCACGTAGGAAGGTAAAAGCATACCAAATAGCATTTTAAATCTATTTTTGGTTTTGATTTTAAAACACCTTGGGCTAGATTTTCAGTATAGACAGTTTTGGGGCGCTAACCTTAGCGCCCGCCCGAAGTTAGCGCCCGCCCCAAAGTAGCGCCCCGTTGCCGGAAATTCAGTGGCTTCGCCCTAAGAGGTTGGTGGAGCGCTAAAAGAGGCGTTCCACTACTATCTTTAGGCGCTAAGCCGGCGGTGCAGAACGCAGCGCCCGAGCTCTGGCGCAGCGCACGGCAGACACTCTGGTACCAGTGAGCTCTTAAAGGGGAAGGGTGCATGTGTTTTTTTCAAAGGCAGAGTCTGGGGATGAGGAGGATGAGGATGAGGAGGAGGAGGAGGAGGAGGAGGAGGAGGAGGAGGAGGAGGAGGAAAAAAATAAAATAATAATACACCGTTCACTGGAGCCTTCCACACAACACATGCAGACTGCCTTTTATAGTGCAGGAGGAGTGCCCTTTAATTTGCGCTCCCCAGGGTGTGTTGCGTTCCATTTTACAAACGCTCTGGACGCCAGCCACACAATGGGGCGGTCCGACTGAAGTTTGGATTCGGGGCGGCCAAAGGGCGTTGCACGAGGATGTGACGTCATTTTCTGCGCGCGCATCCAGGCGGCCGCTAAACTTTGCGCCGGCGCTAACGGGCAACTTAATTTGGGGCGGGGCGCAAACTGCGCTGCGCCCGGGCGCTACATGCATAGCGCCCGAAAATCACTTCTCTTAAGGCGCTAACTGCTGGCGCAAGCAACTGAAAATCTAGCCCCTTGACATGGTTTGTTTTCTAACACTCTTTGCATTGCATGACCCAAATAATTACTGTTTCCATTTTTCATTCACAGCAACTCTGTATTTTACATTAGCAACACGGAATGAACCAAATTAATTTTACTTCAGTAACACAGTAATAAATGCAGAAACACATTGTGGTGTATGTAACCTGTTCCACCTTAAGAGAACTTAAGCCTGTTCCACCTTAAGAGATGTACTACTTTCCCTGGCTGCTGTATATGTAATACCGGTGGTGACCACCGGTATATAAGTACTGTGTAGTGATATTGCTGTTAGTATAGCCCTGACCTCCAACTAGTAAAGACCTGTTGAAACGTTATTCTTGTAGTCTGTGTCAGTAATTAATCTTAAATACAACTAGAACACACAGACTTAACAGTGGCGACAAGTCCGATTCTTACCCTGCGGCAGTTTATATCCACGGCGGCTTCGTCCACAGAACGGGCGTCGAAGAGAGGCATCCACCCTCATCACCCTGCTGGAAGACACGTCGCGCGGCAGGCATCGAGAACCCGGAGTGCAGAAGATATCCTGAACTCGAAGCCTCCATCAGCGGCAGTCAGCTATCTTCCTTCTACCTCGGTGGTGGGTAAGCCGGTCAGCGACGCGAGCAGAAAGTCGGCCGCGTTGGCTGTACAGACGGGGAGGGAAGACGGAGGAATAAGGGCGGTGAGATCGATCGCGACCGGAGATAAGGGCCGGGCCGCATTCGGGCCAAAAGGCGCAGCGCGGGGACATCGATCGCGGCTGGTGATAAGGGCCGGGCCGCATTTGGGCCAAAAAGGCGCAGCGTCTGGGGCGACTGAAGGCGCGAGAGCTGCGGTGAAGGCGAACGCAGCCGGTGCTAATAACCAGGCTGCAAGAAGGGCTGCGAGGCGCGACATCGGGGAAGCGCGAATGCCCGAGGGAGCCGCGGTGAAGCGGAGACAGCGTCGGGGGAGTTACTAACCGCTGGGAAAGGGGAGCAGCAGCGGCACGCCAAACGCCATTGCAGCCAGCGGGTGAAGAAGGCGAGCGCGGGAAAGACCGCCAAGCGCGGGAAACCGCCATTTTGTAGGCGGAGGACGAAGACAAGAGCGGGAAGCCGCCATCTTGGAAAAAGGGAAATCACTAAAAAAATTGCAACGATGCCTAAACATGGGAACATTAATACCTTTGATAGCGACATCGAAGATTGGGCCACGTATGTAGAACGCATACAAAATTATTGTAAAGCAAATAAAATCCCAGATGATGAGAAAGCACTAACTTTATTAAACTTAATGGGTGCGAAGACATACGGGCAATTGAAACACCTTTTATCACTAGATGAACCGGCAGAGAAGACGTTCGAGGAGATTGTTACTGTCCTGAGAAATCATCTGAACCCCACGCCGCTGATGCTAGCGGAACGATTTAAATTTTACAGCAGAAAGCAGCTGAAAGATGAAAGCAATGCTGAATATTTAATGGAATTGCACAAGCTAGCAAAGTACTGTCAGTTTGGAACGGGACTAACAGATGCGCTAAGAGATAAATTTGTGTGTGGATTATTAAAAGAAGATACACAAAAGCGACTGCTCGAGGAGAATGAGCTGACGCTTGAGAAAGCGGTCACTATGGCAGCATCACACGAAGCCGCAGCGAGAGGCACGGCAGTAATGCAGCTACGGTCACCGGAACTCAGTACAAATCAATTGGTTTTGAGTACTGTAAAATGTTATCGTTGTGGAAAGACAACGCACGATCAGAGCCAGTGTTGGTTTAAAAACCAAGAATGCAGAATGTGTGGCAGGCTTGGCCACATAGCTAAAGTATGCCGGTCAGGAAAGAAGACCAGCAACAAAAAGTCACCGCAAGGAAAATACATAAAGGTACACAAGGTGACAAAGAACAGTTCGAACGAACAGAAGTCAGATTCAGACGCCAGCAGTAATGAACTGGGTAGCTTAAGAGTACACAACGTTGGTAAGGATGCAGATCTCCAGACAATATGGGTCACTCTTCAGATAGCAGGAGTCCAAGTAAAGATGGAATTGGACACTGGATCGGCATTGACGGTCATGAATAAGAAAGATTACAAAAGGTTATTCCAACATATTCCCCTACGGGATACGGAGATTATATTGAAAACATACACGGGGCAAAGAGTGTACCCCATCGGAAAGATAGAGGTAAAAGTGGTCCACAAGGGCAAAGAAAGCCAAGTAATGGACTTATATGTGCTACCCGAAGGAGGTCCACCACTACTGGGACAGGAGTGGATTAGGAAAATGAATATGGACTGGCACTCCTTAAAGGCACTAACGGTAGATTCCGGGGAAACAGATGTCAAACCTAAACGATTGTCCAGAATATTGGATGATGCTAAAGAGGTGTTCCAGCAGGGACTGGGAACACTGAGAGGAATTACGGCAAACATCAAGATTGATGAACATGCACACCCAAAATTTGTCAAAGCCAGACCGGTACCCTATGCAATACGACCTGCTGTAGAAGCGGAACTGGAAGCGCTAGAACGTTCAGGTGTACTGTCAAAGGTAGGTTGGAGTGAGTGGGCTACGCCCATTGTTCCCGTTATGAAACGTCCTTCGAGCAACAAGCCAGGAGAACCAGGGAAGGTTCGCATCTGCGGAGACTTCAAGATCACCGTTAATCCAGTGCTTCACACGGTGCAGTATCAGCTTCCGCGGATTGAGGATATTTTTGCTTCGTTGTCTGGCGGGAAACACTTCACCAAGATAGACCTGGCACAGGCGTACTTGCAGATGGAGGTTGAAGAAGAGTCACGCCAGTACCTCACGATCAACACGCATAGAGGTTTGTACCGGTATAATAGGCTGGTTTTTGGAGTGGCATCGGCTCCAGCAATTTGGCAGAGGGCCATGGAGCAGGTATTACAGGGAATTCCAGGCACACAATGTTACCTGGACGATATTCTGATTACAGGAGATGGTGATGAAGAACACCTCGCAAACTTGGAACTGGTGCTCAACAGACTGAAAGAGTATGGACTTCGAGTTAATCAGCAGAAATGTGAGTTCTTTCAGAAGCGGATCTCGTACTGTGGTCATGTCATTGACCGGGAGGTGCTTCATAAGTCTCCTGACAAGATAGAGGCAGTTGTAAAGTCTCCCGCTCCGGATAATGTCTCTCAGTTGAGGTCGTTTCTAGGATTGATTAACTATTACCATAAGTTTCTACCGAATCTATCCACGGTACTGCACCCGCTGAATGCTCTTTTACAGAAGGGGGTACCATGGGAATGGAGCGAAAACTGTAAGAAGGCATTTCACAAAAGCAAAGAATTGATCACCTCAGAGGAAGTGTTGGCTCACTTCAACCCGACACTGCCTATTCGGTTGGCTTGTGATGCTTCTCCATATGGTATTGGGGCAGTACTCTCACACAAGTTGCCAAATGGCACGGAAAGGCCAGTCACGTTTGCATCCAGATCATTGACCTCCGCTGAGCGCAACTATGCGCAGATCGATAGGGAGGCTCTCAGCCTTGTATGGGGAGTGAAGAAGTTTAATCATTACCTGCAGGGCCAAAAATTCACACTTCTGACAGAATATCAGCCGTTGGCATCCATTTTTAACCCTAAGAAGGGTGTTTCAGTGATGACAGCACAGAGACTCCAGAGATGGTCCCTTTTCCTAGGGGCACATCAATATCAAATAGAATTCAAAGGTACAAAGCAGCATGGCAATGCTGATGGGCTGTCGCGCCTGCCACTACCTGAAGAAGAAGAGACGACGAAAGTTGACCCTGTTGAGTTATTTCATTCGACCATCATCGAGTGTTTACCAGTCACCAATGCAAGTATTGAATGAGAAACCAGGAACGACCCGACACTGTCCCGAGTCTACGAGGTGACAGTGAAGGGATGGCCAACACATGGTGATCCTCTGTTACCGGCATTCTCGGCAAGGCGAGACCAGCTGTCCGTCTGCCATGGTACTTTGATGTACGGGACAAGAGTGATTATTCCTCCCAAGTTAAGGGAAAGAGTTCTAAAGGAACTGCATGAAGGTAATCTGGGGGGAGTTAAGATGAAAAGTCTTGCTAGGGCTTATGTATGGTGGCCGGGTATTGACCAACAGATAGAGGAGTTGACGAAAAGCTGCGCTGGGTCCCAAAAAGTGCAAAATGCACCTCCGATCGCACCGCTACACCCATGGGAATGGCCTTCAGCCCCATGGCAACACATACATATTGACTTTGCTGGTCCATTCATGGACTCCATGTTCCTAATTGCGGTGGACGCACATTCCAAATGGCCAGAAGTGATCAAGATGAATACCACTACTTCAGAAAAGACAATTGCGGTGTTAAGAACAATATTCGCAAGGAACGGATTGCCAGAACAGATATGTTCGGACAACGGACCACAGTTCGTGTCGGAAGAATTCCAAAAATTCTTAAAGAAGAATGGGGTGAAACATTATACCTCTGCCCCATATCATCCGGCGACAAACGGGTTGGCCGAGAGATTTGTCCAAACATTCAAAAAGGCAATAAAGGCCATGAACGATGATCAGATTCCGCTACAACACAAGGTGGACAATTTCCTAATGGCATATCAAAACGCCGCTCATGCAGTAACTAACCAAAGTCCTGCCATGATGTTTTATAACAGGAGGTTGCGGTCCAGGTTGGACTTGTTAAAACCAAATGTGCGGAGGGAAGTGGAAAACAAACAGTTCCGGCATATTAATAACAAGACCACTCGAAGTTTCGACGTAGGACAACCAGTGTTGGCAAGGGACTATCCGGAACAATTCGGGCCAGACAAGGACCTCTGATGTACACAGTAGATATTGGTAACAATGTGATAAGGCGTCATGCGGATCAACTGGTAGAATCGAGAGCAAGGGTCGAACCCATGGTTGCGACAGAGACAACTGTGGAAGACGTTAATGAACCTGAAGCATCTACCTTGGCAGGGAATGTACCTGATGATGACGTCCAATACATAGGAAACCAACTAGAGGAGTCACCTCAGCAACAAGAATCAGAGACCACTGAAAGGCGTTATCCAACCTGAATCAGAAGGCCTCCTGAGAGACTGAACCTTTGAACTGTTTATACCTGAAGTTATATATGTATATATGTTATTATGTTATGTTAAATGGGGATATGACTGTTAAGCTAAAAAGGGAGGATTGTGGTGTATGTAACCTGTTCCACCTTAAGAGAACTTAAGCCTGTTCCACCTTAAGAGATGTACTACTTTCTCTGGCTGCTGTATACGTAATACCGGTGGTGACCACCGGTATATAAGTACTGTGTAGTGATATTGCTGTTAGTATAGCCCTCACCTCCAACTAGTAAAGACCTGTTGAAACGTTATTCTTTAGTCTGTGTCAGTAATTAATCTTAAATACAACTAGAACACACAGACTTAACACACATACCTCAGTTGCATTGAAAGCGCTGGAATCAAAAATAGGTCAGGCTTGGCTCAATGCTAACCAACTTCAAATGATTTTTAACACATATACAGTGGTGCAGACATATTCCTGTGGATCTTTCGACCCGAAATTACTTCAATTTGGACATACATTGGAGCATAGACACCAAAATGGATCCTTCTACTTGGTGTATAGCCTTCCTTTACAAAAGTAATCTATGTGTCAAGCCCATTTTGTAACTCTAAGAAAGCATTTATTTAAACCTATTTCTCATGTTGGGAGCTAGTCTTGATTTAAAACTTAGGTACAACAAAGATGTAGGGTGTAGGCTTGCAAAGCATTTCTACAGATGCCATTAAGATGCGATTAACAATACTGCCAAGACTGCCCTTGACTTTCAGCTTAACAAATGCTCACTCTCCCCAACAGCTGCAGGTGCAAGACCAGTTGACATTACCCAAGGCATATCGGTATCTTCTGTGATTTATATTTCTGTAATCCCAATGACAGTTGATCCTGTGCTACCTTGAACATCTTTTGGTGATGCCCAGTTTACTCTATGTGTAGACCTTAAAGTGCACATCAATGTTACCCTTTCTGTCTTTAATTGGATATTACAATCAGCCACCAATGTCCATTACTGCTGTTCGGCTTGAACAAGGTTAACAAGCCCATAAAAATTCCAAACAAAGCACTAAGGGCGAGAAATTAGGCTCGGTAGTGCCCCGTTTTTGGGCACTATGAGTGCCCTTTTAGTTCCAAAATGGCGTCCACGGCACGCATGCACACACTTGTGATACGAAGCGTGCTAGACACTTTCTTGGTACAGGCGCTCGCACACACGCAGTGACCATCCACTGGAATTATGCAGAGCAGGCAGAAACGTTCCAGTGGATGCCCTTTCTTAAGCTTGCACAGATGAACACGCATTAAGCAGCAGGAAGGACCCACCACCAATGCTATTTAAAGGGATCATCAACTACTTACAGGTTAGTTGCTGTTTGATTTCTTCTGGCTGTTGCTACAATTCTACATGTTTTTGGTGCTTTATATAGTTGTTTCAAGATACAAAAGTCTACAAGGAGTGGTGTGGCAGGTGCTGAAGTATTTTTGTTGAGTTCAAGGCTTGTGCACAAACCAGTTGCTCCAAGACAAGAGTGCACGAGTAAGCCTTCCTCTTGGAATTGAGCATGACTGCGAGAATGAGCAGAGGCCATGCAGAGCAGGACAAGCTGCTAAAAGAGGGAGGAGGAGGAGAAGGGCTCTCAGCAGGAGGCCATATCTACCCGGGGTGTTCAAGGAGCAATTCTCCTGCCTGAGCCTCAGCGAGGAACAATGTTTGAGATGTCTGTGCTTCACTAAGGAGATCGTCACTGAAATCTGCCAACTGCTGCAGCCACAACTCTAACGTCAGAGCAGAGAAAGGATCGTATTGTCTGTGGCTGATAAGGTGACCATGACGATGAACTTTTATGCGTTGAGCTCCTTCCAAAGCTGGTTCTGGAGATATTAGCAACATCTTGCAGTATGCCATCCACTGTTGCATAAGGGAGGTCACTGAGGCTCTCTATTCAAAGAGAGTGAACTTCATTTCATTCTCTCTTGCCAGAAACAAGCAGGCAGATTGATCACAAGGGTTTGCTTGGATTACAAGCTTCCCTATGGTGCAGGGTGCCATTGACTGCATGAACATTGCTTTGCAAGCATCGCATGTCAACTCTGCCATGTACCGGAACCAAAAGGGATTCCAATCCCTCAAGGTGCAGCAGGAGTGTGACCATAGTCAATGCATCATGCAGGCCAAAGCCCGGTATCCTGGCAGCTGTCATGATGCCTTCATTCTGCTGCAGTCCACCATGGCAAACGAAAGAGAGACTACTGGGCAACAAAGGCTATTTGCTGATGACATGGCTCATGACTCTGGTTTGCAACCCACGTATATGTGTGTAGCATGCATACAATGAAAACCATGCTACCATTAGAAATGTGACAGAGCAGACCATTTGGTGTGTTGAAACAACGATTCCGCTGCCTGGACCACTCTGGAGGGGCCCTGCAGTAAGCGGCTGAGTGGGTCTCAAGATTTGTGGTAGCATGCTGCATGCTGTATAACCTTGCCGTCATGATGGGACAGCCCTTGCCATCAGCTATCAGGCGAGAAGCTGAGGAGCAGGAGCACGAGGAGGAGGAGGAGGAAGACGAAAAGAGGCAGCAACCTAGACAGCCCCTTTCTGCCCGGGCTGCACATAAGAATTAATTTGAGTGAGATACCAGTAATTGCGACCCCAATTCCCCAACAGTCCCACATCTTACCTTCCCTCTGTCTCTGACCATCATATCATCATCTTGGCCACAGTGCAAAAATAAAAGCCAACACAAAAGAAACATTCCAAACCAAATTTATAAATGAAATCATGTCATATTGCATATCAATGTAAACTAATCAGCCTTGTGCATTCCCTTAGTGCCTTTCTTCCATGTGCCTTTGCCTGTCCTAGTGCTACCCGGTGCTACCCCAGTGGCTGCAGCATGGCTAGTAGAAGGTTGCTTACTTTCAGTGGGGGAGACTGCAGATGGCCTTGGAGGACGACCTCGAGCAGCTCTGGGCCTAGAAGGCTCGGCTGCAGACTGCACCATTTTGGCATGGGCGGCAGCAGTCTGGGTTGGCTGGCTGACAGGCAACAGCAAGGGCAGCCGTGGAGTGGCAGGGGTGGGAGGACAAATGGTGTCGTCCTGAGAGAGGACAGCAACATGGTGCTCCATGGAGCCACTGCCACTCCCCCGGGGCGGCGCCTCAGCAATCCCAGTAATCTGTTGGAGGAGAAATTGCTGGACTGCTGTGACACCCTGCAAACCCCTTTCAACACTGGTACCTGCAGCCATGATGGCAGCAGTCTGAAATTGCATGGAAGCAAGCTGTGCTTGCATGAGATCAGTCTGAGTTTGCATGACCTCAGTCTGATATTCCACTGCAGCACCCAGACTTTTGGTGGAAGCTGCTTGTGCTGCAATGGAAGCTGAGACATCAGCCATCAGACGCTGTATCATGGTTGACTCCACAGGTGTGTTGATGGAGGTGGCCACCCGTTCCATGCTGGAAAGGATGGGCTCCAAGCTCTGCGCAAAACCCTGTCCAAAGTTACTGACGGACTCCTCCAAGCTCCTTGACACTGAACGCAGGCTTTCTGGCAGGCTTCCCAATGCACCAAGCATTTCATTGTGTATACCCATCAGCCTTCTTCTGGATCCTGGCCCATCGAAGTCCTCATCTGAGTCCTCTGCAGCAGAACTCGTGTGCTCGTGCCTGATGTCTCACAATGTGCAGATCCCGGCTCAACTCTATCCTCTGAGATACACGCAGTGTCAGTATCTGAGCTGTTGGCTGCAATCATGAAATCAAGTGATGATATGTCTTCATCTTCACTCTCTTTTTGGTGTTCCTCCGCTGCTTGGAGAAAGGAGAAAGGCACAAAGGCAAGATTGTGGTGAGTGGGAGGGGGTGGGAAGTAAGAGGTGCATGTTTACATCATTTCCAGCTTGTACGTCAGAAGAGATTGTGGGATGAGGAGGAAGTGCAATGTGAGAAGGAGAATTAGGTATGAGGATGTCGTCATCTTCAATTGATTCAGCCTCGCCGCTGACCATGGACTCAGCAATGGCCGTTCCAATAATGTCTAGCACTCTCTCCTCCATGGGCGTTAGGACATGCAGGCACTCCTCTCCTCCTCCGGTTAGTTCCTGCTGCCTCCGGATTTGTGCCACCATGTCCTGCAAGAGAGAGAGGGAGAAGTGTGTCAGTGTGTTGTGCAAATCTGTTTGGGTGATGTGGCTGTCATGGCTGAATAGTTGTCAATGTGTGCAAGGTGCGAGATGTGGGTGTGAGACTTGGAGCAGTGCTAAGTGTGTGAGGGTGAGGTGAATATTAAGTATGAGTCCTGATTAATGGAGATTGTTAGCAGGTGAGTGATCAGGTATTGTGAATTGAGCGGTAGCTGAAGTTGGTGTTGCAGTTGGCAGGATATGGTATTTGAAGATGCATTCACTGACCTTGACCACTCATGCGAGATCATTAAACTTCTTGTGGCACTGCATCCAGGTCTTCAGGGCTGGACTCCTGGCACTGACCACCATGACTATCTGCTCCCATTATCTTTTCACTGCGTGTCTGGAGGGCCTCCTTCCCCCTTACAGATTTAGGACTTCTCTCCTCATGTCCACCTCATCCACCAATACCTCCAATGCAGCCTCAGCAAACCTTGGATGCCACTCTCTCCCATGTTGAGCCATTCTTCATTTTTTCCTAGGTCAGATTCACTTGCAGAATGACTCACAGCACTTGCTCCAGCCACAATGCACCTCCCCTTTAAGAGGTGCAGTCTAGCTTTAAGCAGTGCAGGCTAGTTTTAAGTAGTGCCAGCAAGTATCGATATTGGGCCCCCTGCTGATGCATCCAGCCAATCAACAGCACAGTTGGCATTGGCTGTGCACAGCAATCATGTAAGTGAGCAGGCAGTATGAAGATGCTGTGCTGCCTACATTACATTCAATGGGCGCAGCTTAATTGTGCAGTGCAAACACCGCGCCCATTTTCAGGTGCTATCCAATTTAGCCCACCAATGACTTAAAATGCTATTGAACTGTCTGTTACTATCCAAGATTTCTACTCTGGCACCTTTCAGGTGTTAACCAACCTCCTGATCCTTTCCAGTGTTTTCTGTTTTGGATCACAGAGAGCGCTGATTTCCCCTCCGCATACCCAAGTACCAATCGGTGTGCATAGTCAATTGTTAACTGAGACAGAAATATAAATTGGAGTTTAACTTTTTAAGCAGGGGGAAAGGAGACTGGAAAGGGAGATGAGAGTCATGCTGCATCTCCTTGCAGTTAATTAATAAGACATTAGGAGGAGGCGACCTTTCCCTACCTCAGCTGTTGAATGGAGTATGATGTGGGAACCATAACAAGGGAGAGTTTTATTTAAATTTATTCATGGGATGTGGGCATCGGTGGCAAGGCCAGCATATATTGCCCATCCCTTATTGCCCTTGAGAAGGTGAGCTACCTTCTTGAACTGCTGCAGTCGGTGAAAGTACTCCCACAGTGCTGTTAGGTAGGGTGTTCCAGGATTTTGCCTAGCAATGACAAAAGAACAGCAATATATTTCCAAGTCAGGATGATGTGTGACTTGGAGGAGAACTTGGAGGTGGTGGTGTTCCCATTGTGTCTGCTGCTCTTGTCCTTCTAGGTAGTAGAGGTTACGGGTTTGGGAGGTGCTGTCGAAGAAGCCTTGGCGAGTTGCTGCAGTGCATCTTGTAGATGGGACACACTGCAGCCACAGTGCGCCGGTGGTGGAGGGAGAGAATGTTCAAAATGGTGGATGGGGTACTAATCAAGCGGGCTGCTTTGTCCTGGATGGAGTTGAGCTTCTTGAGTGTCATTGGAGCTGCACTCATTCAGGCAAGTGGAGAGTATTCCATCACACTCCTGACTTGTGCCTTGTAGATGGTGGAAAGGCTTTGGGAAGTCAGGAGGTGAGTCACTTGGCGCAGAATACCCAGCCTCTGACCTGCTCTTGCAGCCACAGTATTCATGTGGCTGGTCAAGTTACGTTTCTGGTCAATGGTGACCACCAGGATGTTGATGGTGGAGGATTCAATGATGGCAATTGCGTTGAATGTCAAGAGGCGGTGGTTAGACTCTCCTAGTAGAGTATTACAGAAGACATTTTTTTCTTTGTAATGGCCGTATGTTATGGCTGCAATATATATTCAAGTTCTCACTCAGCTAAGTTTACTATGTGTTGCTCAAGGGGAGGTCCCGAGTGGAAGCCAGATATATCCTCATGGAAGGAATGTGTGATCAGATGAAGAATCATCACTAGGCCACTGTCCTTCCAGTCTTGAACACAAGAGGTTCATGACCCGGAAGGGATTACCAAGGGACCTAGGATGGGCTGCCCTTGCGTCACTGGCTAGAGCTAGGAAATAATGTGGTTGTTTGTAGCAGGAATTTTATATTTCTAATGTAATATAATAAAAACAGAAAATGCTAGAGATACTCAACAGGTCAGGCAGCATCTGTAGAGAGAGAAACCGAGTTAACGTTTCAGGTCGATGACCCTTCGTCAGAACACACTCAGCTAAGTATTTTGCTTTTATATTATACTTTTACTAAGGTTTTCATACTGATAAGTTTATAAAAACTGTTATAGATTGCGCTAACCTGTGTGGCCTAACAACTTCAGAAAAATAAATGTCAATTATTCTCTTCATGTAAGCTCCAAGAGAAAGATTATGCAGCAACTGAACATATATAAAGACCAATATACATATCAGCATTGATGCTCCACTTAAATCAATAGCTTTTCTAAGTGTCTTAGACTTTCTGATGGTGAGTAATGAGGTGATAGATTAAATTGTCCAATTACAATAGAAAAGATTACTGAGGGAGTTAAGAGTCGCCAGTTGGACAAAAAGCTAGTGAAGATTGATACCCAGTGGGTTTTGCAGCACTGTTACGAGAAGTGGCACTATTGCTCATAGAATTATAGTACTCGCTTGGATGCAGTTCATTCGCAGAGATGTAGGTTGTGTACATTCTTTTAATAAGAAAGATCGCCCTAGATAATTGTTCTTAAAGACTGATAGCCCTGCTTAGGTGTGAGTTTAAAATACTGGGCAAGGTTTTGGCTACATGTTTGGAGATAATGGCGGGGTGGGGGTGGGGCGGAGGAGAAGAATTGCAGTGTCTCCAGTGACATTCCCCGGGGGTTGTTATAGCTTCCTGCTGGAACTCAAGTGAACAACTGGCAGAAGCTCCAAAGAAACAACATCAATGACCATTCACACTGTATCTCTGGAGTTCTGCTGATTGCCTGCTAGAGTGAATGTGGGAGACTGGGAAAACTGTAGAATTTCAAGGCCAACAACTGCATTCAAAAAGAATGCATTTACAATTTTGCTACACACAGTAACCAGAGTGATTATTTAGAGTCATAGGGCTCGATTTTGCCACTGGGGGCGAGCTGGGGCGTGTCAGGTGGGATTTGTGTCAGGACCCGACTCCAAAGTGAAGTGGGGAAAAAGTGCGATTTTCCCCTAATTGGGCAATTGATTTCCAGCGTGTGGGAATCCCTGGCCAAATGAGTCTTTTCATACAGAAAGTCGCCTCTGATGATGTCATCAATGCTGCTAGATTTAATGCCTGCAAGAGGTCTTGCTTCTTCTGGAGACTGCAACCTTTATGGCCATTGTAGTAAGCACTTCATTGATCGACTATGCCCACCAGTAGGCCAAAGTGTGCTCCACGTTTCGATGAGCCCTCCCTCCAAGCTCTGGTGGAGGGAGCAAGATCGAATAAGGAGGTGCTCTTCAGGAGGAAAAAGCCACCCAGCAGACTAAAGCTGTATGGCTGCAAGTGGCCCAGGAGGTCAACTCCATCTCGATGAGCCGCAGAACCTGGCTGCAATACAGGAAGAGGCTTCATGACCTTCTCCGCACAGGAAAAGTGAGTATGACATTCCGATCACCCTCAATCGGATTCCAATCGCCTCTCCTCACCAGCACTCTGCTTTGCCAACCTCTTCCTCCACATCCCACTTGAAACATACATCCCTGCACCCTTACCCATTCCCTCTCTCTTTATGGTCACATTCACTTAACTATTCGGCCATGCAGCCCTCACGCTCCCTATTACTGTGATGCAACAACAACAACAACTTTCAATACACAGGGAGGGCTCTTTGTCTCCTTCTAAACATCTATGCTATAGATTCTCTACACTCACTCCTTCATTCTCACTCAAACTCCACTTGTGTCCCTCATTGCAGGAAAAGAGAGCCCACAATAAGAGGGAAAGAGCCATGACAGGAGGAGAGCCGCCCTCAGTAGCCCAGCTCACCGCCTGGGAGGAGGCGTCCCTGGAAATCGCCGGGATCGAGGAGGATTCCCAAGTGGGGGACGGACAGATGGGTGCATCACAGAAAGCTGGTGACAGAATAGTTTGGCATCTCTCATTGACATTGCATGAGTCACTGATAATGATTCTGATGCTCTAACAGATTGACTTATGATCATCTGCACTATTCAATGGGCATGTAACCTTGACCTCACATCTCTAACTCTTTCCTTTACTCCCTCACAGGACCATCAAAAGCTCCCGTCCCCACTGTCCAGGAGGAACAGCCTGAGCCTCCAGACTCCTCAGAGGAAGCTGCAACATCTGAGGGCGCAGCGTCAGCAAAATTCAGCGCTCCCAGTACCAGCGCAGACACTCAAACATCGGTGGGACCTTCGCGAGATAGAGTACTGTTGTCACCTGGTGTATCACAGCTCACAAGTGAGTATCAGCAGATGGTGGAGACAAGGACAGCAGTGGAGAGTCCTCGTCGGAGGGCGCAGCAGAGATTATGAGGAGAGTTTGGGTCAATTGGGCTTGTACTCGCTGGAGTTTAGAAGAATGAGAGGGGATCTCATTGAAACTTATAAAATTCTGACAGGACTGGACAGACTAGATGCAGGAAGGATGTTCCTGATGGTCGGGGAGTCCATAACCAGGGGTCACAGCCTAAGGATAAGGGGTAGGCCATTTAGGACAGAAATGAGGAGGAATTTCTTCACCCAGAGAGTGGTGAACCTGTGGAATTCTCTACCACAGAAGGCAGTAGAGGCCAATACATTAAATATATTTAAGAAGGAGTTGGATATATTTCTTAAGGCTAAAGGGATCAAGGGGTATGGGGAGAAAGCAGTGACCGGGTACTGAATTTGGATGATCAGCCATGATCGCATTGAATGGCGGAGCAGGCTCGAGGGGCCGAATGGCCTACTCCTGCTCCTATCTTCTATGAATCTATGAAGCTCGGCTCAGCTGCATGTGGACACTGTGCCTCCGGGTCCATCCAGAAGGAGAACGAGGACTTCCATGAAAGTTTGGTTTGTTTGCTCAATAGCTGACCATTGCTCCTCAAGAGATGTCATTCTATCTGAACAATGACCATGTTTTCAAGACCCTGGCGACTAAGCTCCTCCATGGCGTAGCCATCCTCTCCTCTACCATAGCCATCCTCTCCTCTATGGTAGCCAGCCTTACCACGGAGGTAGCCATCCTTTCCACGGAGGTTGCCATCCTTTCTGCGGTGATGCATTCATGCGCCAATGCATCCACAGAGGCTCTGCTCATGTTTGCGATGGACTCCTCCATTCACTTCACACTCGCAGCGACCCTGGAGACAAAACCTGCCAGAGACTCCTGCACCTGTTCCTGGAGTTCCAACTCTGGAGTAGGACTTCCAGTGCAAAAACGGGTCCTCATGGCCCCCCTGCAGTGCAACAAGGTGCTGTCAAGCCACTTACTAGCTCTGAAGTGGGGCTGGCCCATGAGAGTGATGTTGGTGGCAGACAACATGAAAGTGGGGGCTCCTCTCCAAGCGCTCACACGACCATGCCACTGAAAAGCCCTTGGTCAGAGTCCCATCAGAGTCCTCACCCAACTGAGATCGGCGTCTCAACTCCTGCACAGCCGCAGGAGCAACAGACTGGTGATGAGCCCTCACAGGTTCGCAACCCCAGAGGCCGCCCGCCAAAGGCGTCGAGACAGGTGCAGCAAGAAAGTGAGCAAGGGGCCACCACATCTGCTGAAGCCACAGGGGAAGCACCACATAGGAGCATGCGTAAGAGGAAGATAAAGCACAAATAGTCACAAGGGTAGTCACTTGGGTGTTGTGATGTACTGCTTTTTGACCAGCCATCCTTGTCATGGTATCATAAACAGATTTGAAAGCAAACTGTTGAAGTTGTGGCCTGTGTCACTTCGCAAATGGGACCTCCAGATTGAGGGCTTAGGGCTGTGATGAAATATTCCATTCACCACTGCCTGTGACTGAGATCGGTTTCAGTGTCATTTCCCTTCCCCCAGACCTCATTGCATTGTGTACTGGAATGTGCTGTATTGTATACTGGAATGTGCTGGAATGTGCTGTGTGTAGGGCTCCGCCCATACCTGGCCCCGTTTGTAAGCTAGCTTCAGTCTGGCCTCAGTCTCCAGAAGGAAGACATCTCTCTCTCTTACGTGTTACTTTCTAAGTTAATAAAAGCCTTGTTTTTGTTCTGCTAACTTCGAGTCTCGGAATTATTGAGGCACATCAAGGGCAACTTGCAATTGTCAGTATGGCGGTCAGAGTAATAGGAATCCATTGATTCTTCTCCATTGTCGATGGTCTGGTAAGAAGGTGCGAGGCAAAAGTGTTTGATTGTGCAGGCTAAGCAAATCTGGCCAACATGAGTGCGTGCCTTGCATCCCGGCCAGCAATGTGGTCGTGCGCTGGCGCCTTCTGGCCTGTGCAGCTTCAGGCGGGTGAGCAGCAGCTTGGCGCTCCTGTTGTTGCTGCTGCTGTTGGTGCTGCTGTTGCTCATGGGTCTGCTGCTACCGCGACTGGTCTTCGTCTGAATCTGATGTCCAGGAGGAAAGGAAATAAATGTTTGCCATGCTTCTGGTATATGCCTCAGTTGAGGAAGCGCTCAGTCAAGGTGGGGAGAGGAGTTTCCCAGGAGGTCACACTGGAGATGGGTGTCAGGCTCCAAACTTCCACAACAATGAGTAGGCCTGCTAAAAGTTCCCGCAGACCTGAGACAACAACGTTTTTGCCACCTGCAAATGATGATTGCTGAAAACTCCTTTTTAATGGTGGAGCTGCAGGCTCAAATTGTGAGGCCGCCAGGATTACCTGGCATGTTCCAGAGGAGGCGTGTAGGATGGGGGAAATGTCTAAAAATCAGAAAGGCCTCTCAAAATGGGATTATAGAGACAATTAAGTGGTTGTTAAGGGCCTTAAGGGCCTATCCCGCCTCTTGGAGGCGGGATGAAAATGGGGGCTGAAAACACGAGTGTGGGAAAATTGCTCGGAAGCGGGCTGGAGGTGGGATCAGGCCCGCATGCCATTTTTGTGATTTTGACAACTCGCACGCCTCAAAAACCCGCTACCTCGGGCCTGGTAAAATCGAGCCCATAGAGTCATAACGGCACAGGAGGAGGCCATTCGGCCCATCGGGTCCATGCCGGCTCTCTGCAGAGCAATGAAGTCAGTCCCATTCCCCCGCTCTATCCCCGTAGCCCTGCAAGTTTATTTCCCTCAAGTGCCTATCCAGTCTCCCCTTGAAAACATTTAATATCTCCGCTTCCACCACATCCATCGGCAGCGAGTTCCAGGCCCTCACCACTCGCTGCGTTTCAAAGTATCTCTTGCCCCAAACCTTAAATCTGTATCCCCTAGTCCTTGTACCATCAACTAGTGGGAACAGCCTTTCCCCGTCTAGCCTATCCAAACCCGTCATAATCTTGTACACCTCTATCAAGTCACCCCTCAACCTCCTTTGTGCTAATGAAAACAAATCCAGCTCTTCCAACCTGTCATTGTAGCTAAGAACCCCCATCCCTGGAATCATTCTGATAAATCTCCTCTGCACCCTCTCAAGGGCCTTCATATCCTTCCTAAAGTGTGGTGACCAGAACTGGACGCAATACTCCAGTTGTGGCCTAACCAGCGCTTTATAAAGATTCAGCATAACTTCTCTATTTTGTACTCAATACCTCTATTTATGAAACCCAAGTTCCCATATGCTTTGCTAACCACTCTCTCAATATGTCCTGCCACCTTAAAGGACCTATGCACATTATCTCCCAGGTCCATCTGTCCCTGCACACTCTTTAAAACTGTGCCATTAAGTGTATATTGCCTCTCCCTGTTCCTTCTGTCAAAATGCATCACCTCACACTTCTCTATATTAAATTCCATCTGCCACTTGTCTGCCCATCCTGTTAGCCTTTCTATGTCCTGTTGCAGTCGATTGGTAACAATGGGGTGATTTTCTGAATGAGAAGCTTTTGGAGGCGGGACTCCAGCACTGCCCTTGAGGAACACCACTGTCTACCATCCTCCAGTCTGAAAAACACCCATTTACCACAAATTGCTGTTTTCTGTCCTTAAGCCAATTCCTTATCCAAGCTGCCACTGACCCACCTATTCCATGAGCCTCAATTTGTTAACCAGCCTTCTATGAGGTACTTTGTCAAATGCCTTCCTAAAATCCATGTAGACAACATCAATTGCATTCCCTTCATCGATCCACCCTGCTACTTCATCAAAAAATTCAATTAGATGCATCAAACATGATCTGCCTTTTACAAATCCATGTTGGCTCTCTTTAATTAACTTAAACCTCTCCAAGTCCCCGTTAATTTTTTCCTTGATTATTGTTTCTAAAATTTTACCCAGCACTGATGTTAAACTGAGCGGCCTGTAGTTACTAGAATTGTCCTTACACCCTTTCTTGAACAATGGTGTCACATTTGCCACTTTCCAATCCTCAGGCACCTCCCCCGCATCTAGGGAAGATTGGAAAATTATGGCAAGCCCTTCCGCTATCTCCTCCCCCAATTCCATTAGCAATCTGGGATGCAAGCCATCTGGACCAGGCGACTTATCCACTCTAAGCATACTCAGCCTTTCTAGTACATCCTGTCTATCAATTTTCACCCCTTCTAATGCTTCTAACTTTTCCACTACTACCGATATTTTGTCAGCATCCACCTCCTTAGTAAACACAGATTAAAAAGTACTCATTGAGTATTCTAGCCTTGCCCCGCGCCTCTAAGCATATAACACCTTCTTTGTCGCTAATAGGCCTCAGCCCACCGCTTACTACTCGCTTACTGTTTACATGCTGGTAGAAGATTTTTGGGTTCCCTTTTATGTTAACCGCCATTCAACTCTCATATTCTCTCTTTGCCAATCTTATTTTCATCTTCACTTCCCCTCTCAATGTGGTGAGATATATTCCAAGTGAATAAACTGGATTTTTAAAGAGATTATTGTGGATAATGTTATGAGTTAATCTATTGTTCCTCATTGCTCCTTTCTAACCCAATATGCAAAAAGTTATGGGGAATGAGCCAGAGCAGATAAAAGAAGTAAAAGTAGGGGAACATATAGGCAATAGTGACCATAATATAATATGCTTTAAGATGATAATAGAGAAGGACATAAGTATGACAAAAACCAGGTTAATAGATTGGAGAAAATCTGATTTTGAGGGGCTGAGAATAGAACTTGGGAAGATAAAATGGGCAACAATATTGGCAAACAACAATGTAGAATGACAATGGGAAACATTTAAAATGGTGTTCAATAGAGTGCAGGAAAAATATATTCAGCTAAAAGGAAAGAACAAACTAAACACTAATGAGACTCCATGAATGAATAAAGATATAAGGGAAAATTTGAGGGTAAGGAAAGAGGCATACATTAAGCACAGAGGCAGCAGAGGAGTGCATGATAAGAGAGAATATGAAGGGATTAGGAGAGAAGTCAAAAAAACAATTAGGAAGGTAAAGAGGAACTATGAAATTAAATTATCAAGGAACATAAAACAAAATATTTTACAGGCACATCAATAAAAAAAGGAAGGTTGGGTTGGGAATAGGACCATTAAGGGATAGACAGGACAATACCACAGGTAATGATAGGGAAATGGCAGAAATATTAAATCATTATTTTGCTTCGATATTTACCAGGGAGCTAGAACAGGTAGACATGACATTGGATGATGAGATGAGTAATGAGATAAGTGCATTTAAAATAAAAAAGGGATATATTAAATAAACTAATCAAACTCAAAGAGGATAAAACCCCTGATCCAGATGGATTATATCCACGCATTTTAAAAGAATCTAAAGAAGAGAAACCAGAGGCATTACTACACATATTTAATAATTTGTTAGAAAAAGGTGTAGTGCCAGAGACAGCTAACGTAATATCTATATTTAAGAAGAGGGATAGAACATGTCCAGGGAATTATAGACCAGTCAGCTTAACATCGGTGGTAGGAAAAATAATGGAATCTGTAGTGTATGTACCTTGAAGAAGGAACTATATTCTGCAGCCCCTGTATACTGCAGTACCAGTAGTGACCACCCCTGTATATAAGCCTGTGTAGTAACTTTGTATAGTAGTTCCAGTTTTGTCTCCATTCAGTAAACACCTGTTATAACCAACTTCTGCAGTCCATGTCTCAATTACACACGGACGTTACATTGGCGACGAACAGATCCGAACTTACCTACAGTTCTGCACCACCTCACGGGGATCCATCCCTGAAGCGAAGTTGTTCGAGGTCGAGGCCAGAAGGAAGAAATCCAAAAAGAAAAAAAAAACAAACAGAAGAAACGGGCGTCGACCGTGGGCAACCGCCCTCTGATTCATTGAATTCGAAGATTTGCAGGAGAGGCTGTCGAGGGCGGGGCTTGGTTATCCAGTCTATGGTGTTCCAGCTAATCGGGCTGGTGGCAGGTAGTACACTGATCCTTCCTGGGCTGCGGCGGGCTAGAGCTCGATCGGGTGGCTTTTCAACGGGGCCGAGCAGCGTTGTCGGGAAGAGGAGAGAGAGAGAGAGGGTGGAGCACACAGGGCGCGGCCAGTGCTACGAAGGCGGGCAGCATACAGACCCGAGAAGAGGGAGGAAAGTGTCCCATAGGGTCTGCTCTGACGACGGGAACAGTAATTAAAATAAAATAAATTAGAAGCGCAGAAAGCCGCGAGGAGCTGCAGTTTGCCACGGGGACCGCGGAGAGCGGCGTTGGCAGCAGCGCGGGGGGAAGTGCGTGAAGACCATAGGGCGTCGCCATCAAGGCATAAAAACACCAGCAACAGTGCAAACAGCAGCGAAAAAGGCAGAAAGCGCGGGAGGCGCCATCTTAATCCAGCGGGGAAGAAGGCAAAGCGCGGGAGGCGCCATTTTGTTCAATCGGGGAAGAAGACAAAGCACAGGAGGTGCCATCTTAGATTTCCAAGATGCCGAAGACTGGCAATATCACTGCCTTCGATAATGCAATAGAAGACTGGACCACGTATGTGGAAAGAGTCGAAGTATATTGCAAGGCAAATGAAGTAGCCGATGAGAAAAAGGCATCGGTACTACTAAACTTAATGGGCGCAAGAACGTACGGCCTATTGCGGAACCTGATCACTCCAGTCAAACCGATGGAGAAGAGTTTTAACGAAATTGTTGATATCCTACAGGAACACCTAAATCCTACACCGCTGCTGATAACAGAAAGATTTAAATTTCACAAGAGAAATCAGCATAAAGATGAGAGCAATGCTGATTACCTTACGGAACTATGCAAGCTATCAAAGCACTGCCAGTTCGGAGCAGGACTGGCAGATACCCTACGGGACAAATTTGTCTGTGGACTCCTGAGTAAAGGAACCCAGAAGAGGTTACTCTCAGAGAAAGAGCTGACGCTAGATAAGGCTTTCAGCGTGGCAGTATCATACAAAGCAGCAGCAAGGGGAGCTGCGGAAATACAGCAAAAGCCACAGGAATACGGCACCCATGAAATGACACAGGGATTTGAAAAATGTTATCGCTGCGGCAGAACAATCCATGACCAGAAGGACTGTTGGTCCAAGGACAAAACATGCAGGCAATGCGGAAAGATGGGACACATTGCACGAGTTTGCAGGTCCGGGAAGAAGACTAACGACAACAAAAAGACTACTAAGGAAAAGTACAGGAAAGTACAAAAGATGACGGACAGTAGTTCCGAAGACCAGAAGAGCGATAGTGAATCCGGGAACAAGAGACTAAGCTGTCTCAAACTACACAACGTAATCACAAAAGAGGATCACCGAATCATTTGGGTCACCCTCACGATAGCAGGGTCCCAAGTCAAAATGGAATTGGATACAGGATCAGCCCTGACCGTCATGAATCGACGAGACTACGAGTGGCTATTCTCACACATACCCTTGAAAGACACATCCATTGTCTTGAAGATATATACGGGGCAGAAGGTATACCCCAGAGGGAAAATAAGGGTGCCTGTCGAATACAATGGCAAGGAAATACAGAAATTGTATCTGTACATACTGCAAGATGGTGGACCACCATTATTGGGACGTGAATGGATCAGAAAGATAAGTTTAGACTGGCACTCCATTCAGGCACTGACTGTGGCTGGTAAAAAGGATGACGACGTCACACCTGGACGATTGTCAAAAAATCTTGGCTAACGCTAAAGAGGTATTTCAACAAGAACTGGGAACTCTTAAAGGCATAACCGCCTCGATAAAAATAGAAGAGAATGCAATTCCCAAGTTTTTCAAAGCAAGACCGGTACCGTATGCAATTCGCCCAGCCGTCGAGGCAGAGCTGGAGAATCTGGAGAATGCAGGCGTGTTAACTAAGGTAGATTGGAGCGAGTGGGTGACACCCATCGTTCCTGTCATGAAGAAAACGTTAAACAATAAGTCTGAGGAGCCAAGGAAGGTTCGCATCTGTGGGGACTTAAAGGTGACTGTGAACCCAGTCCTTCACACAGAACAGTATCCTCTTCCGAGGATAGAAGATATTTTCGCCTCACTATCTGGAGGGAAGCGTTTTACAAAAATTGACCTAGCGCAAGCATATTTGCAGATGGAGGTTGAAGAATCCTCTAGGAAATATCTCACGATAAACACACTTAAAGGCCTTTACCAGTATAATCGACTGGTATTCGGAGTTGCATCAGCTCCGGCTATATGGCAAAGAGCGATGGAACAAGTCCTGCAAGGGATTCCGGGGACTCAGTGTTACTTGGACGACATCCTAGTGACAGGTGAAAATGACAGTGAACACCTTGCCAACCTAGAGCAGGTGCTCACTAGACTAAGAGAACATGGGCTACGAGTCATTCGCCCCAAGTGCGAGTTTTTTAAGAAACAAATATCGTATTGTGGCCACGTGATTGATGAAGAGGGGTTACATAAGTCCCCTGACAAAATTGAAGCGGTAGTTAAGGCTCCAGCACCTGAAAATGTGTCGCAACTGAGGTCATTCCTCGGATTGGTGAATTACTACCATAAGTTTTTGCCGAATTTGTCCACAATTCTGCACCCACTGAACGCCCTGCTACAAACTGGAGTAGCATGGAAATGGAGCGATGAATGTAAGCGGGCCTTTCAGAAGTGTAAAGGCCTGATCACTTCAAGAGAAGTATTGGCTCACTACAACCCATCACTACCGTAAGACTGGCGTGTGATGCATCTCCTTACGGCGTTGGAGCGATACTGTCACATAAATCCCTTGATGGTTCATAGAGGCCGATAGCTTTTGCGTCACGCTCGTTAACCGCAGCCGAGCGTAACTACGCCCAGATTGACAGAGAGGCCCTCAGCCTGGTGTGGGGGGTGAAGAAGTTCAATCACTACCTGCACGGACAGAAATTTACTCGACTAACTGATCATCAACCTCTTGTCTCCATTTTCAACCCTAAGAAGAGCGTCCCGATAATGACAGCACAACGGCTACAGAGGTGGTCCCTTTTCCTAGGGGCACACCAATATGACATCGAGTACAAAGGAACTAAACAGCATGGGAATGCTGATAGATTGTCGCGCCTACCGTTGCCGACGGTGGAAGAAGCACCTGCAGTGGATCCTGTGGAGATATTCCACTCGACCATAGTCGAGTGTCTACCTGTGACGAATGCAAACATAGAAAAGGAAACACGAAATGACCCGACACTCTCCAGGGTCTATGATTTAACGGTGAAGGGATGGCCAGCACATGGCGAACCACTGTTGCCAGCATTCTTGCCGAGAAGAGAACAGCTGTCAGTGTGCCGAGGAACCTTGATGTGTGGAGCCAGAGTAGTAATTCCACCCAAATTGAAGGATAGAGTGCTCAATGAGCTTCATGAGGGTCATCTGGGAGGGGTAAAAATAAAGAACTTAGCCAGAGCGTTTGTGTGGTGGCCGGGAATCAATAGAGAAATCGAAGAGATGACCAAGAGCTGTACAGGATGCCAGAAGGTCCAAAACGCCCCACCACAACCCCATCTACATCCATGGGAGTGGCCCTCATCTCCATGGCAAAGGGTGCACATTGATTTTGCTGGTCCATTTATGGACTCGATGTTTTTAATTGCGGTGGATGCACATTCAAAGTGGCCAGAGGTAATAAAAATGTCCTCAACCACCACAGAAAAAACTAGCATAGTCTTACGAACCATATTTGCCAGAACTGTGCTGCCTGAACAGATTTGCTCCGACAATGGACCACAGTTTGTGTCTGAAGAGTTCCGGAGGTTCTTAAAGAACAATGGTGTTAAGCATTACACATCCGCCCCATATTATCCAGCCACCAATGGATTGGCTGAGAGGTTCGTTCAAACATTCAAGAAGGCTATCAAGGCAATGTGTAATGAAGACATACCCCTACAACAGAAGGTGGGTAACTTCTTGTTTGCCTACCGGAATGCGACACATGCGGTTACCAACCAAACTCCAGCCATGATGTTCTTCAATCGAAGACTACGATGCCGCTTGGATTTGGTTAAGCCAAACATCAGAAGAGATGTGGAGAACAGGCAGTTTCAGAATATGAATGAAAGGCCGACCAGGAGTTTTCAGATAGGTCAACCAACATTGGCCCGGGACTACCGCACAGAGAAATGGCAGCCAGGAACGATCTGTACACGGCAAGGACCTCTAATGTATACCGTGGACGTTGGAGAGAGCATTGTAAGACGCCATGCTGACCAGATTCTAGAGTCACTGGAAAACGTCAAATCTACACCACGATCCTATACACCTGGTGATGAAACCGAAGTACCAATTACATCTACCTCAGAATCTGTGATATTGGAAGCAGACGAACCAAACAATGACGTTGATCCCAAATCAACTTTGCCAGAAGAACCTGATACCCCAAAGAGGCGTTATCCGGACAGAATCAGGAAGCCTCCTCAAAGACTGAATTTATAATTGATTAACTTCAGCTAATGTATATAGCAACTGTAATTGTAAATATGTTATTTAATTATTAATCGAATGTTATGTACTGTTTAGCTAAAAGGGGAGGAATTGTAGTGTATGTACCTTGAAGAAGGAACTATATTCTGCAGCCCCTGTATACTGCAGTACCAGTAGTGACCACCCCTGTATATAAGCCTGTGTAGTAACTTTGTATAGTAGTTCCAGTTTTGTCTCCATTCAGTAAACACCTGCTATAACCAACTTCTGCAGTCCGTGTCTCAATTACACACGGATGTTACAGAATCCCTACTAAAGGAGAGAATAGAAGAACATCTAGCAACAAAAAGTATAATAATGAATAGTCAGCATGGATTTCAAAAGGGAAAATCTTGATTGACCAACCTTATTGATTTTTTGAAGACTTAACAGAGAGAGTAGACAATGGTAATGCAGTAGATGTAATTTATCTAGATTTTCAAAAGGCCTTCGATAAGGTACCCCATAATAGACTGATGAACAAGGTCACAGAATGCGGAGTCAGGGGACAAGTAGTAGAATGGATTGCTAGCTGGCTTCAAGACAGGAAGCTTGAAGTGGGAGTGGGAGTAAAGGGTAGCTATTCACAGTGGGTAGTGGTGTTCCACAAGGATCAGTGCTGGGACTACTGCTGTTCACAATTTACATTAACAATTTAGACTTTGGAATCAAAAACACAATTTCTAAATTTGCGGATGATACCAAATGGGGGGCGTGGCAGTCAATACTGAGAAGGACTGCAACAAACTACAGGAGGACATTAATAAACTTAGAGAATGGGCAAATAATTGGCAAATTAAGTTGAACACAGATAAATGTGAGGTACATATTACATTTTGGTAGGAAGAATAGGGAGGTCACTTATCACGTGAAGGGTGCAAGTCTAGGTGGGGTAGAGGAACAAAGGGATCTCGGAGTACTAATACACAAATCACTAAAAGTTGCGCCACAGGTTAGCAAGGCCATAAAAAAGCAAACCAAGCACTAGGGTTTATTTCTAGAGGGATAGAATTGAAAAGTAGAGAAGTTATGCTAAACCTGTATCGAACCTTGGTTAGACCACACTTAGAGTACTGCGGCAGTTCTGGTCTGTTAAGTCTGTGTGTTCTAGTTGTAATTACTAACACAGACTACAAGATTAAAGTTCAACAGGTCTTTACTGGTTGGAGGTCAGGACTATACTAAATACAATATTACTACACAGTGCTTATATACCGGTGGTCACCACCGGTATTACGTATACAGCAGCCAGAGAAAGTAGTACATCTCTTAAGGTGGAACAGGCTTAAGTTCTCTTACGGTGGAACAGGTTACATACACCACAATCCTCCCTTTTTAGCTTAACAGTCATATCCCCATTTAACATAACATAATAACATATATAACTTCAGGTATAAACAGTTCAAAGGTTCAGTCTCTCAGGAGGCCTTCTGATTCGGTTTGGATAATGCCTTTCAGTGGTCTCTGATTCCTGTTGCTGAGGTGACTCCTCTAGTTGGTCTCCCATGCATTGGGTGTTATCATCATCAGGTACATTCCCTGCCGAGGTAGATGCTTCAGGTTCATTAACGTCTTCCACAGTTGTCTCTGTCGCAACCATGGGTTCGACCCTTGCTCTTGATTCTACCAGTTGATCCGCATGACGCCTTATCACATTGTTACCAATATCTACTGTGTACATCAGAGGTCCTTGTCTGGCCCGAATTGTTCCAGACTGCCATTTTTCATTTCCATAGCCCCTTGCCAACACTGGTTGTCCTACGTCGAAACTTCGAGTGGTCTTGTTATTAATATGCCGGAACTGTTTGTTTTCCACTTCCCTCCGCACATTTGGTTTTAACAAGTCCAACCTGGACCGCAACCTCCTCTTATAAAACATCATGGCAGGACTTTGGTTAGCCACTGCATGAGCGGCGTTTCGATATGCCATTAGGAAATTGTCCACCTTGTGCTGCAGCGGAATCTGATCATCGTTCATGGCCTTTATTGCCTTTTTGAATGTTTGGACAAATCTCTCGGCCAACCCGCTTGTCGCCGGATGATATGGGGCAGAGGTATAATGTTTCACCCCATTCTTCTTTAAGAATTTTTGGAATTCTTCCGACACGAACTGTGGTCCGTTGTCCGAACAGATCTGTTCTGGCAATCCGTTCCTTGCGAATATTGTTCTTAACACCGCAATTGTCTTTTCTGAAGTAGTGGTATTCATCTTGATCACTTCTGGCCATTTGGAATGTGCGTCCACCACAATTAGGAACATGGAGTCCATGAATGGACCAGCAAAGTCAATATGTACACGTTGCCATGGGGCTGAAGGCCATTCCCATGGGTGTAGTGGTGCAATCGGAGGTGCATTTTGCACTTTTTGGGACCCAGCGCAGCTTTTCGTCAACTCCTCTATCTGTTGGTCAATACCCGGCCACCATACATAAGCCCTAGCAAGATTTTCATCTTAACTCCCCCCAGATGACCTTCATGTAGTTCTTTTAGACCTCTTTCCCTTAACTTGGGAGGAATAATCACTCTTGTCCCGTACATCAAAGTACCATGGCAGACGGACAGCTGGTCTCGCCTTGCCGAGAATGCCGGTAACAGAGGATCACCACGTGTTGGCCATCCTTTCACTGTCACCTCGTAGACTCTGGACAGTGTCGGGTCGTTCCTGGTTTCTCTTTCAATACTTGCATTGGTGACTGGTAAACACTCGACGATGGTCGAATGAAATAACTCAACAGGGTCAACTTTCGTCGTTTCTTCTTCTTCAGGTAGTGGCAGGCGCGAGAGCCCATCAGCATTGCCATGCTGCTTCGTACCTTTGAATTCTATTTGATATTGATGTGCCCCTAGGAAAAGGGACCATCTCTGGAGACGCTGTGCTGTCATCACTGAAACACCCTTCTTAGGGTTAAAAATGGATACCAACGGCTGATGGTCTGTCAGAAGTGTGAATTGTTGGCCCTGCAGGTAATGATTAAACGTCTTCACTCCCCATACAAGGCTGAGAGCCTCCCTATCGATCTGCGCATGGTTGCGCTCAGCGGAGGTCAATGATCTGGATGCAAACGCGACTGGCCTTTCCGTGCCATTTGGCAACTTGTGTGAGAGTACTGCCCCAATACCATATGGAGAAGCATCACAAGCCAACCGAATAGGCAGTGTCGGGTTGAAGTGAGCCAACACTTCCTCTGAGGTGATCAATTCTTTACTTTTGCGAAATGCCTTCTTACAGTTTTCGCTCCATTCCCATGGTATCCCCTTCTGTAAAAGAGCGTTTAGCGGGTGCAGTACCATGGATAGATTTGGTAGAAATTTATGGTAATAGTTAATCAATCCTAGAAACGACCTCAACTGAGAGACATTATCCGGAGCGGGAGCCTTTACAACTGCCTCTATCTTGTCAGGGGACTTATGAAGCCCCTCCTGGTCAATGACATGACCACAGTACGAGATCCGCTTCTGGAAGAACTCACATTTCTGCTGATTAACTCTAAGTCCATACTCTTTCAGTCTGTTGAGCACCAGTTCCAAGTTTGCGAGGTGTTCTTCATCACCATCACCTGTAATCAGAATATCGTCCAGGTAACATTGTGTGCCTGGAATTCCCTGTAATACCTGCTCCATGGCCCTCTGCCAAATTGCTGGAGCCGATGCCACTCCAAAAACCAGCCTATTGTACCAGTACAAACCTCGATGCGTGTTGATCGTGAGGTATTGGCGTGACTCTTCTTCAGCCTCCATCTGCAAGTACGCCTGCGCCAGGTCTATCTTGGTGAAGTGTTTCCCGCCAGACAACGAAGCAAAAATATCCTCAATCCGCGGAAGCTGATACTGCACCGTGTGAAGCACCGGATTAACGGTGATTTTGAAATCTCCACAGATGCGAACCTTCCCTGGTTCTCCTGGCTTGTTGCTCGAAGGACGTTTCATAACAGGAACAATGGGGGTAGCCCACTCACTCCAATCTACCTTAGACAGTACACCTGAATGTTCTAGCGCTTCCAGTTCCGCTTCTACAGTAGGTCATATTGCATAGGGCTTTAAAATTTTTTGGGTGTGCATGTTCATCAATCTTGATGTTTGCCGTAATTCCTCTCAGTGTTCCCAGTCCCTGCTGGAACACCTCTTTAGCATCATCCAATATTTTGGACAATCGTTTAGGTTTGACATCTGTTTCCCCGGAATCTACCGTTAGTGCCTTCAAGGAGTGCCAGTCCATATTCATTTTCCTAATCCACTCCCGTCCCAGTAGTGGTGGACCTCCTTCAGGTAGCACATATAAGTCCATTACTTGGCTTTCTTCGCCCTTGTGGACCACTTTTACCTCTGTCTTTCCGATGGGGTACACTCTTTGCCCCGTGTACATTTTCAATATAATCTCCGTATCCCGTAGGGGAATATGTTGGAATAACCTTTTGTAATCTTTCTTATTCATGACCGTCAATGCCGATCCAGTGTCCAATTCCATCTTTACTTGGACTCCTGCTATCTGAAGTGTGACCCAAATTGTCTGGAGATCTGCATCCTTACCAACGTTGTGTACTCTTAAGCTACCCAGTTCATTACTGCTAGCGTCTGAATCTGACTTCTGTTCGGTCGAACTGTTCTTTGTCACCTTGTGTACCTTTATGTATTTTCCATGCGGTGACTTTTTGTTGCTGGTCTTCTTTCCTGACCGGCATACTTTAGCTATGTGGCCAAGCCTGCCACACGTTCTGCATTCTTGGTTTTTAAACCAACACTGGTTCTGATCGTGCGTTGTCTTTCCACAACGATAACATTTTACAGTACTCAAACCCAATTTATTTGTACTGAGTTCTGGTGACCGTAGCTGCATTACTGCCATGCCTCTCGCTGCGGCTTCATGTGCTGCTGCCATAGTGACCGCTTTCTCAAGCGTCAGCTCATTCTCCTCGAGCAGTCGCTTTTGTGTATCTTCTTTTAATAAACCACACACAAATTTATCTCATAGTGCCTCTATCAGTCTCGTTCCAAACTGACAGTACTTTGCTAGCTTACGCAATTCCATTAAATATTCAGCATTGCTTTCATCCTTCAGCTGCCTTCTGCTGTAAAATTTAAATCGTTCCGCTAGCATCAGCGGCGTGGGGTTTAGATGATTTTTCAGGACAGTGACAATCTCCTCGAACGTCTTATCCGCCGGTTCATCTGGTGATAAAAGGTGTTTCAATTGCCCGTATATCTTCGCACCCATTAAGTTTAATAATGTTAGTGCTTTCTCTTCATCTGGGATTTTATTTGCTTTACAATAATTTTGTATGCG
Organism: Somniosus microcephalus; assembly: GCF_052327205.1. Classification (NCBI taxonomy): domain Eukaryota; kingdom Metazoa; phylum Chordata; class Chondrichthyes; order Squaliformes; family Somniosidae; genus Somniosus; species Somniosus microcephalus. Next base: position 133,391,722 of record NC_140999.1, on the reverse strand, counting down.
TTCTACATACATGGCCCAATCTTTGATGTCGCTATCAAAGGTATTAATGTTCCCATGTTTAGGCATCGTTGCAATTTAATTTATTTTTATTTTTATCCAAGATGGTGGCTTCCCGCTCTTGTCTTTGTCCTCCGCCTACAAAATGGCGGTTTTCCCGCGCTTGGCGGCCTTCACCCGTCCCCCGACGCTGTCTCCGCTTCACCGCGGCTCTCGCGCCTTCAGTTGCCCCAGACGCTGCGCCTTTTTAGCCCGAATGCGGCCCGGCCCTTATCACCAGCCGCGATCGATGTCCCCGCGCTGCGCCTTTCGGCCCGAATGCGGCCCGGCCCTTATCTCCGGTCGCGATCGATCTCACCGCCCTTATTCCTCTGTCTTCCCTCCCCGTCTGTACAGCCAACGCGGCCGACTTTCTGGTCATGTCGCTGCCCGGCTTACCCACCACTGAGGTAGAAAGAAGATAGCTGACAGCCGCTGATGGAGGCTTCGAGTTCAGGATGTCTTCTGCACTCTGGTTTCTCGATGTCTGCCACGCGACGTGTCTTCCAGCAGGGTGATGAGGGTGGAAGCCTCTCTTCGACGTCCGTTCTGTGGACGAAGCCGCCGTGGATATAAACTGCCGCAGGGTAAGAATCGGACTCGTCGCCACTGTTAAGTCTGTGTGTTCTAGTTGTAATTACTAACACAGACTACAAGATTAAAGTTCAACAGGTCTTTACTGGTTGGAGATCAGGACTATACTAAATACAATATTACTACACAGTGCTTATATACCGGTGGTCACCACTGGTATTACGTATACAGCAGCCAGAGAAAGTAGTACATCTCTTAAGGTGGAACAGGCTTAAGTTCTCTTAAGGTGGAACAGGTTACATACACCACATGGTCGCCATATTATAAAAGGATATAGAGGCTCTGGAGAGGGTGCAGAGAAGATTTATAAGGATGATGATACCAGAAATGCGAGGGTATACATATCAGGAAAGGATGAACAGACTGGGTCTCTTTTCTCTTGAATAAAGAAGGCTGAGGAATGACCAAATAGAGGTCTTTAAAATTATGAAAGGTTTTGATAGGGTGCACACAGAGAGAATGGGAGGAATTTTCCCAACCCTGGGGAGGCGGGTTTGGAGACGGGACTGCCGGGAAAATGACAAAAACTGGGAGCAGGTACTACCCACCCCCAACCCACCTCTGTGCCATTTTCCCAGGAGGCATGTCCCTGACTCACGCTGGGACCCGTCTCCTCGAGGCGGGAAGGGGATTACAGCCACTTAACAGGCAGTTAAGAGGCTTATCCCCATTTTACCAACACAAGTGCGGGCTTCCTGATTTCAGGAAACCCCGCCAGGGACAGCGAGGCAAGCAGTGGGTCTGCAGGGGTCAGAGGGTTCGAAAAGTCCACTGTGGAGGTGAGTGATGGGTGCAAGTGTGGAGAGGTAAGTATGGGAGGTGAGTGAAAAGTGTTAGAAAAAGTTTCCTTAACTTTGTTTCTTCCTGCAAGCTTCAACCGTTGGGGATCTGGAGGCTCCTCATCGCCACGGCAGAGATGACAGCCATCTTATTTTCTGATTTCTGCTCACAAAAGAGGTTTGATGAGTCTTGAATACAAGGGGGGGGAAATTCAGTTGTTTGCGACTCCCGTTAGTGCCTTAAGAGGGTGCCAATTGGGGTGCAAAGCAACTAGAGGCCGGGCGCGGCGATGTTTGTGCCGCTCGTGAAATTAAATAGACATTTTGCGGTGGCGCTAAACACTACCGCCACGGTCTCCTGCGCCTGCAGATTATGACGTCAGTCGAGTGCACAACGCCCCGTTAGTGCCCCAGACCGGTTATTGAGTGGCGCCCCCTGCCATACCGCCTGCCGCTAGCAACGACAGGTTGAGGGGAGCATTATGCTGTCAGAAAGGGACTAAGGGAGCGCTATCTAAAGGCGACCACTTCCTGCCTTTTTTTGTCGGCGACATTTTTGCACCACGCATTCTGAGAGAGAGAGAGAGAGAGACTTCTGGAGAGATTCAACGCTGTGTGAAGGAGTTTTGAGTACTGAGTAGCACTTTGCAGGTTTATTTTGATTTGCCCTTCCTTGCTTCGCCAGCGCTCTGAGGTTGTGCCTCGCTCCTCAGCCTTTGCGCCTTAAGACAGGTGTGAAGCACCTGATTTAGCGCTCCAATCACCTCCAGGGGCGATAAAAGCCAAGTTTGCTGTCAGCGGCGATAATTAGCGGCAGGCGCTAAACTTTGCGCACCGCCAATAATGGCACCCCAAATGGGGCGATACTGAATTTTTCCCCCAGGGACTCATCAAACAACAGAGAATGTCAGTGTTTGACAGCTTCACAGAGCTGTCAAACGATGACAATTCACCTGTCAAAAATTTTTGACAGATGAAACGTCATATGCTGCCATTCTCTGTCACTGGCTTTCCCTTAATTGGCCTGCTAAGCCTGCTGGGCTGGCTGAACAAGGTCAATCAAGGGAAAATAGCATGGGTTGGCCAGGTGTCGTTGGGGGCGGGACTGAGACCCGACAAGCAGCAGTCCCGCCCCCAACGTGCCCCCATTGATAAAATTCCCCCCAATGTTTCTACTTGTGGGGAAGAGGATAATTAGAGGCCATCAGTATAAGATGGTCACCAAGAAATCCAATAGGGAATTCAGAAGAAATTTTTTTACCCAAAGAGTGGTGAGAATGTGGAACTCGCCACCACAGGGAGTGGTTGAAGTGAATAGGGGGATGCATTTAAGGGGAGGCTAGATAAGCATATGAGGGAGAAGAGAATAGAGGGTTATGCTCATAGATTTGGATGAGGAAAGATGGGAGGAGGCTCGAGTGGAGCATAAACGCCGACATGGACTGGTGGGCCAAATGGCCTGTTTCTGTGTTGTATATCCTATGTAATCCTATGTAATTGCAGCAACATGGATAAAAAAAAACCTGCTGTCCTTAAACACAGATGGGATGGGATGGAATAAGGAACGTCTTTTCACTGTTGCATTTTGTTTGGAATATTCAGATTTTAAATCATTTTAAATGTGCAAATATTTATGCAAATTCTCTTCATCTCACCCAAGATACATTACATTTGCCCGATTGTTACTCTTATTTTCTATTGTAAGTGAACCATTACGGCAGTGCTCAGGGAGCCTAACGCATCAAGGGAATTGTTACAGGAAAAACATAGTCTTGATGTATGATTATACACTCCTGTTTCAGCTGAGAAAATAAATTTGGATACAGTGTCATTTTTTTCCATTTCTTTGCTGGGTTAGATTAGTATTATGAAAATTATAGCCTCCAAATAAAAGTTGCTTTTTTCAAGCGGGACTGAAGTAGTTCTTTGACCAGGTTTTTTTAAATTTAAATAATGAGATTGTTCTTTGAGGATTGCAAAATATTTATGCATTAACATCAAAATGTAACTATGTCATTTTAAACACAGACTTTAAAATACAGGCTTATTTCTTACCTTGTGCTGCAATACACATCCTGACTCACAGAAAACTACAAATAACCTTGTGCGTACTCTGATATAAAACTGTACAATCTAAACACAGACACATCTTAGAAAAGGAAACAGTATACAGTAATATGAAAGGGATATAAAGGTTTATTAGTCCTGAATCACAGGAGCAGGAATTTTAGCTCTGAGGAAAGATTGGAAAGGCTAGCATTGTTTTCTTTGGAACAAAGGAGGCTGAGGGGAGACTTAATTGAGGTGTATAAAATTAATGAGGGGCCCAGATAGAGTGGATAGGAAGGACCTATTTCCCTTAGCAGAGAGATCAATAACCAGGGGGCGTAGATTTAAAGTAATTGGTAGAATGATTCGAGGGGATTTGAGGAGAACTTTTTTTCACCCAGAGGGTGGTGGGGGTCTGGAACTCACTGCCTGAAAGGGTGGTAGAAGCAGAGACCCTCATCACATTTAAAAAGTACTTGGATATGCACTTGAAGTGCTGTAACCAACAAGGCTATGGATCAAGAGATGGAAAGTGGGATTAGGCTGGATAGCTCTTTTTTGGCCGGCACAGACACAATGGGCCAAATGGCCTCCTTCTGTGCCGTAATTTCTATGAGACTTCTTGACTTTCTATGGTTGTGTATTATTGGACAGTGTAAATATAGAGGGGGTGAAATTGTTCTTCAGAGGTAGCGCAAAACGAGCGATAATGAATCAGAAGTCCGTTTTACACCCCACCCACTTTTCTTTTCCAGTGAAGTCATTAGTTATTTCCCATTTTGCACTACCACTGAGGACCAATTTCATCCCCAAAATCTCTTAATATAAAGCCCTTGTCAGTAGAATGCCCTTGGCTACTCAGAAGCTCTGATCTGTGGCATTGCATCCTTATCAGCCTTCTGTTCTATTAATTCTTCCTAGTTTTGGCACACGTCTTTCCATCGGCTGTACTCATACTAAAAGAAATTGATGTGAACAAAGCACGTCTTTACCTATGTGATTGATATTCTAAGTGGATTTCTAATCCACAGTATTTTCAAAATGCAATAATTAATTCCTATGTTCAATATCATATGTAGGTTCTATATAGTAGTCTGGCAAGAGATTGGGGGGAAAATTGTGTTCGCCAGCTGGAAATGGCTGCAACGCTAACCGAGTGAAATTGGTCTGAGGGGAACATGGAGATAGGTGGCGCAGCACTCACCTTCCATGTAATGCCGCCCTGGTGGTGTTGCTGGAGGGATTCAGGACAAAATTTCTGTCCAGGTCCAGCGTTGCAGCTTTCCACAGCCTCTGGGAGCGAAGCTGTGGAGCTCGCAAGGAATTGTGGTTAATGAAGCGGTCTGAGAATTAAAGGGGCCATGCACACTGAAGCAATACAAAATAAAATGCAGTGAATCAATACATTTTTCAGCCCTTTCTGCCTTTTAAAAAATATTCAATATTTAAAAGAAGTTCCAAATGTGAATATTCAGCTGTTAAAGCTGAATTACCTTCCTAACCTCAACAAATGGGAAAACAGCCTCAGCACTAACACAAATGGCTCAGCAAGTCAGGGAAGGGGCACTGAGGGTCTGACACGCAGCACTCCAGCTTTGTGCAGGGGGTCAACACTGCAAGAGTGGCCCTCTACCCACAGGGACCAGGAGGTCCTCCAGAAAGAACGATGTGGAGTACATCACTAAGGCCGTCACTGCCAGCAGTATTGCCCCCACCACCTGGCTACAGTGCCGAAAGAAGCTTTATGACCTCAGACCACTGGTCAAGGTCAGTGAATGCATTTTCAAAAGCCATCTCCTACGAACTGCACCACCAGCCTCACCCAATTGCTCACCTACCAACAATCTGCATCAATGATGGGGTACATCTCCCATTCCTAGCCTCACCTCACCTCCTCGGAGCAGACGGTGCAGGCCATTCTTGGCAGGGGCATGGCTGAGCCCTTGGCCAGTGGCGAGGCTGAAAGGCTACAGGATTCTGGTATCCTCATATGTTATATCCTCCTTCTGGCATGTACCTCTTGCTTTCCCACCCTCCCAGCAGCACAGCTCCACCCTTGTGCCTTCCTCATTTCACACACCTAAGAAATGCAGCCTGCCCAGCCAGTGGATCAACAAGAAGAGGCAGCCTGCCCAGCCAATGGGACTGCAGGCAGATGATTCCATCCTGGATATCCCGGCCACAAAGGGGTTGTCTGGGATGCATCCTTCTCTCTGATTCCTCCTCTTTGGCTTCCTCCTCTTCTGCGTCCTCTTCTTCCCTCTGCAAGTGGATGCTGTAAATGTGAAATGACAGCAGAAAATGCTGAAAATTCTCAGTTGGTCAGGCAGCATGTCAATCTGAGACGTGAACTCTGTTTTTCTCTCCACAGATGTGGCATGACCTGCTAAGTATTCGCAGCATGTTCTGTCTGCTCAAAGGCCTTCATTTACCATCTGAGCCCTTGCAAGCCTCCAGCAACACTCCCTACACATTTAGAAAACTTTTCACATCTAACGCAGCAAGCCACCATTTCAATAAAATCAAAAAAAATCACAGTCCAAATCCTTAAATTCAAACTTACCTGAATGATGTGTGTGTCCCTTTAAATGCTGCAGACATTGCCACTGTCAGCCTGCTTGCACACCAAGTTAACCTGGTGTGCTTAGGACCCAGCGCTGAATTCAGCGCTTGGGCCGAAGTTTACGTTGATGACGTTAAGTCGGCGTTGCACACCTATTGACATAATCACGCTGCCATTTTTTTTCCAGGGCACAGCCAGTTACCGGCAGTGCAAAGGGGGAGAACAATATGGCGGCTGTCGCAGGACCGTCACTAGCTGGTGAAAGAATGGCAGCCACCATTTCATGGCGCTACGGAATGTTGGTAAGGAGATAAATTTCTAGTCCTAGGTATTAAGATATTTTCTTCCTTCAGGGACTTTTAAATCTGTCGAAAATCTTACAAATCTACTCTACTCGTTAAATTTTTTATTTCCTTCAGTTCAGGAATTTTATGAATAAAAAATAACTCTCAAATGATGACGTTCATTAGCATCATTTGAACCTTTTATTCTGAATAATAGATGTGTAACTTAATAGTAAGAAACTGGTGAATTAGTAATGGTTCTAAACACAGTTTGGGAATGATCCTTGAATATATTAATGAGGTACCAGAGGAGATCATCATCCTAAGGATGACTTCAATGGAAATAAAAATCGGGAGCGATGTAAAACGGGCGGCCGATTCGCTATCATCCGTTTTACTCTGTCGCACAATGTCAAGATCGACCCCATTGTATTCAAATCAGAATATTACTTTAAAACATGGATTTGCTCGCATTTTTTTGGCAATCTGATTAGGCTCTTATGAAAAAGGAGCTATTTGGGCCTAGCTTTAACTGGCAGTGAGGTGAATATTTGTATATCATGCATTTTTTGGATGTAACCCATTTTGCAGAAAAAATAAACCATGCTATTTCTCGTTAACCATTTTATCAATAATTTAGTAATATTAAGAGTAATTAGTGGTGAAGGGACAAGCAGAATTTCCTCTTTTTAATTTGCATATTTTAAGCTGACATTTGAAAATACAATTGTTCATTTTGTCAAATACGGAAGTATGAATAGGATATATATACTGCTTTGAATATACTGAAACAATAAGGAGGTGATGATGCACATGTCTTGCCCACTTGTATGTACTTATTTTTGTATAGGTGAAGTTATGACACAGAAAATTCCATGAAAATTAGGTGTGGCTGCTGAGTGAAATTCCTTAGTATAAAATCTGATACGCAATAATGGCCCAGAAATTCGGGTCGGGGGCTTCCCGCGGGTGCAAGCCCCCGACCTGCACTTACCTAGCGCGCCGGATGTTGAGGCCTGGGCCTGCGTGCATTTCCGGTCTGTGGCCCGCTGCAGCTCCCAGCGCGCTGTGCTTGCGTGATCCAGCGGCGTAGTTAGTGCGATGAGCCGGCTGGGATCACGTGAGCACTGGGCAACCAATCGCAGGTTGCAAAAGTTCATTCATGAGTTTGATAGTAAGAACTGTCAAACTCATGAAAACTCCAGGCGCCCAAAACAGTACTTAAACTTCAAATAAAAGTTTAAAAAACATCCCACTAATTAAATGAACTATTAATAACTGTAAAAAAACTAATTTAAACAATTAATCAAATTTTTGAAAAAAATAATTTTTTTAAAAATCGGGTCTAAAAATACACTTACCTTACTGTAAAGTCTTTAAAAATAATAAACCTGTGGAAAAAAAATTCTAACTTTAATTAATAGACCACTTACCTTTTAAAACTAAGTACTTACGTCTGGTTTTTAAATGTGCAAAAAGTACAGGCCTTCACACACGGGCAAACCTGTCAAAAAACCAGACGTACAACGCGCACGCGCTGCCTTATACGTCGCACGCGTTTCACCTCTTAACCCCTTCATTCAGGGGACCGGAAGTGCCATTTTCCCGCGCATGCGCTGTGCATGCAAGAAACCGGCACTTCCATCGGGTCCACGCGTGGGTACTCCGTCCGTACTCATGCGTTGGGACCCGAATTTCTGGGCCAATGTGTTGTGATTTTAATTTTATTCAGCGCTATCAATCAGTAACTACTTGAACAAAATCTAAATTAGCATCTCTAGTTAAGTAGCAGAAATAATTTCAGCACCGCTCAGAATTTTCAGGACTGGCAAAAAGTTCTTGACATTCTGAAGTGCTGTTGCCTTGCATGTCCTTGTCTAATTCAATCGCCACTCCAATGAGGAGACTTCCCTGCTGCTCTGGGCTATTGCTTACTTTGTAAAACAGCTGCATGTATGCTAATGGTCAGGTGCTGTGAACAAACTCCAGATGAATGTGCCTATCAAGTATTGAACTGTCAGAGGACATATCCGGCACTCTTTATTGGTAAATTTCTGACATTTACAGGACCACTGCACCTGAGATATAGCTGGAATGACTTGGACTTCTTTTGCTCAAGAGATTTCCCAACCTAAAATTACATTTTACACTATGTTAAGATTAGGACTTTCATTGTTCAGGTGACTTAAGGCTAAGTCAACTGAGATCAATTATTTGATTTGAAAAATTCATTTTGACTGTGCCAAAGTCTACATAGAACCAGTAGAATGGTACAAGGGTATTCACATTTATTTTTCTTAATTGACTTCTTTCCAAGCTCAAGCATCTTTATCGGGTTCCAACTAAACAGTCATCAGAAATAAAAGACCTTTGGCACTATGTTTGTACTTAGCATACTATTGCATTTTTTTCCAGTTACCTGACTGAAAGCATGGTTTGATGCCAATAAACATCTCTCATCAAATCGCACAGTGGCCTAGACTTTCAACTGAGCATCACCCGATTTTCAGGTGTTACTCAGGTGGGTGAGGCATTGGAGTAGAGGTCCGCTATTCACAGGCAAGCATTGGATTGTGGTTGGGGGGGGGGAAGAGATCGCGGGTCAGCATTAGATTGAGGCGGGGGGGGCGGAATGGGGAGAGGTAGGCATCAAATCACGGGTGGGATCGGATCGTGGCATGTGAGCACTCCTGCCCCTCCTGGGCCACAAGCAGTGCTGGAAAAGCACTTACCTTCTGCAGCCGGCAGCTCCAGGCTCCCTTTAGAGCTGGGTTTCCTGAGCTCTGGGAAACCCATTCTGCAGTCGTTAAGTTCAAGTGGCTGCTAAAATACGACGGGCGCAGCCTCATTTAAATATTGGCCCAGAAATTCGGGTCGGGAGCTTCCCGCGGGTGTAAGCCTCCGACCTGCACTTACCTTGCGCGCCGGCCGTTGAGCTGTGGGCCCCCGTGGAATTCCGATCCTGGGCCTGCTACAACTGTCGGTGCGCAGTGCTTGCGTATCCCAGGGGCGCAGTTAGTTCGATGCGTCCCCTGGGATCACGTGGGCCATGGGGAGCCAATCGGAGCAGGGAATGCTTCATTCGTAAGTTTGACAGGAAGGGCTGTCAAACTTATAAATACTATGAGCCCCAAAACATCACTAAATCTTCAAATAATTTTTTTTTAAATCACATTTCTTACATAAACTATAAATTACATGAAATAACTATTTTAAACAATAATTTAAATGTTTGAAAAAATAATTTTATTTTCTAACAGGGCTAAAAATAAACTTACCTTTCTTTAAAGTATTTAAAAATAATAAACCTGTGGAAAAAATGTTTTAATTTTAATTAATTCACCACTTACCTTGTAAAAAGCAGGCCTTGCGACTGCTTTTTATATGTGTAACTTCTGGAGACTTACCCTCCCGGGAAAACCTGCAAAAAACGTAAGTTCGATGCGTACGCGCAGCCTCTCCTGCACACGCGTTCGACCTCTTAACCCCTCCTTTCAGGGGAATGGAAGTGCCAGTTTCCCGTGCATGCGCAGTGCATGCAGGAAACCGGCACTTCCATTGGGCCTACGGGTGAGTACCCCATGCGTACTCACCCCTGGGGACCCGAAGTTCTGGGCCATTATAATTCCTGAGCCGCCTCTCGAGAGCAGGTTACTCGCCCGTCCTCCAACTCACCCCCGTTAAACCGGAGGAAGGCGCGTTTGCAGTGGTTTGGGGCTGGGAATCCAATTTTTAAGAATTTAACCCGCACTCCATCCCTCTCCCTCATCTTGGAGGGTTAAAATTCCCCCCATATTTCTCCACCAATTTGTGGAGTTTTTTGTTGTTGCTCCTGACAAATGTTTTCAGCTGAATTTCTGTCTTTTGCTAAGAGGCTGCCATTTCTCTCTGCTTATACCACCTTCCCAAAACAGAGCACAATGGGTTTTCCATTAGGGAATTCCCCTTCACCATTGCTTCTTGGGAGAGAAAGAGCAACATAGGGAGGCCAGGCTGGTGAGGTTGCAATAGGGAGCCATGGCGCAATCATCAGTTCCCTTACATATCAGAGGATACCGGCAAAGGCACTACTATCTGCATTTGCCCAAAGAGCAGGTGCTGTACCCTAAAGAGGATGCAGAGCACAAGCCTTTCCTGCCTGCAAGACACATTCTTGCCACAATGATACAGGAGACCGACATCTCACTACACCACCTGCCATTGCATGAACAGTCCTATGTGTATTCCCCCCCCACTTCCCTCCACTGACAAGCTATCATTTGCAGAATCTTTCTTGCGCATATCAACTCTCACAGCTCCTGTTCGTTCAATCAGATGGAAGCAACTTCCAAACCTTGAAAATAGCAACATTTGCATGCACAACACCTATAACATAACTAGTGGCATTTACCAAGTGGTATCGTGATGTTCGGCCGATGGAGTGTGCCAGCCAGCCACCCGATAGTCCTGATGTGGTGCCCGGTCCATTTTGATGGCCAAGCCTCATTACCATAGGCTGTGGGGGAAAAAGGAGTGTCCCAGGGAAATCTGCCACTCTCTGGTCCTTTGGAACACAAGTGGACTGGATCTTACTGGAGCGAGCCATCTCATAGCGTTCCTGTTAAGTATGTGTATTGTATTGAACAATTAACACAAAGACTTAAACGTATAACTCAAACAGGTCTTTACTGGTTGGAGGTAGGGACTATACATAGGTCTTTACTTCATGCCCACAGGCGGGAACTGAGGGGGATCAGTACCCACAGTACTATTTATACCCCTATGGCCAGGAGTGGTACTGCGTATCACTACGCCCAACAAGTAGTGCAGTCCTGTCCATAGGTTCAAAGTAGCACACATATTACATACACAACATTCCTTCCTTCCTAGCTTTACAGTCATCTCCCCATTTAACATAACGTAATAACATATATACATATATAACTTCAGGTTTACATAACAGAATAACATAGATACATAGATAACTTCATGTCAAAAACAGATCACAGATTCAGTCTCTGCGGAAAACAGTTCACAGATTCAATCTCTGTGGTGTAGTCGGTTCACGTTGCTAGAGTGACTCATTCAATAGTCCTTCCATGGATTTAACAGTTTGAACTTCCGAACTGAATTGGCTCCGTTCGGAGGGACCACGTGTGTGATCTGGTAGAGGTGATAATGGTTCAGATGGGTCATCTTCTGTTTTTACTTTTCCTTTTCTGCTTCTTGGAGACTCTCTGGGCTCCATTGTCAGCTGCCACAGCTGCCAGCTGCATGCGCAGTTCCTCCTTCTCTTCCTCCTGTTTCCGTCGTAGAGCCAGCTTCTCCCGATGTTCCGTAGACTTTTGGTGCTCCTCCATGATTTCTGCACTTTGGGAGTCGAAGTTACAAGCTGGGCAGGACAGGACATCGTAATATTCGGTGTCGTCCTGAGCTAGACCAGTGAGAGGGTCGTCTATTTCCTCCATACCTAGCTGGACGTTAGCCAGCTCTTGTTCCAAATCCAGACATCTTTCCTGAAGAGACTTCTTCATGTGTACCTCTGCATCCAGCTTTTTCTGGGCTTTCAGCAAGTCGTTTACTAGTGACCTCATTTGTGATTTTAATACTTCAACTTCCTTTGGAGATTGATTGATCGGACTATGCAATCCCTCTACCGGAGCAGCTGTTTCAGCGGTCTGTTGTTCTACGTTGACGTGAGTCAGCGTACTTTTGGCATCCAAGGGCTGCTCTGTTGCAGTCATCTCAGTCTGTGTTGCCACCTCAGCTCTTCCAATAACCTTTGAGAGCTCCGAACCCCTTTCGTTTGAATATTGAAGTTCATGTTCAAGTTTTTCCCATTTCAGAGTCCTGTCCTTCAGCATATGCAGGAGTTGGCTGACCGTTAACTCCTCTGACATCAGACGTTTTGTGTGCTCCTGCTCCATTTTCTCCATCAGCTGCTTCTGTTGTCTTTCCAGATTCTCCAACTCTATATCAAAGAACTCTTTCGTTGCATTCAACTCTTGCTCAAAACGGCGAAGCATTTGTTCTAATTGCTGTTGTAGTTTGAAATGGAGTTGAGTTCGAGCCCGGTGTCCCTCAGAAATGGGCACATCAGTAGACTTGCCAGACTCAGAATCCACAGTTAAACTATGTTGTTGTTGCTCAGTGGAATTCTGTGCTGAAACTTTGTCTTTTGCACCTGAGTTGGGCTTACCATCATCCGTTCCAGAGTCTGGGCCGACTATCTTCACCGAGTTCTCACTCGTTATTGTTTGTAGGAAATGCCAGTCCATATTCATTTTCCTAATCCACTCCCGTCCTAGTAGTGGAGGACCTCCTTCAGATATCACATATAAGTCCATTATTTGACTGTCTTCGCCCTTGTGGACCACTGCAACCTCTATTTTCCCGATGGGGTACACTCTTTGCCCCGTGTATGTTTTCAATATAATCCCCGTATCCTGTAGGGGAATATGTTGGAATAACTTTCCGTAATCTTTCTTATTTATGACCGTCAATGCCGATCCAGTGTCCAATTCCAGTTTTACTTGGACTCCTTCTATCTGAAGAGTGACCCAAATTGTCTGGAGGTCTGCACCCTTACCAGCGTTGAGTACTCTTAAGCTAGCCAGTTCATTACAGCTTAAGCTAGCCAGTTCATTACTGCTAGCGTCTGAATCGGACTCCTGTTCGGTCACCTTGTGTACCTTTGCGTATTTTCCTTGCGGTGACTTCTTGTTGCTGGTCTTCTTCCCTGACCTGCATACTCTAGCTATATGTCCAAGCCTACCACAAGTTCTACATTCTTGGTTTTTAAACCAACACTGGTTCTGATCATGCGTTGTCTTTCCACAACGATAACATTTGCCAGAACTCACACCCAATTTGTGTGCACTGAGCTCCGGTGACCGTAGCTGCATTACTGCCGTGCCTCTCGCTGCAGCTTCGTGTGCTGCTGCCATAGTGACCGCCTTCTCAAGCGTCAGCTCATTCTCCTCGAGCAGTCGCTTTTGTGTATCCTGTTTAAATAAACCACACACAAATTTGTCTCGTAGTGCATCTGTCAATCCCGTTCCAAACTGGCAATATTTCGCTAATTTACGCAATTCCAGCAAATATTCAGCATTGCTTTCATGCTGTAGCTGCCTTCTGTCGTAAAATTTAAATCGTTCCGCTAGCATCAGCGGCGTGGGGTTTAGATGATCTTTCAGGACAGTAACAATCTCATCGAACGTCTTATCCGCCGGTTCATCTGGTGATAACAGGTGTTTCAATTGCCCGTACGTCTTCGCACCCATTAAATTTAATAATGTTAGAGCTTTATCTTGGTCACGAATTTTATTGGCCTTACAATAATTTTTTACTCTTTCAACATATATGGCCCAATCTTCGAGGTCACTATCAAAGGTGCTAATATTCCCGTGTTTAGGCATTGTAGATTTGCAATTTCTCAGATTTTATTTTCTTTACTTGTTATCAAAGATGGCGGCTTCCCGCTCTTGCCGTCGTCCTCCGCCCACAAAATGGCGGTTTTCCCGCACTTGGCGGTCTTCACCCGTCCCCCGACGCCGTCTCCCTTCAGCCCTCGAGTGCGGCCCTTATCTTCGCCGCGATCGATAGCCCGCGCTGTGCACCGCGACTCTCGCACCTTGAGCTTCTGCAGCCGCCGCGCCTTTCAGTCCGAGTGCGGCTCTTATCTTTGGTCCCGATCGCTGGCCCGGCTGCGCCCCTCACTTCAAAGCAGCCCAGCCCTTATCTGCCGATCGCTATCGCCCTACCTCTCTCTCTTCCCCAGTCCTGTCTTTACTCCGGTTCACAAGCTGATGGAGGCTTCAGGGTCCTAATGCCTGTCTCTTCCAATCGCTGGAAGCTGTCAGGATTTCTGCTGCCCTTCAGTTTTGAGTGGGGTGTTGAGGATTGAAACCTCTCTTCAACGTCCTGTCTTTGGACGAAGCCGCCTGGAATAACTGCCGCAGGGTAAGAGCCTGACTCGTCGCCAGTGTTAAGTATGTGTATTGTATTGAACAATTAACACAAAGACTTAAACGTATAACTCAAACAGGTCTTTACTGGTTGGAGGTAGGGACTATACATAGGTCTTTACTTCATGCCCACAGGCGGGAACTGAGGGGGATCAGTACCCACAGTACTATTTATACCCCTATGGCCAGGAGTGGTACTGCGTATCACTACGCCCAACAAGTAGTGCAGTCCTGTCCATAGGTTCAAAGTAGCACACATATTACATACACAACAGTTCCCTGTTAGACTTTTTCCTGCACCCTCTGCTAAAAATTATTTTCCGCATAAATTGCTGGAAGTGCGAGCTGCTAACGGAGTGGCAAGGCCAACAGAGCATCTGGGACCTCAGTGAATGATGGGATTAGCAATATATCTCCTTAACTGTATCTGAGAGAGGGAGCACAAATCACGCAGATCAGAATAATCAAGCAATGCAAAATTTCAAAGGAAAATTTCACTTGTCACATCAATACTTGCAGCCATTGACCATTTTAAATGAATACAACCAAGGAGAAAGAAAGAACTTGCATTCATACATACAAAAATATGCAACTTCTTTTTTTCTCAAAAGAGACATTAATCTTCATATGGGGCAATATTTTAAGAATTGGCACTTTGTTTTACAAAATGTGTGTCATAGTATAAGCAATACATCAACACAAGCAAATAGGAAAAACAATCACATCATAACTTCATACACAATTATTTGTAACATTTGTTGAAAATTTAAAAACCATTGTATTAAAATCATTTGAAGCATTGATTTTGATGAAAGTAAGATATTTATTGCTATTACTAAATACTTGAATACATATAAACTACAGGGAAGGTCCCCATAACTCACTGACAGAAAGCAGATATTTTTACTATTGAACCAGTAATGCGACATCCTGTATATTCAGACCTTTTCTCCTACATTATTCTACTTTTACTGTACTCAGCAAACTTACTAAATAATGGCATGCAAACTTAATAATAAACTTTTAAAAAAATCTTATGAACTGTACGGTCAATTTGAAGCAAAGCTCCTGGTGCAGAGTGAAAGACACACAGACTGGAGAATTGGGCGTAGAGGTCAGCATAGCTGGTTCACTCTATTCTTGAATTTCTGGTGATTAAATCACTATTGATACTGTGGGTTGTCCACTGCTGTAAATCCACACTCTCACCATCATGAGAGAGCTCATTCATGCCTAGAGCACTACTCCCAGCCATTATGCTTTCAATCTTTCAAGAGCATGGATGGGACTGCCAATTTTCTCAAAATATTTTTGAAAAATTGAGTATATAACCTGCAGAGTAAAGGTAATGGGCCACCCAAGCACTTTTTTGTTAAGTCCGTGAATGATTTAGACACGGACTAGCAGGAGTGAAAACAAAGAGATGTTTACTGGTGGAAGTCCATAACGAATCTAAACAACCGAGGCTCTCTAGCGCCTTTTATGCAGGGGTGGTCACTGCCGGTACTGCAGTCTGAGACCAGTTATTCTCTTAAAGGTACATACACAACAATTCCTCCCCTTTTAGATAAACGGTACATAACATTCATTTAACAACTAAATGATAACGAATTACAATCACAATTACTGTTACTAGATACAGTGGTTAAGTTTAAGCAATTATAAGTTCAGTCTTTGAGGAGGCTTCCTGATTCTGTCTGGATAACGCCTCTTTGGGGTAACAGGTTCTTCTGGCAATGTTGAGTCAGAATCAATGTCGTTGTTTGGTTCATCTGCTTCCAATATTACCGGTTCTGCAGTAGCTGCCATTGGAACGTCGATTTCATTACCAGGTGTATCAGATCGTGGTGTGGAGTTGACGTTTTCCAGTGACTCTAGAATCTGGTCAGCATGGCATCTTACAATGCTCTCCCCAACGTCCACGGTATACATGAGAGGTCCTTGTCGTGTACAAATCGTTCCTGGCTGCCATTTCTCAGTGCGGTAGTCCCGGGCCAAAACTGGTTGACCTATCTTAAAACTCCTGGTCGGCCTTTCATTCATATTCTGAAACTGCCTGTTCTCCACATCTCTTCGGACGTTTGGCTTAACCAAATCCAAGCGGCATCGTAGTCTTTGATTGAAGAACATCATGGCTGGAGTTTGGTTGGTAACCGCATGTGTTGCATTCCGGTCGGCAAACAAGAAGTTGTCCACCTTATGTTGTAGGGGTATATCTTCATTACACATTGCCTTGATAGCCTTCTTGAATGTTTGGACAAACCTCTCGGCCAATCCATTAGTGGCTGGATGATATGGGGCAGATGTGTAATGCTTAACACCATTGTTCTTTAAGAACCTCTGGAACTCTTCAGACACAAACTGTGGTCCATTGTCAGAGCAAATCTGTTCAGGCAGCCCATTCCTGGCGAATATGGTTCGTTAAACTGTGATAGTTTTTTCCGTGGTGGTTGAGGACATTTTTATTACCTCTGGCCACATTGAATGTGCATCCACCGCAATTAAAAACATCGAGTCCATGAAGGGACCAGCAAAATCAATGTGCACCCTTTGCCATGGAGATGAGGGCCACTCCCATGGATGCAGAGGAGCTTGTGGTGGGGCGTTTTGGACCTTCTGGCATCCTGCACAGCTCTTGGTCATCTCTTCGATTTCTCTATCGATTCCCAGCCACCACACAAATGCTCTGGCTAAGCTCTTCATTTTTACCCCACCCAGATGACCCTCATGAAGCTCATTGAGCACTCTATCCGTCAACCTAGGTGGAATTACTACTCTGGATCCACACATCAAGGTTCCTCTGCACACTGACAGCTGTTCTCTTCTCGGCGAGAATGCTGGCAGCAGTGGTTCGCCATGTGCTGGCCATCCCTTCACCGTTAAACCATAGACCCGTGATAGTGTCGGGTCATTCCGTGTTTCCTTTTCTATGTTTGCATTCGTCACAGGGAGACATTCGACTATGGTCAAGTGGAATAACTCCATTGGATCCACTGCAAGGTCTTCTTCTTCCACCGTCGGCAACGGTAGACGTGACAATCCATCAGCATTTCCATGCTGTTTAGTTCCTTTGTACTCGATGTCATATTGGTGTGCCCCTAGGAAAAGGGACCATCTCTGCAGCTGTTGTGCTGTCATTATCGGTACGCCCTTCTGAGGGTTGAAAATGGAGACAAGAGGTTGATGATCGGTTAGTAGAGTAAATTTTTGACCATGCAGATAGTGATTGAACTTCTTCACCCCCCACACTAGGCTGAGGGCCTCTCTGTCAATCTGGGCGTAGTTACGCTCGGCAGAAGTTAACGAGCGTGACGCAAAAGCTATCGGCCTCTCCAAACCATCAAGGAATTTATGTGACAGTACCGCCCCAATGCCGTAGGGAGACGCATCACACGCCAGCCTGATTGGCAGTGCTGGGTTGTAGTGAGCCAATACTTCCTTCGAAGTGATTAAGTCCTTACTCTTCTGAAAAGCACGTTTACAATCATCGCTCCATTTCCATGCTACCCCCGTTCGTAGCAGGGCGTTCAGTGGGTGCAGAATTGTCGACAAATTCGGCCAAAACTTATGGTAGTAATTCACCAACCCGAGGAATGACCTCAGTTGCGACACATTTTCAGGTGCTGGGGCCTTAACAACCGCTTCAATTTTGTCAGGGGACTTATGTAACCCCTCTTCATCAATCACGTGGCCACAATACGATATCTGTTTCTTAAAAAATTCGCACTTGGGGCGGTTGGCTCGCAGCCCATGTTCCCGTAGTCTAGTGAGCACCTGTTCTAGGTTGTTAAGGTGTTCACTGTCATCTTCACCTGTTACAAGGGTGTCGTCCAAGTAACACTAAGTCCCCGGAATCCCTTGCAGGACTTGTTCCATCGCTCTTTGCCATATCGCCGGAGCCGATGCTACTCCGAATACCAATCGATGATACTGGTAAAGACCTTTGTGAGTGTTTATCGTGAGATACTTCCTAGAGGACTCTTCAACCTCCATCTGCAAATATGCTTGTGCTAGGTCAATTTTTGTAAAACGCTTCCCTCCAGACAGTGAGGCGAAGATGTCTTCTATCCTTGGAAGAGGATATTGTACTGTGTGAAGGACAGGGTTCACCGTCACCTTGAAATCCCCACAGATGCGAATCTTCCTTGGCTCTCCGGACTTATTGCTTAACATTTTCTTCATGACAGGAACGATGGGTGTCGCCCACTCGCTCCAGTCGACCTTAGACAACACGCCCGCCTTCTCCAGATTCTCCAGCTCTGCCTCGACGGCTGGGCGAATTGCATATGGTACCGGTCTCGCTTTGAAAAACTTGGGAACTGCATTCTCTTCTATTTTTAACGAGGCGGTTACGCCTTTAAGCGTGCCCAGCTCTTGTTGAAATACCTCTTTGGCTTTAGCTAAGATTGTTGACAATCGTCCAGGAGTGACGTCTTCATCTTTTTTACCGTCCAGCGTCATTGCATGAATGCAATGCCAATCTAAGTTTATCTTCCTGATCCATTCCCGTCCCAATAACAGTGGTCCACCATTTGGCAGTGTGTAGAGATACAATTTCCGTATTTTCTTGCCATTGTACTCGACAGGCACCCTTATTTTTCCACTGGGGTATACTTTTTGCCCCGTATACGTCGTCAAGACGATGGATGTCTCTCTCAAGGGTATGTGTGAAAATAGCCGCTCGTAGTCTCATCGATTCATGACGGTTAGCGCTGATCCTGTATCCAATTCCATTTTAACTTGGGACCCTGCTATCGTGAGAGTGACCCAAATGGCTCGGTGATCCTCTTTTGCGATTACATTGTGAAGTTTGAGACAGCTTAGTCTCCTGTTTCCGGATTCACTATCGCTCATCTGGTCTTTGGAACTACTGTCCGTCATCTTTTGTACTTTCTTGTTCGGTTCCTTAGTAGCCTTTTTGTTGTCGCTGGTCTTCTTCCCAGACCTACAAACTCGTGCAATGTGTCCAATCTTCCCGCATTGTCTGCATATTTTGTCTTTGGACCAGCAGTCCTTCTGGTCATGGTTAGTTCTACCGCAGCGATAACATTTTGCAAATCCCCGTGTCATTTCGTGGGTGCCGTATTCCTGTGGTTTTTGTTGAATTTCTGCAGCTCCCCTGGCTGCTGCTTCATACGATACTGCCACGCTGAAAGCCTTATCTAGCTTCAGCTCTTTTTCTGTGAGTAACTTCTTCTGTGTTCCTTCACTCAGGAGTCCACAGACAAATTTGTCCCGTAGGGTATCTGCCAGTCCTGCTCCGAACTGGCAGTGCTTTGATAGCTTGCATAGTTCCGTAAGATACTCAGCATTGCTCTCATCTTTGTGCTGAGTTCTCCTGTGGAATTTAAATCTTTCTGCTATCAACAGCGGTGCAGGGTTTAAGTGCTCCTGTAGCACAACAACAATTTCGTTAAAACTCTTCGCCTTCGGTTTGGCTGGAGTAATCAGATCCTGCAATAGGCCATACGTTCTAGCGCCCATTAAGTTTAACAATATTGATGCCTTTTTCCCCTCCGCTATATCATTTGCCTCGAAATATACCTCTACTCTTTCCACATACGTGGTCCAGTCCTCTAATGTATTATCAAAAGCAGTGATACAGCCAGTCTTCGGCATCTTGCAAATCTAAAATGGCGCCTCCCGCGCTTTGCCTTCTTCTCTGATTTAACAAAATGGCGCCTCCCGCACTTTGTCTTCTTCCCCGCTGTTGTTAGCGCTGCTTTCCACGGTTTCTTGCGCGTATTCTTTTTCTTTTATTATTTTCCCATTGTGGAGCGGACCCTCTGGGACACTTCCCACCCTCTTCTGAGGTCCGAACGCTGCCCAGCTTCGAAACACCAGCCGCGCCCTGTGTGCTCCACCCTCTCTCTCTCTCCTTGCTTCCCGACTCGCTGCCCAGCCCCGTTGAAAGGCCACCCGATCGAGCTTCAGCCCGCCGCAGCCCAGGAAGGATCAGAGCACTACCTGCTACCAGCCCGATTAGCTGGGAAACCACGGACCGAGGAACCCAGCCTGGCTCTGGAAAGTCGCTCCTGCAAAGCCTTGAACCCGATGATTGACGGTCGACGCCCGTTTCTCGAGTTTCAATGGCCTCTACTTTTTTTTCTTTCTTTTGGCTCCGACCTTCAACAACGTCGTCGGAGCTGCTGCTGAGTTGCAGGTAAGTTCGTTTCTTTACTCGTCGCCAGTGTTAAGTCCGTGAATGATTTAGACACGGACTAGCAGGAGTGAAAACAAAGAGATATTTACTGGTGGAAGTCCATAACGAATCTAAACAACCGAGGCTCTCTCGCGCCTTTTATACAGGGGTGGTCACTGCCGGTACTGCAGCCTGAGACCAGTTATTCTCTTAAAGGTACATACACAACATTTTAAAATTCAGATCTACCTCATTTTCAGATGTCAAGTTCTTTCTGAGTAGATCTCCCCACACTGCGCTCTGAAGTCAGAGCAGGAACTGCTTTCAGAGTTGCCGTGCCACCCATTGGTTTGAGGGAACTGCTTTGCCGCAGCGCAAAAGTATAACTACAACCTTTGTCCTCTTTAAAAGTGCTGGGGAATGTTTACTACTTGTTTCCATTTCAATTTTTCCAGTCTATGAAGAATTATAATGCACTTTGCTTAATGAAAGGCAGACTCATTGAAATTCTTCTTTGTTTTCCTCTCACGCAATGTTTAAAAGGTCTATTTATTTTTAGGAATTTAATGACATCCATTGCAGTTCAAGCAGTTTGCCATAGGTCAAGATTAACTGCTGTTACCTAAGTACTGAAACCCATGCTAGACATGGCACATGAAAATAGTTACAGTACAGATCAGATCACATTGTCATCAGAGAATCATACAGTACAGAAGGAGGCCATTTGGCCCATCGTGCCTGTCCCAGCTTTCTGAGTGAGCTAGCAATTAGTCCCACTGCCCCACTCTTTTGCCATAACCCTGCAAGTCTTTTCCTTTTTAAGTATATATCGAATTCCTTTTTGAAAGTTACTGTTGAATTTGCTTCAAGTTAGTTTGTAGTTCTAGGAGATATCATTGCCTGTGACTTACTCCTCTCATACGGATTTTAATAAATGTACAGCAACATCATGGGAACAGCACCACTTCCAAATTCTGCTGGAGTGACACACCATCCTGATCTTGACATATATCACTGTTCTTTCATCGTCGCTGTGTCAAAATCCTGGAATTCTCTACCTAATATCATCATGGGAGTATCATCACCACAAAAACTACAATGGTTCAAGTAGGTCCACCTCTGGCTTTCCAGGGCAAGTAGGGATGGGCAATGAATACAGCTTTGATGGCGTTGCCCGTGAACAAATAAAATAAAAACACAAGATTTTGTTTTCCTCGGTCATAGATTTTGCAGATGTTGCATTAATATTATTGAGATATATAAGATAGTAAATGGTTTGGAAAGGGGTGAAACCAGAAAATTACTTCAAACTAAATTGCAAGAGTGAGAGAAAAGGGTATGGGTTCTAACTAGTAAGAAAAAATTTAGGACTAATACCAGCAAGTTCTTCACACTTAGTGATTAATTCATGGAATGGACTTGGATAGAGTAGTCGAGGTGATATGCTCTAATTATTGAAGAAACAATTGGATGCTGCCAGATTCTTTTTGGCTTGATGGATAAGATGGTCTTCCTCATCAATAATTATGTGAGCAATTAAAGATCTGCACAATAATGTATATTAACAAATTCTCTTTATTTGCTTTGGGAGAACAAAGGAGCTCAAAGCCCTTCAAAGACAAAGCTCTCCTTATGGTACTAGTTATCACATTGGTGACAGGAGCTCCATGCAGTGTTGTGAATTCCCAAATAAACTTTTTTTTAAGAATTGGTAATTCTATAAATGGAGCCTAATTCACTATCGATTCCTTATAATGTTTCCCAAAATGCACACAACCTACAGGTCAGGAAGTTAATCTCTCATATCAGGTGAAAATAAGTAGTTTAGTTCAACTTCTGCACTCCAGCCTGCTGATCTGTCACTGGCCAGACAGGAAGAACTTTCCTAAAAGGTCATTGAGGGTGAAAGGGTCATATTATTACATATATATTTTAAGAAATATAAACATATTCTTCAACACCACAAGAGGACACTAACATAACCCAGCTACATAATCAAGGATCAGTCTAGAAGTTAAGTGTTTGTAAAGGCTACTTTCAATAATCTAATCCTAGGGTTTCATTTCATTTAAGTAGAACCTAGGAAAATGCAAAATAAATAGTGAAAGACTAAAAAATAAAAAAGTGAAAGACTTGCATTTCTACAGTGCCTGTCATGACCTCAGGAGTCCCAAAGCACTTTACAGCCAATGAAGTACTTTTAAAGTGTACTCAATGTTGTAATGTAGGAAACGTGACAGGTAACTTGCACACAGCAAGCTCCCACAAACAGCAATGGATAATGCTTTCATATAAATGTGAAATATTAATGTCAATTTTGCATTTTAAAAAGTTTGCCAGTTTGGACTATATTACCTGTAGTTCATTAATTTTATTCAATCTCACAAGTAGGCTATTAATGCAAGCTATCCCAGAAGAGAGGCCCCAAGTGTTGTACAGTATAACCTCATGGATGAGTGATGAAGAGCCTTGCATTTAATTTAATTTTCAGCAATCCCCAGCTTTATTAATAGTGTATAAGAACAAAGGAAATAAATGCAAGTGAGCAAAGCCATGCTGCTGATGCAAACAATACATGGAAAAGCAGTTACTTACCCTCTTCAAAAAGAGTGGTGTGTATTAAGTTTGCATGAAATGTACCGGAGAAAATGTTCTTCTCTGCAATGCACACTTCCCTTCTCCATTGCCCCAGTATACTATTGGCAAAAAGTGCAATCTTTAAAATGGTAGGACAAGTACTGTGGATTTTTACTGCATCTGGAATTGCTTTGAGTGATTCATGGACAACACCATGAGACTTTAAGGGCTTTTATATTATGCAGGAGTGCAGAGAACAGGAGACGTATGGTTCTCCTCTTCATTGTCTGAACTCCATGGTATAAACGCCGAACTGACAGCATCTGCAAGTGCACCATTGCATCAAAGGAGCCAGGTCCAGGATAGGAAATGTGGAGAGCCTGGATGTCAACTGATACAGGTGATTGGGGTTTCCAGATTCCACAATGGAGCCCACTGTGACCAGTACCTGACTTAAAAGTAAAGGAAGTCAACAGTGCACGGAATGACAGGAGTGAAACAACAAGCCCCTATCAAAGTGCTGTTTATTTGATAAGCTAAAACAGGGGAAAAACAAGGAATTCCAGAATCAAGTTTTCCTGGTAGGAACAGTAAGGCACACTGGTCCAGTCTCTAAGCAAGCACTGCTTCCTCCCTACTCGAACTGCAAACCCACAGTCCCCCTTTGCACAGGCCTCAGGCTGTGGTTCCTTCACACTCTCGCTCCACAGGTCTTGAGTGACATACCTGCCTTCAAATATGACCCAATGACCCTGTCAGAGACACATCACCACCTCTCCTCCTCAGCCCATGAGCAAAACTACAAGAGATTCATTAGTTACATTAAACGTTCTAGTTGAATTCTGATTGTTTCATTCTTTTTCCCCCCCAATTGGGCAGAAGGGAAGCTGGCAAAGAAAGAGCAAAAGGTGTACCTTGCTTCATTAACCAATAAATTATTTCAATAAAATGTGTGAAGATTTTTTTTTCTGTCATACAGTTTAAGTCTCACATTCAATAACAGTCAACTGTAGCAAAACTGTCATTTCTCATTAAATGTTCATAATAATACTCCTTAGCCTTTTATGGTGTACATTGTATGGGAAAGCTCCACAATATGCAAGTGTACAACATTTAACTTGATTATTTCACGTACACTTCTCTTTCCTCAACAACCAGTCACTGCTTAACAGTATCCCTGCAGACACATTTTAGTCTTTAATCTTGCATTTATGAATCCTTACCATGGCTGCGCATCACAATATAAAAATCTTCTTGTATTGCTTTTCATCTGCCTATAATGCAAGGATACAACATTGCTGAAAGGGCATGATGTGCTATGATTTATGGATTATGGACTACAGAACACCATCCATAAAAAGCTGTAGACTTTCCTTAATCCAGTAACTAATAGGCATATAATTCCCCAATTAACTGCAAGAGACATGTTACATATCATTTGTTTAGATTCTTCACACAACAACTCAAATTAGGAGATTCCAACAAAGTATAGTTTACAGACATAACTAAATTTTATATATGGCCTTTTCTAAATAATGCTTTTTAATATTTTTGCATTACCTTTAGATGTTGATCAGAACATCCAAAGAAATGTAGCTTTTTGACTCCATTCACTAGGTAATTCTCTATAACCTCAGTCGTATAGCTGTCTTTTTCACTATTTCAAAGTTATATTAAAGATGACAGTAATTATGATTAATTAAGCCTTTGTTTATGTTAATATTCACCAGAACCATATAAACACATCTGGATGGTATAGAAGACACATTAGTAGAAATCAAAAGGTTGATTTACAACTTGTAAATGATTCCCTCTGCACACAACACATGGCCATAGGTTTCATGTGCATAGGGCTGAATCTTAACTCCCAAAAACAGATGGGTTGGGGTTGTGTCAGAAGTTAAAATGCAAAAAATCTGAAACAGGAACCAAACCCACCTCGAACCAGTCCACTTGCAGTTTTAATGGAGGCGGGAGGAGAAGTGGGTGACCAATCCGCTCGTGGGAAGTGGGTTGGTCATTTAAATATTATAATGAGGCTGCCTGCCTTCATTTTAATAGTGATTCTATTTTTAACCACAGCCGGCTGGGTTTCCTAGGCCTCAGGAAACCCTGCAGCTGAAAGCAAGCATGAAGGGCTGAATCCATAAGGTGAGTGCCTTTACAGCACTGCTTGTGGACAAGGAGAATCAGGAGTGCTTCCTCCAAGCCCAAAAAGCTACCCAGTAAATAATTCTCCCTCCGAGATCTGTCTGCTCACCCCCGACCACCATCGGACTCTCCAACCACCAGGGGATTCCCCACCCGCGATTGGGATCCTGCTGACCACCATCGGACCTCCTCCCACCCACCCCCTGCAATCATCAAACACATCCCCCTTGCGATCTGGACCCTCACTCAAACCAGAACCCCCACACCCCACTGTCGGGACCACCCTCCATGCACAATCTCTCTCATTACCCCAGACCTCCAACCTGTCAATCAGGCTGCCTGTGGGCAGGTACTCCAGTAAAAGGAGTCCTGCAGTTAAATTCTGTAGTACATTTGAGAATTCCGTTCTTCTGGGTTTCCTGATCTTACAACAGCACCCCTACACAGAGCTCACCTGCAGGCCATAATTCAGGCCATATTCTCAGTACTAGCTGCCAGGAACCTCATAGGAATATAGCCCAGACTTCTGTTTGTATCTAGACAGTGTTTCATATCTTACATAAGAACATAAGAAGTAGGAGCAGGAGTAGGCCATACGGCCCCTCGGGCCTGCTCCGCCATTCAATAGGATCATGGCTGATCCGAACCTAGACTCACGTCCACTTCTCTGCCCGCTCCCCGTAACCCCTAATTCCCTTATCAGCTAAAAATGGTCAAATTACAATTTAATCACTCCTAGGACTCTCATTATTCACTTTATGAAACTTTGGCCTTCATGTCCTTTGAAATTATTAATTGATTGTTACAAAGAACAGAAATCTCACTTCACATGCATTGCTGTCTCATTCTGGAGAGCTTTACCTGGTCAGCATTTAAATTTAGCCCCCTACTTTCCTATGGTCTGCCGCAGTACATCGAAACAGTATGGATACATTCTGTGACATGGCGACAGCCATGAATTCTTTACCACCTACAGCGATATACAGTAAGTTTCAACATGGGGTTCAATAGCACCTAAAACATTCTCCATTGCTAACTGAAATAAGACTTAAGTGACAATGGCTTTAGTTTTACTCAGGTCATTAGAAAGGAATATCATTTAAGGCAATACAGTTTTGCAGCCAGGCTGTTAAGTTAAAAAGCTTGCAAGCAAAGTAAAACGAGTCTTCTTTTCTGCTTGCTACATGGTTTCTCCCTTTTGAAACATTTGTGTCTTCGCAAATTATGAAGATGAAGTACCCAAGTGCTTTACATGGTTCAGTTGATAAAGTACTGGGCCAAGTTCTATAAGGAACTACAGTCAGCATCATCCATTATTGAAGCAGTTATTAACATACACAACCTTCTGCAATACAGTTACAGCCTTTCTATGGAAACCAGATAAGGCAAAGTAATATATATGTCATCAGTTTCCTCACTGCATTGAATGGGCTTCCATTCTGAGTTTGCTTTATTTTTGATACAATATGGAAACCTTCTTTATTCTCATTCTGTTTTCCCCCCCATCCTTACAATATTCAACAGCATTTAAAATAGTTTTGCACCTGAAACATATCAGCATAGTGAGTGGATTAACTGTTTGAGAACCCCAAAATCATTTTTGCGCTAAAATAAATGAAGAGTTTGTAATTTTTGTGGTTTATCAGTCAGTGCATCTCTCGCTCCACATTTTCTTCTAACTCGGGCTGCGATTTTGTGTTCAGTGTCAGGATGGGTGCGGGTCAGGTGGTTTCCGGGTTTCGTTCCCACCCCAGCTTCCTCCGCTCTGCAGACGTGATTTTCCCTTGATTGGCCTTGTTAAGCCCGCCTTACCGGCCAATTAACAGGAAGCGGGTCTGATGACATCATTTGATGATGCATCATCTGCCAGTTTCCTTAACGGGACCATGCACAATTTTATTTTGACAGTTGATTTCTCAGTGTTTGATAGCATTGAGGTGCTGAAAACACTGACAATCACTGCACAAAGGTGACCTCTTGAACCCAGGCTCTCCAATGACTCCCTCCATGTGCTGGAATAGATGGCAGTCGCAGGTGAGATGACAGGAGCGATCTGTCACTGGTGAAAGAGGTTCTCCCAATGAGGTGGCACTGAACATACAGTTGCATTTAAAAACATGTAATCTAAAGAAATCTGTATATGTTTTAAAAATGCAGTAACCAACATTTTCTTTGCTCTGAAACTCACCATGTGCAACATTGCATCCTTCACACCGCTTCTGCAGCTGTCATCTTTTCACAAACATAACACCAGACTCACAACACGCTACACTTACCCGGTGTGGTGTCCGGACGTCAGGAAACCCGACCAAGAAGCGGGAAAATCAAAAAACATGCTGAACACTACTGACAGGTATCTGTTAATAGGCAGGTAATTGCCTTTAATCCATTTCCCGCCGCTAAGTGTCAGATCCATTCGCAAATCAGGAACCCGACACTTGGGAAAGCTGTTTGGAGGTGGGTTGATGGCAGGTTCAGGACCCGCCATCAATCAATAGGACTTTAACCTCTGACCCGCCTCCCTGAGCGCCGGCAAAATCACAGCCAAAGTTATACTGTCCAGAATTTACATTTCTTGTGATAGCAATTCGAAGGTATTGCATATCCTAGCAATGGTATCATTCACTAAAGATTAACATAACTGAATAAGCTCAGTCATCGCTAACTGCACAGATTTTAGACTGTATTAAAACAGAGCATATGTGAATATTCTGAAATTTCTAAGGCAATTCAGTATGCAAAGAGTTACTTATTATCACTGTGACAGCTATTTGGGATTTCGATTGGCTATAGGCATGGAATTAATTCTAGATTGAGGACTAGAAATTCTGTGACCTTTTAGGGGTATAATGGGGCATTTCTGGCAGAAGGAGGTCAAAATTTGGAGAATAAGTTATACCAGAGTTATGCCTGTTCTAAAATAACCATCACATTTTGCTGGAGGTGGGAGCTGGCAGAGGATGCTCCTAACGCCAAAGTGGTGGATGTATGCAAATGAGAAGATAGTGAGGACAAAGCCTGATGTACCAGAAATTCTGTCATTTAAGCCAGAATTGCACCTGACTTAAGTTAAGCGCATCGAAAAAAGTTAAGCACCTGCATGATGTGTGAAACCAGGAAGTGGATGAGATAACAGGCTTTGAAAATCCACAAACTTTTTCTGAAATATCAGCTTTGACTGCTCCCAAACCATTATACAGCTGCTGATAAAACATTCTGGGCGAAAAATTCGGGGGCGTTTCCGTCAAAAAATGGCGAAAGAATAGCGGCCGCCGCTCTTTCGCCAGTTGGTGGCGGGTCCCGTGACGTCCTCCATTTTGGACTTCCCTGTAACACTACCGGTAAGTATTACTGCCCTCCCAAAAAAATGGTGGATTGGTGATGTCAGTCAGTGTGCAACGCCGATTTAACATCACCATGGCCAACTTTGATCCAAGCGCTGAGTCCTAAGCACGCCACAGAAACTCAGTGTGCAGAGATTGACAGAGGCGCAGTCAACACCTCATAAGAGGACATGCACACCTTTCAGGCAAGTTTTCATTGAAGCTTTTGGACTGGGTTTTTAAAAATGTTATTGAAGTAGTGGTTTGCTGCAACAGATGTTAAACGTTTTCTAAGTGTGTAGGGAGTGCTGCTGGATGTTTGCAAGGCCTCAGATGGTAAAGGAAGGCCTCTAAGAAAACCGAAAATGCTGCAAATACTCAACAGGTCAGACAACATCCATGGAGAGAGACAGAGTTAACATCTTAGGTTGAGATGCTGCCTGACCTGCTGAGTATTTCCAGCCTTTTATGCTGTCATTTCAAATTTACAGCATCTACTCACAGAGGGAAGAGGAAGACACAGAAGAGGAAGAACCAGAAGAGGAGGAAGCTGAGAGGAGGGAGCAGATGGAAGGATGAATCAGAGACAGCCCCTCTCTGGCCGGGATGGAATCATTCACCTGCGGTCCCAGTGACCACAACCCCAATTCCCCTTTCAACATTAGTCCCACCCCTTACCATCCCTCTGTTACTGACCATCACAGCATCCTCTTGGCCATGATGCTGAAATAAAAGCCACCACAAAGTAAACTTTCCAATGCAACTTTTTACATCTATCCATCCAATATGACATCCAGAAATCAACTCATCACCCGTATGCATTCTCTTAGTGACTGTCTTGTGTGTGCGTTTGCCTATCCTACTGATTTTATGCAGTGTTACCCCAGTGGCTGCAGCATGGCTGGTGGAAGGCTGCTGACATTCAGTGGGGGACACTGCAAATGGCCTTGCAGGAAGACCTCGAAGAGCTGGTGGCTGACAGTGTGAAATTGAGTGATGGTGTTTATTCTCCTTCCCTCTCCTCTCCTTAAGTAAAGCTAGTGTGCCAAATCGATCTTCTTCTTCACTCTCCTCTCCCTCTTCTTGGTCAACCATTGTCTGGGCAGGCTGCATTTCTTGGGTGTGTGAAATGAAGAAGGCACAAGGGTGGAGTTGTGGTGAGGGGAGGGCTGGAAAGCTAGAGGTGCATGCGAGAAGGAGGATAACATGAGGATACCAGCATCTTGTATCCTTTTAGCCCAGCCGCTGGTCAAGGGATCAGTCATGCCCCTGCCAAGAATGGCCTGCACCGTCTCCTCCAAAGGGATGAGGTGAGGATAGGAATGTGAGATGTGGCTTGTGATTGGTACAGATTGTTGGTAGGTGAGTGATGCCTGCATGCAACAAGACCTGGATGACGTTCAGGCTTGGGCTGATAAATGGCAAGTAAAATTCGTGCCACACAAGTGCCAGGCAATAACTATCTCCAACAAATGAGAGTCTAACCACCTCCCCTTGATATTCAATGGCATTACCATTGCCGAATCCCTCACCATCAACATCCTTGGGGTTAGCATTGACCAGAAACTTAACTGGACCAGCCACATAAATACTGTGGAAACAAGAGCAGGTCAGAGGCTAGGTATTCTGCAGTGAGTGTCTCACCTCCTGACTCCCCAAAGCTTTTCCATCATTGGCAAGGCACAAGTAAGGAGTTTGATGGAATACTCTTGACTTGCCTTGTAGCGGGGTTTTTGGTGGTTTGGGGTTTTTGCCTGGTCAGTCAGCCGTGTGTCTGAGCTGTTCCAGCCCCATGCAGTTCGAATCGCTTCCCCTTTGGTTCTGACCGCCGGACTTATTTCAGTAGCGATATAGACAAAGCGAGACCAGTGGTTGGGTGCAAAGAAAACCAATCTTTTATTGAACTAAAGAATAAATTGCTATACAGTGAAAACAATTATGAATTACAGCACACTTTTTACTTAACGGGGAGGAGAAAAGACGGACACATCGAGGGAAAATTGACTAAAATTAAAATTTAACAAAATTCCCCTTTAGTTCCCACCCCTTATACCTATCTAGGTTGCCTTGTAATGGGCCAGAAAGTTTATGCTCACCAGTCTACGATGTTGAGATGCCTGCTCCATGCCCTGCAGTCTGCCTTGGATTTTTCGCCGACCGAAGTAGAGATACCCCAGTAATTCAAAATTTAACTGCTGGTATTCCACTTCTTTGGGCGGGCTGTGACGGTCCTCTTGAAGGCAGGGCACCGGAGGCAAGGTGGTAGAGAGAGAGTGAATGGCTTCCTTAGGGGCTACCTTTATACCCCATTGGGAGCCCTTAACTTCGCGCCCAAATCTGGACGTGTCTGGGTTACACAAAAGGGACCAATCTGTCCCCATTGACCGTAATGGGTTTGAATGCGTTTCCCATTCATTTAACTGGTCTGTGAATGGAGCGGACCCAGTTTGAAATGTCCCACTGGTCTCTTGAATGCTGGGCAAACAAACCTTGAGTGCTCTGTAAACAGTACTTGAGAACAAGTGTAAACAATCCTTTGTCCTGTGGTTGCTCGGCAAACAGTACTTGAGTGCTCGTGTAAACAATCCTTTGTTCTGTGGTTACAGCCTAACCGCAACTAGATTGACAGCAATCACTTAAGCCCTTGAGTCAACACTGCTGAGGGCTTGTAAACAAACAATCCTTTGTTCCGTGTTGAAACTTCCTAAACCGCAGTTGATTGACAGCTTCATGTACTTAAACATATTCACACAGGCTGTCTTTCTCTTTTGCCACGAGGCCTGCTGCAGCCATCTTTGATGTCCTGGGTTTTTAAAATACATTCCAACCAGGTTTTCTTTAATCAAATAATCTTCGGGGGCTGCCGAAATTTTGCGAACCTTACAGCCTGGATGAGTGCAGCTCCAACAACACTCAAGAAGCTAGACACCATCCAGGACAAAGCAGCCTGCATGATTGGCACCCCATCCACCACCTTAAACATTCACTCCTTCCACCACCAGCGTACTGAGCCTGCACTGCAGCAACTCACCAAGGCTTCTTCAATAGCACCTCCCAAACCCGCGACCTCTTCCACCCAGAAGGACAAGGGCAGCAGGCGCAAGGGAACACCATCACCTCCAAGTTCCCCTCCAAGTCACACACCATCCTGACTTGAAAGTATATCGCCGATCCTTCATCGTTGCTGGGTCAAAATCTGGAACTCCCTCCCTAACAGCACTGTGGGAGCACCTTTGCCACATGGACTGCAGCGGTTCAAGAAGGCAGCTCACCACCACCTTCTCAAGGGCAATTAGGAATGGGCAATAAATGCTGGCCTCGCCAATGATGCCCACATCCTATAAACAAATTTAAAAAAAACTGAGCAGCTATCTGCAATTTTGGATGAAAAGCATATATATGAATCTTTGAGACTCACACCTGAGGGTAAAAGCTCTTTGGTGAAACATACTTGGATTTAGCTAAATGTCTGCAAGTGCAATGAACAGCTGAGTGTCCACTGTGCTTTTGCCAGCTGCCAGAATGCAAATGCAGCAAGCCAGGATTCCCCAAAAAACAGCTCCCCAAAAGACCTATACTTAACAAGGGTTTTGAATCTAAAGAAAAAGTGAGACAATTGCCTGACAATATAGGACTGACTGGAAAAGTACTAAAACGGCAAACCCTAGTACCAGAGAAGCAAAACAGTTCACTTTAATGTTAGTTGTCAGCATTCAACATTATTACAAGACCAGTGGCTGACCGAGGCGGTTTCGAGGCGGCAGAGTCAGTGTTGCGGTCCCAGCCCGCTGACTGCTCCAGCCTGCACTCTGCAAGCGATTTTTCATTGATTGGCCTTGTTAAGCCCGCTCTGCGAGGTTCCCGGCCAATTAATAGGAAGCGGGTCTGATGACGTCATTTGAAGATGCGTCATCAGCCGGTTTCCTTAAAGGGGCCACAAATTGATCTTGACAGTCCTGCTGTCAGTATTCTACAGCATTGAGGTGCTACAAACACCGACAAGCACTGCACAAAAGTGCATGGCTGCACCCAGGCTCTCCTATTACTCCCTCCATATGCTTATGGAAGGAATCACAGCACGCAGGGAGGTTCTCTTCCCTTCCCAAAGGCGGAAGAGACCTTCCCAGGAGATCAACACAGCCTGGTTGCACATTACAAAGGAGGGCAGAAGCAGGGATGTCATCAGGAGGACCAAGCTGCTGTGGCGCAAACCTTTCAATGATCTGAGCAGATCACGAAACGTTACTGCCAAGCCACAATCAAGCTCATCCTGCTGTGCCACTCATCACATCCCCATCACTCTGCCTTCCATACCCTACTCCTGCACATCCTTACTCACACCTTGCACCTCCACCCATCCCTCTCTATCTACTATGGGACAAGAAATTAGGGTCGGGGGCTTGCCGCGGGTGCAAGCCCCCGATGTGCACTTACCTAGCGCGCCGGCCGTTGTGCTCTCAGCGTGCGTGGAATTCTGTTCTCTTGAGGAGCACTCCCGGGCAGCGTCTGACGTCACGCCACCCAGGAGTGCAGCCAGCGCGAAGCGTCCAGCGCGGAGTGTAAGTGAGACACGCCCTGTGAGGTCGCATTAGCATAGGACACGCCCCCAATCTTTCTCACAAGCTACAAAGCCTTGTTACATAGAGAAGCAGCATGATAAGTAGGTTCTTTGTATTTTTATGAATTTTTTGGTAACTTTTATAAACTTTCAAATACTTTTACATGAATTGGAAGAATCTTAAATAGCTTTAAAGAGATTTGAAGCAATTTAAAGAGTTTTAAAAGCCCTGAAAGCATTTTTTTCATTCATTGCATTTAATTAGCAAAGTGAAATGGCTGGAATGAGCTCAATTCACGTCATTAAAAGAACTCAGAATTTCACTGACGATGACCTCAGCAATCTCCTCAACGAGGTGGAGGCAAAGCGCATGCGCATCATTGGGAATGAGAAGTCCAGGGCGCCGCGAAAAGGACAGATGATAGCTTGGTCAGAAGTTGCCCAGGCTGTCAGCGCGAACTCCATTCCACGTACAGCGGAACAATGCCGCAAGAAATTTAGTGACTTACTGCGACCTGTCAAGGTTTGTACAGTTATTAGAAAAGTCAACTGTAACATTGCTTTAAATTTAACTGAACTAGTTTTAAAAAGCTATTCAATGCATGCAGTATAGTCAATCAGTGAGTCTTCAAAGCATTTGGTGTCCCTGTCTCAAATGCAGGTGGGTGCTTCATATTTTCTGCTTTCATTTTAGAGTAAAAGTGCTCACAACGCCAGAGAACGTGCACTGACAGGCGGTGGTGTTGTCACGCTAAGGGATTTAACCGAACATGAGGAAAGGGTCCAGCAGCTGTTTGGATTTACTAGCGATCGCCCCTCGGCTGATTCTCAATCAGAGATTGTTACATCTGAACGTGAGTTGCGCTGGCCAGCTATATGTTTAAAAATGTTAGGTGTGTGTTGAATATCTGTGATGTGGCAGATCATGCTTTACCTTTGCAAATGTTTACTGTTTCCTTTCCACAGTTAGACAGCATACCTCTCACACACGGGATGAGCAGTGCGTTGAGTCTGTGGCCGCAGAGGGCATTGGGGAAGGGGTTGCTGATGCAGTGGGAGAAGTAAGTGAGGTGGTGGAAGAGCAGGAGCAACTTGTGCTATGTCAGCTAGTGCAAGAGGAGTGTATGGACCCTGCGTTGCTGCACAGTATCTCACCAGCTCCTGGCCCCTCTGGCTCTGTGCGAGTCACTGATGACTGTAGCCCCACAGACAGACAGCTTGATACTGCAGCGCAGGTGGGAGGAGCAGAAAGACATTTACTAGAACAGCACTTACAAGCTGAGGTGCAACAGATTGAAGGTTTCAGTCAATTGATGAGTTCTCTTACTGAGAAGGATGTTGACTCTAGAGCCTCTATCAAGCAGGCAATCGATAATCTTGGCATTACACTTAATCAGATAGCATTGCAGTTGGTGGCGCTTAATGAGAATATCGTTACACTATTTAATTCGCATGAACCACATTCTGCTGCCATTACTTTGACTCCTGCAGAAGCGCCCTTACCTGCTCACAGTGCAGAAACAGTACGGGCCCAGGAGCCAGCTGTTCCGCCAGTCATGATGCAAGCAAACGTTGACTTGCAGCAGCAGCAACCCTGTCATGAGGCAATTGCTGAAGGGCAAGAGCCGGCACACAGGGGCCTTTCAAGTGGCAGCAGAGGGCTCCAGTCACGGGGAGGGAGAAGGCGCAGGAAACGTTAGGGTGTCACCTTTTGCGCAATGCACCTCCTTGGGCCCTCAGTCACAGATGCGAGGGGGCAAATCGTTCAATTGTTTAATTTTTCATTTTATTTACATGTTAAATGTTGTCTTTGCTTTTTTCATTGAAATGTATATTTGTGACTGAAAGGGTATGTAATCTTTTCATTTAAAAAGTACAGCCTGTAGACACTTTGAAAAAAATGTCAACTTTTATTTTAGCAAAAATATTTTTACAACTGTTTGAAAATTAGAAAATAGCTAGTTTCCATCTTGAATGTCTTTATTGCACTAAGAAACCAAAAAAAGTTACTTTAAACTGTTTACAACGTTTTTTCCAAACTATTTATGTTTGCGAATGTTTGCAAAGTTGAAAATAGGTAGTTAACATCTTCAATGTCTTAATTGCATTAAGAAACCAAAAAAAGTAACTTTAAACTGTTTACAAATTTTTTTCTGAACTATTCATGTTTACAAATGTTTGAAAAGTAGAAAATAGCTAGTTAACATTTAAAAGTTATAAACTATCTGCATCAAAACTGAACCTGAAAACTCTTTGATGCTGTAATAAAAATTCACTGTTTCACTTTAAACTGTGTCTGCTCCTTTCTTTGCCTTGCGGGGGGAGGGGTAGATACAAGGCGACACTACCTCGTGACGGAGTTGGCTACTAGCAGTTCCCGAGCAGCCTTACTTTCGGCAGCACTTGGCTCCTCCCCATGAGGCCTGGCCACTGGCACATTGGCATCGCATTCATCCTCCATTTCAGCAGGGAGCTCTTCTGCAGTGTTAAGGGTCAGTCCTTCCTGCAGGGCAAAGTTGTGCAAAGCACAACAGGCCATCACAATCCTTGCCACTTTCTGGTGAGAATACTGTAAGGTCCCCCCTGACCTATCCAGGCACCGGAAGCATGATTTCAGAACTCCGATTGTCCTCTCCACCACTTGACGTGTGGACACGTGTGCCTGGTTCTATCTCTCCTGAGCCTCATTATTGGTCTTGCGGTAGGGAGTCATCAGCCATGGTCTTAGCGGGTAGCCCTTGTCACCCAATATCCATGCTGATCCTGGAGGCAATTTGCTGAGGGCATCATATAAGTTAGAGTTACGGAGGACGAAGGAGTCATGATTACTTCCCCGGTGCGCTGCATTCACGTTTAGGATCCTGAGTTGCGCATCACATACTATCATTACAGTCAATGAATGATACCCCCTTCCTGTTAATGTATGTCACAGGTGCATCCAGTGGTGCCTTCAATGCAATATGGGTTCCATCGACGGCCCCAATCACTTTGGGGAATCCAGCAATGCGATGAAATGCAAGGGCCATCTCCTTTTGATGTCGAGTGGACAAATCAAAGTAAATGAACTCTGAAAGCCTATGGAAAATGGCATCTGTGACCTGGTGAATACAGACCCTCGCAGCATTCTTGGAGATGTTGCTTATGTCACCTGTGCCTGCTTGAAATGACCCACTTGCAAAGAAGTTCAATGCTGTGGTTACCTTCATGTTCACTGACAAGTCAGTGCGGGTCTTCGAGCGTGTTTGAAGGTCCTCCTTCAACATGTCACATAGTCGGCCGATTGCCTCTTTACTGAAGCGCAGCCTCACACACAACTCCTCCGACAGCATCTCAAATGATCGCCGCTCCCTGTACCCTCTCTGGGGTGGGTAGTAGTTCCTTCTGATCAGGAGACGGTTATGGTTCCTCACTAATCTAAGTTGTTCCCTGGCGTTTTGAATTCTTTGAAGCAAAATCACACAGAGCATCAGGGCACCATTTCTAGAGGGCATGTTTCTCGCTCACAGGCCTCCTCTTTACACAGACGTCCTTGTAAGGAAAAAATGGAAAGAGTTGTTAAAGTAATAATTTTAATAAAGTGAGTGGCTAGAAAATCACCTCGGGCTATGGCAGGAAACATGCGTTATCGGCTTGGGAACACGTCATACCTGCCTGATGAATATCACAGCCCGAGATGATTTTCCAATAACTAACATTTTCTGAAAGTCATAATTACATACATACATTCATACACACACTTAAAGGAATATATACAGACATACATACATACTTACTTAAAAGAATATATATTACTGATGAAAAGTTTCTTTCTTAAAAATTTTGTAAATGTAAAATTATTCATTTTTAAACTGTCATTTTCACATTTAATAAAAAAATCAAATTCAATTAGGCCTTGCACACATCAAGAGTTGCTCCTTATACCTACATTACTCAAAACCTGTTTTAAAAAAAAATTTAAAGTTGGAAACTTACCTCAGACTTTCTTAAAATAACTTTGCTCCCTTTCACAACCAAAAATGTGCCATTCAGAAGCCCCACTGCTGAAAGAGTTCTTCCTCCTGAGCGTTACGGAGCTTCTGGGGCCGGCTTTACTCCTGCTTTTTAAATGTGTAAATGCTGGGGACTTACCCTCACTGCACCAATTCAGAAAAACGCCAAAGTTCAATGCGCACGCGCTGCCTCATACGTCGCATGCATTCTACCTCTTAACCCCTGCTTTCAGCGGAACGGAAGTGCCGGTTTCCCGCGCATGCGCTGAGCAGGCAGAAAACCGGCACTTCCATCGGGCCCACGTGTGAGTACCCCGTGCGTACTCACCCGTGGAGACCCAAATTTCTGGGCCATTATCTCTCCCCCAACTCACTAGCCACCCCTTGCACTCACTCTCAACCTACTGCAAACATACCAACTAATAACCCACAAGAGTAGACACTTCGGTGGTTTAGCCAGTGTTCATGTGAAGTTTCTGTTAATGTGCTGTCAAACATTGAAACCTTTATATTCAGCATTTTGTGTTCTTCGACAGATTTGTGTGCACCTTTGGAAGTGACTTAGTGAGTTGCAGTGAATGGTGAGACATAAGGGTAACATCCTCCCCCATAATTGTGATGAGTGTGAAAGGAATGGCTTGGACATTGTAGGGATGCTCAGGTGTGGGGTCGTGCCAACCTGGCACATCATGTGGCAGTCAGGGTGTATAATGTTAAGTGAAGTAAATCTGGCCATGGTGAGGCCATCCCTGGCATCCCAGGCAGCAATGTGATCGGGTGCTGACGCCCTGTGTCCTGTGCAGCATCAGGTGATTGCAGAGAAGGTTGGTATTGTTGTTGGTAATGTTGGTGTGCCTGGTGGTGTTGGTGTTGGGGCTGATCATGGAGGGATTCAGAGGATCAAGGTGAGATTTTTTCAAGGGCACCGATGTTGCTGGAATAGATGGCAGCTGAAGTTGAGATGACAGAAGCGATCTGTCAATGTTGAGAGAGCTTGCTCCAAGGAGGTGACAGTGGGTAGAGAGTTTACTCCAAACACTTCCAAACTGCATAAAGCTCAAAAGTGTCTTCCAAATCCTGAAAGCTCAAGCTTCTGACATTGGAAAGTGAACAGCTGTGAAATGGTAGCTTTCATGCCACTTTTGCAGCTATCACCTATTCACAGCAATGGGGAGATATAGAGATCCCGACCTACTTACCTGACGTGATCAATGAACGACGTGAACCCCATTAAAAAAGTGGGAAAATAGAAAAAGGTTGGCAAAATAGTAGTTAACAGGTGTTTAACAAGCCTTTAACTATTTTAAATGCCACCCCCGCCACTTGGTGTCGGGTCTGTTCTGAAATCGCAGACCGACACTTTGGAAACTTACATGGAGGTGGGTTTGGAGCAGCTTCCCAACCCGTTGTCAATCATTTCGATTTTGACAGAGGGCCTGCCTCGGAACCCACACTCTGAGCGCCAGCAAAATCGTGGCCATTGTGTATGATCTCCTCACATCACTGTGTAGTGACCTTGTAAACAAATGCAAGAAGTATTTCTAATCAAATAATAAACAAGTTCAAAAAGAACAGAGGAGAATAAACCCCACAGGTTGCCTCTTCCTATTTTTCTATTCCATGGTTATGCCTGAGGCTAGAAGCTGGTTGTCTTGGATTTTGAAAACCACAAGACTCCTGTGGTTTATATTTTCAGTTGTTGTTGACTAGCCAGCAATGGAGTTATTGTGCTGGATCAGCCCTTGTTGTTATTTTCATCACAACAACAACTTGCATTTATAAAGAAAGAAAGACTTGCATTTATATAGCGACTTTCATGACCACCAGATGTCTCAAAGTGCTTTACAGCCAATGAAGTAGAGTCACTGTTGTAATGTGGGAAACACAGCAACCAATTTGCACACAGCAAGGTCCCACAAACAGCTATGTGCTAATTACTAGATAATCTGTTTTTGTTATTGTGGTGATTATTCTTGTTTTATAAGAAGCATTGTAATTGGTTGCCTGTTTTCCTGCCTTGAGATATATGCTGTAAACTTATTGGTTAGTTGATTCCATGTGACCTGTGGTGGCCATCTTAAATTCAGTTCTCTACAGCTTGGTTGAGACTGGGTGCTTAACATGTACTGCTGGTTTTTTAAGGTTAATAAAGCCTAGCTTTTGAAAGGCAAGCTACTCTTTATTTCAATTTATTAACCTTTTGCTATAATGGAATGATATCTTCGACCGGAACGATTTAATGCTGACCCTAATTCTGCAGGAGTGGATGATCAATGGAAACATTGGTATCGTACATTTAAAAACATTTTGGGCGTGTTGGATTAGCAATCTCTGAATAAGTTGGATATACTAATCAACTACATTGCTCCGGATGTGTATAAGTATATTTTGGACTGTGAAACTTATGAATTGGCTATTGCTACGTTGGAATTTTTTTTTGTTAAACCCAAAAATGAGGTATTTGCACATCACCTTTTATCTGCCCGTAGGCAGCAGGCGGGAGAATCCTTGGATGCTTATTTACAAGCACTCCGGCGCCTTGGTGCTAACTGTAATTATAAGGCCGTGTCTGCAGAAGAACATAAGGAAGAGTCGGTACGGGATGCATTTATTAATGGATTACTGTCTAGATCAATTCGTCAGCGGATATTAGAAAATAAGACCTTGGATCTTAAGAGTGCTTTTGAGCAAGCCTCTACATTGGATTTGGCTCAGAGAAGTTCGGATTCTTATGCTCTTTTTGATCGGCCTGCGACCGTGGTTTCGGCAGTTCTGGATGAAAGGGAGTCACGTGGATTTAATAGGAGTGGTTTACCAGATTCCGAAACAGTTTCTACTTCGGCAGCTGTTGCCTCTAGGATTCAGAAGTGTTATTTTTGCGGGAACGCCCGGCACCCCCATCTGAAGTGCCCTGCCCGGGAGGCTGTGTGTAGTAAATGCGGCAAGGGAGGTCATTATGCATGTGTTTGCAAATCGGTTGCCTCCTCTGCGACCATTCAACCTTTAGATAGGGTGTTTATTGCATCAGTTTCTGCCGCCTTTTCCCATGGCCTAAACAAAGCTATAGTTATGGCCCAAGTTAATGGGTTAGAAGTGAAGGCCCTTATAGATACGGGCAGTACTGAGAGCTTTATAAGTCTTCAGTTTGTGAGGGAGAAGCGTTTGAAAATTTCGCCTGCTTCCTATCAGGTGTGTATGGCTCAGACGACTCTCACCTCACAAGTAGCTGGTTGTTGCCTTGTGAAATTAATTCTCCTAGGTAATACGCATACTGATATACGCCTATCCGTTCTGCCTAATCTCTGTGCGGACATTTTGATTGGTCATGATGTGCTTCAATTACATGAGTCCCTCAGTCTTTCTTTCGGAGGAACTAAGCCACCTTTGTCTATTTGTGGATTAACTTCTTTATTCATTTCTCCATTATCACTTTTTTCCAATTTGATGCCGGACTGTAAGCCAATTGCTACCAAGTCAAGAAGGTATAGCAGTCAGGATAAAGAATTTATTAATTCTGAAGTTCAACGTCTTTTATCGGAAGGAATCATTGAACCTAGTTTTTTGCCCTGGCGGGCACAGGTAGTTGTCACCACTAATGAGAGACATAAGAAGCGAATGGTGATAGACTACTCTCAAACTATTAACAGGTATACTCAATTAGATGCGTACCCCCTGCCTAAGATTGATGAGCTTATCAATAAAGTATCTCAATATAAGGTTTTTAGCACTATTGACCTAAAGAGTGCTTATCATCAGATTCCTATGGCTAAGAAGGACAAACCATATACGGCCTTTGAAGCTGGCGGAAAGCTGTACCAGTTTTGCCGAGTACCATTCGGTGTTACTAACGGTGTCACCTGTTTTCAACGGGCAATGGATGCTTTTATAAGTGATAACTCTCTCTCTGACACCTTCTCATATTTAGATGACATCACGGTGTGTGGCAAATCAAGGGTGGAGCACGATTTTAATCTAGAAAGATTCCTTCAAGTTGCGGAAAAAGTTGGCTTAACTTTCAATAAAGAGAAGTGTATCTTTTCGACCACCGAGGTAAATTTACTGGGGTATATTATCTCGGGAAACAAGATTAAACCAGATCCAGAATGGCTGCAACCACTGATTGAGTTACCTTGCCCTACTAATTCTAAGGCCTTGCAATGAGTTGTTGGACTGTTTTCTTATTATTCTAATTGGATTGCAAACTTCTCGCAGAAGATCCGGCCCCTTATTCGGGTTACGACATATCCTCTATCATGGGAGGCCAGGATGTGTTTTGATAATCTTAAAAAGGATATCCTTGGAGCAGTTGTGCATTCTATTGATGAGCAGGTTCCCTTTGTGATTGAGACGGACGCTTCCGATTTTGCAATTGGGGCTACCCTGAACCAAAATGGAAGACCTGTGGCCTTTTTCTCAAGTACTCTGAGCAATAGTGAGCAGAGACATTCATCAATAGAGAAAGAGGCATATGCAATAGTAGAAGCACTGCGTAAATGGAGACATTATTTATCTGGGCGACATTTTACGTTAGTAACTGACTAAAAATCTGTGTCCTTCATGTTTGATGTCAAACATTTTGGAAAGATTAAGAATGATAAAATAATGAGGTGGAGGATCGAGTTGGCATGCTATCATTTTGATATAGTCTATCGTCCGGGGAAGGATAATGTTGCCGCTGATGCGCTGTCAAGGGCTTATTGTTCTGTGCTTCACAGAGATACGCTTATTAATTTTCATAATGCTTTGTGCCATCCTGGTGTTACGAGGATGATACACTTCGTACGCAGTAAGAATTTGCCCTTTTCAGTTGAAGACGTCAAGCGGATGACTTCGTCATGCTCTGTCTGCGCCCGGTGTAAACCAAATTTCTTTAAGCCTCAACGAGCTCATCTTATAAAGGCTACTTCTCCCTTTGAACGCCTGAGCATTGATTTTAAGGGGCCTCTTCCTTCAACGACTCAGAATCGATATATATTTACTGTTGTGGATGAGTTTTCAAGGTTCCCTTTTGCTTTACCTTGTGCAGATGTATCAGCTGCTACAGTTATTAAATGTCTGACTCAACTTTCTGTCATCTTTGGGATGCCTGCGTATATCCATTCGGATCAGGGAAGTTCTTTTATGTCTTCCCAGTTGAAGGAATACCTCCAGAGTCGGGGAATTTCTACTAGCAGAACTACCCCGTATAACCCCCAGGGTAATGGACAGTGCGAACGATACAATGGGGTGATCTGGAAGGCAGTTATGTTGGCTTTGACATCCCGGAACCTTAAGAATACACAGTGGGAAATGGTACTGCCTGATGCCCTGCATTCCATTAGATCATTGCTTTCAACGGCTACTAATGTGACCCCCCATGAAAGGCTCTTCAACTATCCGCGGAGATCCTCTACGGGATATTCGGTACCTTCATGGCTTACTATGCAGGGACCTGTGCTGCTCCGACGCCATGTTAGACTGTCAAAGTATGATCCTTTAGTGGAGGAGGTGGAGCTATTGGAGGCAAATTCCCAATATGCTCATATTCGATTCCAAGATGGGAAAGAAAGTACCGTTTCAGTTAAAGACTTAGCTCCTTGTGGTGGCCAGCCCTCTCCTGAGGACATTAACAATAGCCATAATTCAGATAATGTTGATGCCATCACAGATACTACGAATATTTCCAATCCTATTGCAGACACTTACAATTCTCTCAGTCTGCCCCCGATGGATGTTCATGACCCTCCCAGTCTACCTTCTAATGGGACTTCCAATCCGGAAACCGTTGATAATTGGGATATTGATAGCCTACCTGCAGAAGATATTTCTGTGTCTCCTGGTGTGGGAGGGCAAGGAACTCCACCAAGGCTAAGAAGATCGACATGAACAAGATATCCGGTCGACCGATTAAAAATGGACTTTTAAAATAATTAATAATTTAATAGTAAAATTTTAAAATTGTTGAAGGCATTATACATGTATTGCTCTAGTCATAAATAACTAATTGTAAACTGTAAAGGCTACCTAGGTTGAAGTATATTTTAAAAGGAGGGGTGAATGTGGTGATTATTCTTGTTTTATAAGAAGCATTGTAATTGGTTGCCTGTTTTCCTGCCTTGAGATATATGCTGTAAACTTATTGGTTAGTTGATTCCATGTGACCTGTGGTGGCCATCTTAAATTCAGTTCTCTACAGCTTGGTTGAGACTGGGTGCTTAACATGTACTGCTGGTTTTTTAAGGTTAATAAAGCCTAGCTTTTGAAAGGCAAGCTACTCTTTATTTCAGTTATGTTGGTTGAGGGATAAATATTGGCCAGGACACCGGGGATAACTCAGCTCCTCTTCTTTGAAATAGTGCTTTGGGATCTTTTACATCCACCTGAGAGAACAGATAGGGCCTCAGCTTAATATCTCATCCGAAAGACAGCACCTCCAACAGTGCAGCACTCCCTCAGTACTGAGGTACTGCACTGGAGTGTTAACCCAGTTTTATGTGCTGAAGTCCCTGGAGTGGTACTATGAACCCACAACCTTCTGACTCAGAATCAAGTGTGCTACCCACTGAGCCACAGCTGACACACTGCCTTTAATGTAGTAAAACATTCCAAGGTGTTTCACAGGGGCGTTATCAAATAAAATTTGACACTGAGCCACATATGGAGAAATTAGGACAAGTGATCAAATGCTTGGTCAAAGAGATAGGTTTTAAAGAGCATCTTAAAGGAGGAGAGAGAGGGAGAGAGGCAGAGAGGTTTAGGGAGAGAATTCCAAAGCTTAGGGCCTAGACAGCTGAAGGCACATTCATCAAAAGTGGAGCGATTAAAACTGGGGATGTGCAAGAGGCCAGAATTGGAGGAGCGTAGAGATCTCGTTGGGTTGCAGTGCTAGAGGAGGTTACAGAGATAGGGAGGGGCAAGGCCAGGGAGGGATTTGAAAACAAGGATTTAAAAATTGAGGCATTGCTGGACTGGGAGGAAATGTAGGTTAGCAAGCACACGGGTGATGGGTGAACGGGACTTGGTGTGAGTTAGGATATGGACAGCAGAGTTTTGGATGAGCTCAAGTTTACGGAGGTTGCAAGGTGAGAGGCCGACCAGGAGTGCATTGGAATACTCAAGTCTAGAGGTAACAAAGGCAGGAATGAGGGTTTCAGCAGCAGATGAGCGGATCTTAAATCTGTTTATGAGGATTTTTTTCTCTGTTATTTCTGTAGCTGAACAGGCTTCTAACCAGTTTGATGACCATATATATTTTGATGACACGTTCAACAATTTGCTAAATATTAAATTCTGGTTTTTGAATGACATCCTTCTCTTTAGAGTGCCATAACTTGCCAAATGTAGACATTCTATTCACAATACTCTCAACAGTCATTAATTATTATGATTGTCGGGTGTCTTGGGAGAAACTGTTGCAACATTCTGCTAATCACAG
Organism: Somniosus microcephalus; assembly: GCF_052327205.1. Classification (NCBI taxonomy): domain Eukaryota; kingdom Metazoa; phylum Chordata; class Chondrichthyes; order Squaliformes; family Somniosidae; genus Somniosus; species Somniosus microcephalus. The sequence continues at coordinate 133,347,317 of NC_140999.1, read as the reverse complement.
CTACCCTATAAGAAAAATTAGTATTGGCAATCTTCTCCTTGATCCCATTAACTCACTTTAGCTGTATATTTCTTAGAAGGATCTTGTCAAAAGTCAACAAAGCTAACGTCAATTAAATTACTCTCATTTACTGACTCTGCTACACCTATAAAGAATTCCAGTGTTTGTTCGATAGGATGTCCGTAATAACCACATGTTGACTTGAATTTATTTCCTTTTACTTTCATTACAGTATTACAGACTAATATTTATTCCTGCTAAAGGTAAGAAGCTAACAGACCTATATTTTAGAGGATAAGACTTTTGACCTATTTAAGGATTGGAATCATATTAGCTAATTTTAGTATCTAATATCATGTTTGATTCCACCTCCCCTTCTATTGCTGCTAATTTCTGCATTGTTTACAGTTACATTCCATCTGGGCCTGCTAACTTATGTATCTTCAAGTATTCCAGTTTCTTATTAATTATTAAAATGTTGATCACAACTTTTCTCATAAGATAATATATATCCTTTATCACTTGTGTTATACATTAAGAATACTACCAATTCATAGTGAATACCTATTACCTTACTCCCTGGATTACCTTCTTTTTTCTCTTAATAGTTTGTATTTTTCTTCTTTGTAAGAACACAATATTTGCTGTAACTTGAAAAGTTGACCAAATTTTATGGACCATCATGCTTCGTGAGGCCAAGAGACTGGTTGCTGTGAGAACTTTGCAAAATAAGATGCTGTGCTTGTAAGCTGTGAAAGCTGCCAATTGTCTTTCAACAGATATGGAAAACAGACTTTTAAAGTTCTGTGGGGACAGACTATTGAGCTGTGGCATCAGTGCAAAAACAAAAACATCTTCAAACTATGGAATGTAACTAGCCTTGAAATCCACGAGTGCTCAACGAACTGTTGATAAGAAAAACTGAAAAACAAATAACCATTGTCCGTATAGTTAGAGACATGTACACAGTGGGAGGGTTGCCAAGTTTTGGGGTAAAAAAGATGCTGTAAATTGACCACTCACTGCTGCAGCTGGATGACCTGGTCAGTTGCCAGAAATCATACATCTAGTCACTGCTGGATTGACCACTCGCTGATGTTAGTATGTATGTGGTGTTTTGCTTGAGCTTAAATAAGGGGATAGCTCTGTGTATGCTGAGGTATAATTGGGAATTATTATATGCTACATAACTATCGGATGTTTACTTGTAATCTTTTGCTGATTTTTAAGTAAAAGAAGTTTTCACAGATTCATTGGGTTCTATGTTGTCTGTTCGACGGGTCTGAACTTTGGAAACTGTTTGATGGGGTGAGGGGCAATTTCTGCACGTCTTACATTTTTGACACTTTATTTACTACAAACATACATCAAGATTTCTTTTTTTATATCCATTTTCATGTGCCTTCCCTGACCTTCCTTCTTTGGCCTTAAAAACCACAGGCCATTCATCCAGGGGAAATGTTTGGATTTGCCTATTGGTGACATCTGGCACTGACCCGGTCAAAGTTTCTAAGGTCAGGGGATGTCACTGAATTTACATGAACCAAGTGGGGCATCTGATATATTTGAGGCCCATCTTGGGTACTCCCAGCAGGGGAGCTGCCACTCAATGTAGTAGAGGGTGTCAGGGCATGACCCCTTCTCTCCCACCAGGAATATCTCTCAGTTGTTTGCATTGGTGACCCCTTGATGGAGAATCTGAGAAAAAGTTAAAAATACCTAAAATATTTGGGAAGCAGCCTGGACTCCTACGGTGAGCCCTACATCCACCTTTGATAGGCCAGTTCATCTGCTTTTACTCAGAATACTAACCCACAATGCTTTGACAGGCCAGGGATGAAGAAACTCCCAGCCACTATACGGCTTACGCTGCTGAACTTGCTCAGGGCAGATGGGCTATGCCCTCAAAAAGCCCACTGGAAACTACCGGGGAAGCCCAGGACCCAGTGTATCAGGATGTCAGCCTAATTTGCAGTTCTCCCAGTGGACTTGCAGCAGGAGTGTGCAAGAAGGGCTGCAGGTTATCAGCCTTAAACATCTTATTGACAGGGGCATGTTTGGTGTGCAGGGCGATGGAGTTTAAGTCGGGAAAGCCAGAAATCCGGGTTTCTCCGCATGCTGTACAGTTTTGACTCCACAGTGTGCAACGTTGTTTTTGACAGGATCCCCACCTGATTGACAGGCTTGGCTTCCAGTCGGGCAGGGTGCAGTCTGGAGCAGGCCACAGCCACAGGTAAGGAACCTGCAGCAGCTATCGGGAGTGAGGGGGGGGGGATTCCGATCCCTGACCCGGGGTGGGAGGGTCTGATCCCCAGGGGGGCCTGATCCCTGATTGGTGTGGGGTGGGCGGGGGGGGCTTGGCTATGGGGCGGTCTAATGGGGGGATCCGATCCCAAGGAAGTAGTTAAGCTTGGTGATCCAGGGGGGAAGCACTCCTGCTCCTCCTGGCCCACAAGCAGTGCTCTAAGGGCACTTAACTTTTCCCCGAAGCTGCCTCACCTCTCTTGAGCTGTCAGGCTTCCCGAGACCTGGGACACTCAGCCGGCCAGGGTTAAACATGGAAAACATATTAAAAGTGAGGCGTCCAGCCTCATTATAATATTTAAATAGCCAAAATTCCTGGGAGCGGGTTGGGTACCCACCCCCTGTCCTGCCTCCGTTAAACCTAGAAGTGGCCGGGTTGGAAGTGGGTTGGGGTTTGGTTTGAGATTTTAAAATTGTTTATCTCTCACCAGACTCCAACCCGCCTGTTTTTTGGGGGTTAAAATTCACCCCAAAGACGTTTACCAATCATCCTCCTCTTTTGCTTTTTAAATTATTTAAATACTACTTTACCTTAACCTCTTTATTTATTAAGGCTAAACTTTTATTCAAACTCCTTCTACCCGACACACATTTAATTTGCACCCTTTTTCTTTTCTTCTATAAAACCATTTTGTCTCTGGCGATTTTCCCCCTGCAATGTTATTTTTCACTGCAACCTCCCAAATTCTTTTATTATTAGTTTAGAATGAGCTTAACTGACATCTATTATTCTAAGTTTGCTATCTCTTTCTCCAGCCCATGCAATAATATCTGACATTACAATCACAAATCTTCTACCTTCTAAACACCAGCTAAAATATAATTTCTCCTGTGTTCTCTTTCTAATACATTAAATAAAAGAGAATTGCTGAACTATCTACACAAATGCAACTCCGCATTTGAAAAGCTCGGCATATTCATCCTATTTTCAGTGAGGAGAGAATTTGCTCTGTGCTCTAAGTATAGGGAAATTCTAAACATATTTATAAAGAACATGTTTACAGTTTTCCTACACTTAGTGTCCAGAAGAAATTCTGTACTATTCGAAGCAGTGCAGGAGAGTTCTTTTAATGCCCTGGCCAACATTTATTCCTCAACCAATACCACCAAGAACAGGTTAACTGGTCATTTATCTCATTGCTGTTTGTGTAACTTTACTGTGCATAAATTGGTCGCCGTGGATGCCTACATTCCAAAAAGTAATTACTTGGTTGTGAAGCCCTTTGGGACATTCTGAGGATATGAATGGCCCTATATAAATACAGGTTCTTCTTTCTTTCCTCCGGGTTAATTAACATTGCTCTTAGTGGCGGTTCTTTCTTTGGTATCAGATTCTTGCACTCTGTGTTTTTTTTGCAGCTTCTTCCAATTCCCCTTTCTCTTGTTTCCTTCTCCCGTAACATTTCCAAGGCCTTAAATCTATTTCCCCATTCCAATGCCATAATGTGTCCTGATTAAAATGCTCTCCTCTTGCATTTAGATTTCTTTCTTTTCTGACCCCTAGTAACCTTTCAAGATTCCTCACCTTACTGAGTACAAAAGTTTGCATTCCTTACAGTTCATATTCAGTTAGTAGCTCTTCTCCATCTCTTGTCCCCATTTAGACTAAATCCTCTTTAATGTTAACAGGATCTGCAGCACATTTTTTGAAATTTTGTGCACACAGAGAATGTACTCATTACCTACAGCTCCTGGCATATTAGATGCCACCATTAGTAATTATTCTTTCCATCATCCCAGCACTAATTATATACTTAACAAAGGTCTTAAAATACTAATGGTTGCATGAAGAAGATGAAGGGGCTAAGAATCTATTTTGACCAATAACCTGCTCTCCAGATTCTAATTAAGGCCATGGCAAAATCCAGCTTCTCGGATGTATTGTACCTTTGTTTATGCTATACAATTCAAATCTAAAAAGGAAGGTGGATAGTGCTGCAGGAATGGAATATTGATTTTCCAGTTTTAAATTGGATATTTTTTTTAAGTCTCCTTCCTCCACAATTCTTGTCACTCACATAGGTCTACAGTTCCCATTTTAATAATCAAGTGTTCTACACTCATTATCTGTGAAGAACACGTTATTAATGAAGTGCTCCAGCTAGTCACTGTATAACAAGAAAGGGCATCCTGAACAAAAACAGATCAGAAGAAACTAGGCATTCACAATCTTTCAATCACGCCTGCAAGAATTCGCCTGCTGTTGTATTGGAGTTAATCATGGTTGGGGGGAAGGAGGGGGAAGGAAAAGAATTGCTCTGATAATTATGTGTAGAAACATTATGGGCTGGATTTTACCAGCCCTGAGGAGGCATGTCTGGGGGTGGGACTGCTGGGAAAATCCCCCAAAATGGGAGCGGGGCTGCAGGAAGATATCAATAAATTGGTCAGGTGGGCAGAACAGTGGCAAATGGAATTCAATCCAGAGAAGTGTGAGGTAATGCATTTGGGGAGGGCTAACAAGGAAAGGGAATACACATTAAATGGTAGGACACTGAGTAGTGTAGAAGAACAGAGGGACCTTGGAGTGCATGTCCACAGATCCCTGAAGGTAGCAGGCCAGGTAGATAAGGTGGTTAAGAAGGTATACGGAATGCTTGCCTTTATTAGCCATGGCATAGAATACAAGAGCAGGGGGGTTATGCGTCAACTGTATAAAACACTAGTTAGGCCTCAGCTGGAGTACTGCGTGCAGTTTGTAGGGGGTTTCTCTTGCTCGTTCTGGTCTCCTGCCAGGCTTTGTGCAATAATTACCCTTGAGTGGTTCGACCCACTCTCCCCTACGGTTCTAGACCTTGGACTTAGATGCAGAGAACTGTAGTGCAGAGAAAGGACTCAATAGACCAGGTTGAGTAGCACGAAATGGATGCTTTTATTTTTAAACAGTTTGAAGCATTACAAAATACATGTCATAGGCACAGATTAAAGTAACTACAATCATGCACAAATTTATGAACTTGACTCTATGGAAATGGGGAACACACGGCACGTCGTAAAAGGGGAAACACATTACGATTTAACCTTACTCCCTCCCCTAAATACCTAAACTAAGTTTCGATTTGAGGAACTCGGGATCATGCTCACCACTATCAGAATCGCAAAAAGGGGTTCGCAATCTTTTAGCACAGCTTTCCGTCGTCACGTGGATCTGGAAACTTCTGACGCAGTCGATATTCTCTCTCTCTCTCTCTCTCTCTCTCGAGGCGGCGGGGTAGACACAGCCTCGATGAGCGCTCGTCAAGGTTGAGATCCACTATTGTGGATTTGGGTTCATGGAGCAGTCCCTGCCACCAATGTGATATTGAAGAAATGGATGCACGTGTCGAGGCCTTGCCTGGCTAGGCTCGGAATGTCCTTTTTATCCGACCTGGATCGTCGGTTTTTCCCGAGGGTGTCTTCTCCTTCGGCCTGGGTCGTCGATGATCTCCCGACAACAGCACCCGGGCCACCCTCGTCGTCTTCCCGTCGTGGCCGAGCCTTGTCTGGCTGAACACCGATCGTGTCCCGAAATCGAAGTGTTGCCTTGCACTGAAAAGTCCGTCCGAAGCGTCCTCGAAAAGAAGAAACATCTTGGTCGAATTCCGAAGAAGTGAAACGTGAACTTGATCCTGGATCTGTGTAACCGTAACTTTGATGGACTTTCAATCCATAGTTATACCCTTTTGGGACAGTCTTATCTCCCGCCAAATCATAGTCCTGTCTTTGTATTAATTTTGGCGGGCAGAAATCTCTGCAGGGGCGCTTTGTCTTGTAACGGGAGCCGGTGATAACTTAACTGGCCTTCCTGGCCGATAATGTCTTTTAATGTCTTTTACATTGTCACCGTGACTCGGTTCGCATATTGATCGGTCTGGAGATTTCCCTTGATGGCTGTTAAACGGTTTCTCCTTTGTACATTAAATGGGTATAAGTGTTCATGCATTGTCCGCCCATATCTTGATGGGCCCCATCCTGTTTGCCTGAAACCGTCCTGTACTTAGAATCCATTGAATATGTATGCTGTTTCCCTGAGTTTCGGTTTCCCGATACTGGCTTTCGCGGGCTTACTGTTTTCAATCCACAAGCCTGTCTGGCTTGCAGTAACAGAAATCAAATGGTCCAGAAACTGATCACGAGGCCCAGCGGCCATTTTGTATGCCCTTTTATCAAAGGTTTTTCTGTGCAAGCTTACTTTGGTCAATAAACTGTCTTATTTTATTCTGTTTTCTTGCGTGATTATTGCTGAAAATTTCGAATCTTACAGGCCCCCCTGTGATACTGATAGCTTGCTAGAGGTATCAATCATCCTTGGTGAGCAAATTTTCCCTGATTCCCCACATCCAAACATTCCTGGCACTTAACTATCTATGACCCTCACAACACATGCAGTTCCCATTTCCGAAAAAAAAACGAAAATTACTTTGTGCACATTTGGACAATCATAGGCAGCACTTCTTAAACTATAACACATTCATCTGTCAGATGTGCAGGGGTTGATACTCTCTTGCACCACCTGCATACACCTTTTATTAATCCAAAAACTTAAGAACGACTAATAACGTAACAATATTCATATGCTTAAAACAAAAACACGCAAATGGCCAAAGTCTAAAAATTGAGGGATGCCTAACCTTCAATACTAGCAACTTAAAGTGGGGTGTCTTCTTCCCCCATTCGCACATAGCGTTCTCTCCATTCTCCTGTGTTCTCGTGCCTCTGGAGGCGTTTGCCTCTTTTGCAATGCACGAATAGCAAAAATATCACAATTAAAACCTGACACACTACTAGGATGTGGGATGCTATTCTAATCCAGGCCGGGACCTCTATGTTAGTGAACAAGTCCCACCATGGTGGGATGACTATGTCCAATATGTCTTTTCCTATCTCTAAAGTCTCCTGCTCCAGTGTGTAAAAATGTTTCTGTGAAACTATAACGGCTTTTAAAATCTTGGTGAGGTGTTCGGGAAGAGGGGGAATGACATAACCAAAATGCGCGACGAATCGTTACAAGTCCATGAAATTCTCTTTGACAGTGAGGTGAACGGTGGAGGGTGCAGGAATGGGGACAATTTGTTGTTGTGCCACTTGAACCTCGGCCCTGGGTTTGAAACAGAAACTGCTATCACTGATCGAACACCACTCGTGTTGTCCGTAGCGGTAGTGAGGCGCTGCAGTGGTGACGCAGTATGTCCCACCCCCGATATATGCTACCTGCGGGGGCACATGGTCCTCTGCCATTGCCTCCATGGTGCAATTTATCGGCTTCGCGCTAGCGGTTCTGAACCCGCACTGTGGTTTCAAAAAGGCATTCAAGTGCTGGGGACACAGGATGATGTGTGCTCCCCGGCTCCGACACCCCGAGAGGTCGGTGCCTGTCATCGTACGCTCCCATCTGATGATGTAAGGCGGGACCACTGCGTAACGAATGTGTGCGCCCCCCTGAATGACTCCAATGTTCTCCACCCTGTATACCGGGGCGGGCTTTGCTGCGGGACCCAACACCGGCATTCTTACCACTATTCCCATGATAGTATGATTCGAACGTCCGCAGTCCACTGGGACTGGGTACGCTTCTGCAGCTAGTCTGAGCTGGCACGAGCTTAATGCATTCTCAAAATGGTGGAGCGCTTGCAAGTGCTTGTTGCTGATCCAGGACGGGACCAAACCCTGTTTTAAATCCTCAAGATTACTGCGGCCCTCACCCAGTAACCACGCCCCGTATAGCACACAGGCCTCGTTTTGCGCAGCTTGATCGGGCGCATTCCGATCCTCCTTAATGAGCGCATTTACCGTTCTCGCGTGTTTCTCCAGCTCAGCTATTATTTCCTTAAAGTGTAGTGTCATGGCCTGGTCCTCATGTAACTCAGAACCCACTACCTTATTTTCATCTGTCAGTATGTTCCTTAACTGGGCTTTTAAACCGTTGATCTGTGTCTGCAGCTCCACGTTATCTAGAGCGTTGACGACAGATGTCCCAGTATTAAAAGCAGTGAATATGTCATTTGCTGTACCCCTTCTTTGTCTCCCGACTCGATCCAAAACTTCTGGTGGTGTGGTGTATAATTTGTCTTTGTCGATGTCGGCAAAGTCAAACTCGTAAAACTGTCTAAACATTCGGGTTAACAGGACCTGGTATAATTGTTCCGTTTCTTTGGGACACCACTCCGGCAATCATACCTCAGTGAGGTTTAAAATCACTGAGGCCACCGCGTAGTGTACCCCTTGGTACAGCACCTGACCGGTGGGTACCAATACTAAACCGTTCCCGGGTCCCTTGGTGGTGGTTGGGCACCCTTCTTTCTGGGCTAGTGCTACCGGAAGCGTGGGCAGGGGCTTGCGTGGGCGGGTGATGAGTTCAGTGGCGTTTACGGAAGAGGGGAGTATGGGGCTCCGCATGCTCGAGTGCTGACATCCCATCTCATCCCCTTTCCTTCATCCTGCCACTGCCTCTGGAAGAAGATGGATACGCCCTTGGGGCAAACGCGTTTGAACCCCACATACAGACATATATTCCTTCAACTGGTTCCCACCATTTGTCCCAACACACACGTAATTGTCCGTGAGTCCCCGTAATAGTCCGATGGGTATTATTACCCAGTCGCTCCCACTCGACCGTAGCGTTCTTCATGTCCTTTCCAAGCTTTCGCAGCCACCACCATCGCCTTAGTGGTACGTTCCCATTACACACCAGACAGATCCTCTTTCCCACGGTAACGCTGACTCTGGGTGCAAGGATCCTCACCCGAGGGCATGTTAACGAAGTCTCTTGGTAGGCAAAACCGAAATTGCTGGAGTATTCCGTAGAATTCGTCCCCAGCCAACCTGGCCATCTCCCCTGGTGGATGTAGGTGGCGGTTTCCTCAACCTCTCGCTCCCCTGTCCCATCCGTTGCGATGGGGGCCGTGTCCCCGGAACACCCGAAGGTGATGACGTCCTTGGTGCGGCCTCGGTAGGCCCACCCGCACCCGATTGCCACGAACATGATGAGAATCTTTTTCATCATATCCCAGGTTTCTGTAACCAATAAAATGATGTAGCCAGGCTCCCAATAGGTGCTGGCCTAATTAAATGGACGCGCGGGTTCCTGGACCCCGCTCCCAAACAAGTACACATACCGGGCAGACTTCAAAATTGTACTCTTAACATTTCTTAACACCATAAACTTTATATTCCTTAAACTATCATCATAGTTATCTAACTTAACTTATGTACAGCGCCGCCCTCCGCCGGGCGGCCTACTGAATTCCTGTGAGGGCTGCAGCGTGCCACACCCTGTGGTGGGGCTGCACTGGCCTTCGGCTTTGATCCCCCGCAGCCTGTCGCTGTTGAATGGGAACCATGCCTTTCTGGGGCTGCTCTAAACCGAGGTTGGGAAAAATGGGGAGAATCTGGCCAAAACTTTCTGGGCTGGGGCGCTCGAGTCGACCTACGAGGGGCTGCTTTGGGTGAGGCTCCCGGGGCTGGTGGACCGGGGGTTGGGACTGTCACCGTCACAGCCTGTGGTTCCACCACAGCTGCCGGCTCCAGCTCCCCTCCCTCAGGCTCCGCCCCCCCAGGGCCGGGATTTGTGGCTTCCGACTCCACCTCACCTGTCCCTACAGGTAGTGAGTCTCCGCCCCCATTCCCTACCTCCCCCAAGCTTGAGTCGAGGGCGGGATCGTCGTCCTCTGACTCTTCCTCCTCCGTGATTGGGTCTAAGGCGAGGTCGAGCTGTTCGGGCTCTTCCTCGTCCGAATCCCAAATTAGAGGGGAGACCTCCCACTCCGATGGGGTGGCCCCTCCCTTCACGCAGGCTACTGTTCCAGCCTGTGTGGTCTGTGATTCTGTTACAGGCTGAGGATTTTTGTTCTCAGACCTGGTCCCTTTTGTTGGCCCTTGTGCACCCGATTTAAACAGTTTACACTGGTTAATGTGAAACCATTTGGTACGTCGGGGCACCTTCACTGCATAAACCATGGGGCTGGCCTTGTCTACAATGCTGTAAGGCCCCATGTACAATGGTTCAAAACTCCCTACCCTGGCATAGTTTCGGACCATGACCTGGTCTCCGACTACCCACTCTTGTTGCTTACGAGGTTCCAGTAACAGTCGATTTCCCTGGTGCTCTCTTCCCATGTTCCCAGCCGCCTGCCCATAAATCTGTTTCAGGCACTCCAAAAGGGTTTGGACGAATTTGTCTCGCTTCACCTCTCGGAGCTGGCCCTCAGTGTGTACCGGGGCTAGTACATGGGTGGGTGTTCGCATGATCCTTCCAGTCATTAATTCGTGCGGGGAATGCCCCGTACTTTTGGACTGGCTGGCTTGGATCCCCATGAGGACTAAAGGCAGGACCTCCGCCCATTTCTGGGGCGAGCCCATTGTCTCTTTCCTCAGCTTTTCCTTGAGGGTCCGATTCATGCGTTCAACAATCCCGGATGACTGGGGATTGTATGCTACGTGCCACTTCCCCTCAATGCCCAAGAGCGTGAGGGCGTTCTGCATTACTTGACCGATGAACTGACTCCCTTGGTCGGACTCTACAAAACGGGGGAGTCCCCACCGTGAGAACACTTCCCGAATCAAGATCTTAGCAGTGCCCAGTGCCGTAGCTGTTCTGCACAGGAAAGGTTCTACCCATTTGGTGAACCCATCTACCAGGACAAGGCAGTACTTATATCCTCCCTGGGCGGCGGGCAGGGGCCCTATGTAGTCGACCTGAATCGACTGCCATGGTCCCTCTACCCTCCTGATGTGCCCCATGGGCACCTTCCTTTTGTGGGGGTCTGGGTTGTTTGCAGCGCACACAAGACAGCTTGTGCAGAATTCGCGGACATCGTCCCGAAGTCCCGGCCACCTTCCCGCCTGCTCTACCCGCTGCAAGGTAACCTCAGGCCCGGGGTGTCCCGCCCCTGGACCCTCGTGGGCCAGTTGCAGGAATTCCCTCCGGTGCTGCTGCGGCACAACCCACTGCTCCTCTCGGAACAGCATGCCTTCTTTGACTGAGAGGGCTGCCGTACTGTATGGACCCTCTACCTGCTTGCCTTCTCTGATGGCTTTTAGGACTGTTTTTAGGGCTGGATCCAGGGTTTGGACGGTCTTTAGGTCTGGGGGCGGTGTCACCCCTGTGTTCCCTGGAATTCCCTCCCTGCCTTGGATCGCCGCCACGGGTCCGGGTCCATAGGGGTCCCAGAGAGTGCCGTTGCGGGCACCCTCCCTGGCTAGCGCATCCGCCTGCTGGTTGCCCTGACTGCGGGGTTCTGTGGTGGAATGAGCCTTCACCTTATGGATGAACACCTCCCCTTCCTCTCCCACAGCTGCCAGGATCTTTTCCAGCAAGGGCTTAACTGTTAAAGGCCGCCCGTCCGCGGAGGTATATCCGCGGCGGGACCAGATGGCGAGGTACTCCGTACACGAATTGCATGTGAACATGCTGTCTGAGCAAATCGTGTATGGGGTTGGGAAAATCTCGGGGTGGGTAACCACGTACGCCACCGCGGACAGTTCAGCCTGCTGTGCGCTCATAGTGCTGGGGAGCTTAATTGCCAGGGCAATGTTTGCCGCAGGGTCATAAACTCCACACTCGGTGAGTCGTTCGCCAGCAGATACAGTGCTAGAACCGTCTATGTAGATTTCGCGGCCTGTGGGGTGTATCCCGGCCCGTAAACCTATGTTGACCTCCCATACCCCTTCGACGGAACACCGATGGGCTGTTCCGGGATATACCATGTTGGCTGCGAGCTTTGGCTCGCAGAGGCCTTTAACTTTGAGATCCATCTGGGAAAGGAGGAGGGTCCAGTGCGCAATCCGAGCGCTGCTTACGGTCCCATCCTTAATCCTTCCGTCCAGAAGCATCTTTGTGGGGGTGTGATGGGTGAGGAGCGTGATGGGAGAGGTTCCTGTGAAGATCACTGATCTGCTCACAGCCCAATGCGTGGCCAGGAGATGCCGTTCACAATTGGAGAAACTCCTCTCTACATCCGTGAGCACCCTGGAGGAATAAACTACCGGTCTCAGCTTGCCGTGCCGCTCCTGGAGCAACACGGCGCTCAGGCTGTCCCCACTAGCGGCTACCTCCAGGAAGAACTCCGCTCCCCCATCTATGGCCCCTAGGGCTGGCGCGGTCTGCAGATCTCTTTTCAACTTCTCGAATGCTGCCTGGCACCCCTCATCCCAAGACCACTCGACTCCCTTGTGTAAGAGTCGGAGTAGCGGGGCTGCTGTGGCAGCATAGTCCTCGATGAAATCTCTGCAGTACCCGGTCAATCCCAAAAAGGACCTTACACCCGTTACTGTGTTGGGGATCGGCAGATCTTGTACTGATTCCCTTCTGGCCTTATCTATGGCTCTTTCTCCAGCGCGGATGGCCAGACCCAGGAATTTGACTTCCTGCTGGCCGATCTGTGCTTTCTTTGGGTTTACTTTGAAACCCTTCCATTCTAACAGTTCCAATAATTCAGCTAATAGTGGGCCGTGCTCCTCCCTTGTGTCCGTGAACAGGAGTAGGTCGTCCACATACTGTACTATCTGGTTGGGCTGGCTAAACTCTTTTAAACTCCCCGCCATGCATTGATGGAAAATGCTGGGGCTGTTGTGAAAACGCTGTGGCAAGCAGTTCCAAGTGTACTGTTGCCCTTTGAAAGTAAAGGCAAACTTGTACTGATCCTCCCGCCGCAGCGGAATGGACCAGAAACCATTCGAGATGTCCAGCACCGTGAACGTGGTCGCCGATGCTGGAATACTCCCTATTAGGTCTGCAACTGCTGCTACCGTGGGCGCGCAGGCTGGGATGTTACTATTGAGGACTCTGTAGTCCACCGTGGCTCTCCACGAATTGTCCGGCTTCTTTACCGGCCATAAGGGGGAGTTCACGTGAGTGGCTATTGGTCTCAATACGCCCTGCTGCACCAATGAAGATATTGCGGTCTCCATGTCGGGTTCTGCCTCCTTGGGGAAATTATACTGCTTTTGGGGTCGGATCATGGGGTCCCCGTCTACGCTGACTTCAAACCCAGTGACTCTCCCACAGTCGTGCTTGTGGGTGGCAAACGCGGTCAGATTTTCCGACACACACGCCTGCAAGTCCGTTGGGACGTTCGCTACCATGAGCTCGAGATCGTAACCTCCTGACGGCTTCATGGTGCACAGGGCCCCCTTTTCTTCCCTCCCTGGGATTACGACTACCTTACCTAAACCGCTCTCGGCTCCCCAGAGACAGTGATTTCTCAGGTCCACGAGGATCCCGTGTTCCACCAAGAAATCAGCCCCGAGGATGCCTTTTCCACCCCCCTCACTCCACTTCAATAGGATACACGTCCATGTGGTGTGGAGTGCTCCCAAATGAATGGAGAGCGGGCTGGAGTACGCGCCAGCCTGTTCTCTGCCTGTGAAACCCGCTACTAAGAATGGAGCCTGGGTGGACAGAGGTGAGGCAAAAGGTCTAGCTGTGTGGATCACGGTACACGAAGCTCCCGTATCCAACAGGTAACTACCCTTTTCCCTTTCCACCTCCATTTCCACCACAGGTCTTCTCCAGGCGTCATAGCGGAGCGGACACAAGTAGACGGGCTGCGCAGGCGTCAGTCATTTAGGTGCTTCGGTTGGGGTCTCGGGAGCGATAGGGCTGTTGGCGACCGCTACCTTCCCCTGCGAGGTCATCAGAGACCGCATAGTCTCCAAGACTGACTCAATCGTAGCGGGATCCACAACCGCACCACCTCCTGTTGTTGGGGCAGGGGCTACGGTTGGGTTCTGGGCTGGTGCTGGGGCAGCGGTCTGGGCTTGGGCTTGGACTGGTGCTGGGGCAACGGTCTGGGCTTGGGCTCGGGCTTGGGCTGCGGCGAACATTCTCTCTCTCTTATCCTTCCATGGATTTCTACAGTCCTTGCACCAATGACCCTCCTTCCCACACCCGTAACAACTGCTGTTGGCTTGGGGAGGGCGATTCCCCTCCTGATGCCATTCCTTTTTACCAGAAGCTGCGAGCCTTGCCTCATGTACCTTTCCTTTTAAAACAGGCGTTTTCCTACCCTTGTTGTTCCTGTAACTGATCGTGAGCTGGTCAAGTACTAGTTCCTCCATGGAGCGGGCGTTAGTGGGGTCAAACCATGCTTTGGCCTGCTCCCTCACTATTGGCAAGCAACCTGCTACCAGGCACCGGAGCCAATAAGCCCTTTGTTCTTCATTTAGCGCGTTCCGTTCTGGTCCTCCCGGGCAGCTGCGCCGATACACGGGCCACAACCTTCCAGCGAAAACCCGTGGGGGTTCTCCCTCTAGCTGCACTGTCTTTTCTAAACGGAGGAATGGAGTTCCATCACCCTCTCCTATAATCTCCAGGATCTCGTCCCGTAACAACTCATATTCCCTGTGCCCTCTCTTGCTCTCGTCAGGGAGACACTGGAGGAGCGAGCTGTCCAGGGAGAACAACAGCATCTTAGACTGTTCAGCCCCGTCGCAGTCATTAACTGCTGCGGTCTGCTCCACGTCCCTAAAATGGATGGAGGGATCTCCTGACTCGGAGAGTTTTGGGATGTGACTTATCATTGCCCTCAGCTGTTGTGCGCTGTGGGGCATTATGATCTGATTCACAAGGGGTCCGTCCTCGCCATTGTCTTCATTCGGACCGAGCCTCCGGTGTCGAGTTGGACACATCGGCGCCGGCCCCGACTCTACTATCTGGTGTTGCTCTACCTCAAGAATCTCTTCATCTACCGTCTCCGTTTCCTTCCTCCGGAGTCCAAGACTCATCATAAGCAGGAGGCGCAGAGGGTTCGGGGGTTGGTTCCTGAACTATCTCTTGTGGAATCGGTCTTTTGGATTCCTTGGCTAGCAATAGCTGGCTCGCTGGTGGGTTTATGAGACACACCAACCCGTTTGCCTTGGCTAGGGCCGTTCTCAGGTCCTCTTGCTCCCGGCGGCAAGTGCTGTGGTCGGTGCTCTCAGATCTATCCTCCATGGCCATCTTATATGCTGCCCTGGCTCCCAGAAGTTTTTCCTCTTGGGTCTCTATTTGCTTAGCTAGACGGAAACACCTCTCCCTCATTCTACCTTCAAAGGCCTTGGCTTCAATGACCTGACATTTTAAATACTCTACCCGGGTTTCGTGGCAGCGAGTTGTGGAGTGGCGTTCCTGATTCAGCGCGTTAAGCGATTCAATCAGTTTTTGACCTCCCGCAACCTTTTCCTCTACATCTGTAAGCAACCCTTTGATCTGGGCTGTTTGTGCTGCAACGACTTGGTCCAAAAGCTGGACTTGCTTCTTGTAGCACATCAGCCAGACCGCCTTTTCTACAGATTTCTTATGCTCTTTACCCTCTGTCCACTTGATGGCTGCATCTAGCGGGCGCCTATCCATTAATAGCTCAGATATCCATTGTTTTGTGAGGTTGACTTTTCCAAAAACATAATCCGCTATTCTTTCATCCATCACATTTCGTTTATTCAGACCTTGATCTAACACACTACTTTCCTGCTGCCAAGGTCCTGCCGCGGTCGCCATTTCTGTAGGGGGTTTCTCTTGCTCGTTCTGGTCTCCTGCCAGGCTTTGTGCAATAATTACCCTTGAGTGGTTCGACCCACTCTCCCCTACGGTTCTAGACCTTGGACTTAGATGCAGAGAACTGTAGTGCAGAGAAAGGACTCAATAGACCAGGTTGAATAGCACGAAATGGATGCTTTTATTTTTAAACAGTTTGAAGCATTACAAAATACATGTCATAGGCACAGATTAAAGTAACTACAATCATGCACAAATTTATGAACTTGACTCTATGGAAATGGGGAACACACGGCACGCCGTAAAAGGGGAAACACATTACGATTTAACCTTACTCCCTCCCCTAAATACCTAAACTAAGTTTCGATTTGAGGAACTCAGGATCATGCTCACCACTATCAGAATCGCAAAAAGGAGTTCGCAATCTTTTAGCACAGCTTTCCGTCATCACGTGGATCTGGAAACTTCTGGCGCAGTCGATATTCTCTCTCTCTCTCTCTCTCTCTCTCGAGGCGGCGGGGTAGACACAGCCTCGATGAGTGCTCGTCAAGGTTGAGATCCACTATTATGGATTTGGGTTCATGGAGCAGTCCCTGCCACCACTGTGATATTGAAGAAATGGATGCACGTGTCGAGGCCTTGCCTGGCTAGGCTCGGAATGTCCTTTTTATCCGACCTGGATCGTCGGTTTTTCCCGAGGGTGTCTTCTCCTTCGGCCTGGGCCGTCGATGATCTCCCGACAACAGCACCCGGGCCACCCTCGTCGTCTTCCCGTCGTGGCCGAGCCTTGTCTGGCTGAACACCGATCGTGTCCCAAAATCGAAGTGCTGCCTTGCACTGAAAAGTCCGTCCGAAGCGTCCTCGAAAAGAAGAAACGTCTTGGTCAAATTCCGAAGAAATGAAACGTGAACTTGATCCTGGATCTGTGTAACCGTAACTTTGATGGACTTTCAATCCATAGTTATACCATTTGGGGACAGTCTTATCTCCCGCCAAATCATAGTCCTGTCTTTGTATTAATTTTGGCGGGCAGAAATCTCTGCAGAGGCGCTTTGTCTTGTAACGGGAGCCGGTGATAACTTAACTGGCCTTCCTGGCTGATAATGTCTTTTAATGTCTTTTACATTGTCACCGTGACTCGGTTCGCATATTGATCGGTCTGGAGATTTCCCTTGATGGCTGTTAAATGGTTTCTCCTTTGTGCATTAAATGGGTATAAGTGTTCATGCATTGTCCGCCCATATCTTGATGGGCCCTGTAAAGTCTGTGGGTTATATGGTGAATTAATACACAGACTACAAGAGTAACGTTAACAGGACTTTACTATTCGAAGGTCAGGGCGAATATGCCCAATAAATCCTTACACAGCACTTATATACCGGTGTGGTCACCACCGGTATTACAGTATACAGTAGCCAAGGTAAAGTAGTGCAACCCTTAAAATAGTTCTCTTAAAGGTGGAACGTTACATACACTACAATCCTCCCTTTTTAGGTTAACAATATATACATATTCCCATTAATATAACATCTTAACATATATACAACTTTATTTGAAACAGTTCACAGATTCAGTCTCTCTGGAGGCTTCCGGACTCTGTCCGGATAACGCCTCGGTGGTGTAGTCGTTTTCGGTGGTGTAGTAGGTTCTTCTGGCAAGGTCGATTCGGCTTGAAGGACCGTTTCAGGTTCATCGGATTCCAGTATTACCGGATCGGAGGTAGATGCTCTGGGTATCTCTGCTTCAACATTAGACGTATAGAGTTGTGGAGTAGGTTGGGCCTTTGTGGATGATTCTATGATCTGGTCAACATGGCGCCTTATTATGCTTTCACCAATGTCCACGGTATACATCAACGGTCCTAGCCTTTTTCCAATAGTTCCCGGCTGCCATTTCTCGGTACTGTAGTCCCGGGCCAAAACTTGTTGACCTATCTGGAAGGATCTAGTTGGCCTTTCATTCATGCCTTGAAATTGCCGGTTCTCTACGTCCCGTCTGACATTTGGCTTAATCAAATCCAGCCGGCATCTTATTCTTCTATTGAAAAACATCATGGTGGGAGTTTGGTTTGTGACCGCATGTGTTGCATTCCTGTACGCCAACAAGAAGTTATCTACCTTATGTTGTAGATTTATGTCTTCATTACCCATGGCCTTTATGGCCTTCTTGAAGGTCTGGACAAACCTTTCAGCTAATCCATTGGTGGCGGGATGGTATGGGGCGGACGTATAGTGCTTGACCCCATTGCTTTTTAAGAACTTCCTGAATTCTTCGGACACAAATTACGGTCCATTATCCGTACAGATCTGTTCCAGCAGCCCATTCCTGGCAAATATGGTCCTTAATACTGTGATGGTTTTTTCCGTGGTGGTGGAGGACATTTTTATTACCTCCGGCCACTTGGAGTGTGCATCCACCGCGATTAAAAACATTGAGTCCATAAATGGACCAGCAAAGTCGATATGTACCCTTTGCCATGGAGATGAGGGCCACTCCCATGGATGCAGAGGAGCTTGTGGTGGCGCGTTTTGGACCTTCTGGCAACCTAGACAGCTCTTGGTTATTTCTTCGATGTCTCCATCAATACCTGGCCACCACACAAACGCTCTGGCTAGGTTCTTCATTTTCACTCCACCCAGATGCCCCTCGTGAAGCTCCTTTAGTACTTTCTGCTGGAGTTTGGGTGGAATCACCACTCTAGATCCACACATCAAGGTTCCTCGGCACACTGACAGCTGTTCTCTTCTGTGCGAAAATGCCGGCAGCATTGGTTCGCCATGTACTGGCCATCCCTCCACCGTTAAATCGTAGACTCGTGAGAGAGTCGGGTCATTTCTTGTTTCCTTTTCGATCATGGAATTTGTTACTGGTAGACATTCCATTATGGTTGAGTGGAACATCTCCACTGGGTCCACTGTAGTCGCCTCTTCTTCCACTGGCAACGGTAGGCGCGATAACCCATCAGCATTTCCATGCTGTTTGGACATTTTGTATTCGATGTCATATTGGTGTGCCCCTAGTAGAACGGACCACCTCTGTAGCCTTTGTGCTGTCATAGTGGAAACGGCCTTGTTAGGGTTGAATATGGACACCAACGGCTGGTGGTCTGTCAGCAATGTAAACTTCTTGCCCTGCAGGTAATGATTGAATTTCTTTACTCCCCACACAAGGCTGAGAGCCTCCCTATCTATCTGAGCATAATTTCGCTCAGCGGGGGTCAATGATCGGGACGCAAATGCGACTGGCCTTTCCGAGCCATTTGGTAACTTGTGTGAGAGTACAGCTCCAATACCATAAGGGGAAGCATCACAAGCTAGACGAAGAGGTAGCGTTGGGTTGAAGTGAGCCAACACTTCCTCAGAGGTAATCAACACCTTGCTTCTGCGAAAGGCCTTCTTACAGTCCTCGCTCCACTTCCATGGTACTTCTTTCCGCAACAGAGCATTCAGCGGATGCAGCACCGTGGATAGATTTGGCAGAAACTTATGGTAATAATTAATCAACCCCAGAAACGACCTCAACTGTGATACATTTTCCGGAGCGGGGGCCTTCACGACCGCTTCGATCTTGTCAGGTGACTTGTGCAGCCCCTCTTGGTCAATGACATGACCGCAGTACGAGATCCGTTTCTGGAAGAACTCACACTTCTGGCGATTAACTCGAAGGCCATATTCCTTCAACCTGGTGAGCACCAGTTTCAAATTTGTGAGGTGTTCCTCCTCGTCTTCTCCCGTAATCAGGATATTGTCCAAGTAACACTGAGTGCTTGGAATACCCTGTAAGACCTGCTCCATGGCCCTCTGCCAAATTGCTGGAGCCGAAGCTACTCCAAAAACCAGTCTATTATATCGATACAAGCCTCTGTGCGTGTTGATTGTGAGATACTGGCGTGACTCTTCCTCGAACTCCATCTGTAAATATGCTTGTGCCAGGTCTATCTTGGTGAAGTGTTTCCCGCCAGACAATGAAGCAAAGATACCCTCAATCCGCGGAAGCGGGTATTGTACCGAGTGAAGCACCGGATTAACTGTGATCGTGAAGTCTCCGCAGATGCGGACCTTCCCCGGTCCCCCTGGCTTGTTACTTGATGAAGACTTCATGACGGGAACAATGGGCATGGCCCACTCACTCCAGTCCACCTTCGACAGTACCCCTGCACGTTCAAGCTCTTCCAGTTCTGCCTCCACAGCAGGTCGTATCGCGCAAGGTACCGATCTGGCTTTGAAAAATTTTGGGCTTGCATGTTCTGCAATCTTGATTTTTGCCTTAATTCCTCTCAGTGTTCCCAGTCCCTGCTGGAATACCTCTTTAGCCTCGTCCAATATTCTGGACAACCGTTCAGGTTTGACATCTTTCTTTCCGAAATCTACCGACATTGTGTTCAGTGAGTGCCAGTCTATCTTTATTTTCCTGATCCACTCCCGTCCCAGAAGTGGTGGACCTCCCTCGGGTAGTACATATATGTCCATTCCTTGGTGATCTTTGCCCTTGTGTCTCACCTTGACTTTTATCTTTCCGATGGGGTATACTTTATGCCCCGTGTATGTCTGCAATACTATCTCCGTATCCCGTAGGGGAATATGTTTGAATAACTTTTTGTAATCTTGTTTATTCATGACCGTCATCGCCGATCCGGTGTCCACTTCCATCTTCACTTGGACTTTTGCAATCTGCAGTGTGACCCAGATAGTTTGTCGGTCAGCTTCTTTACTCACATTGTGAATCCTCAGACTACCCAGTTCCTTGCTGTTGGGGTCTGAATCCGAATTCAGTTCATCTGGACTCTTCACAGTCATGTTATGTACCTTTCTGTACTTCTTCTGCGGTGACTTATTGTTGCTGGTCTTCTTTCCTGACCGGCATACTTTAGCTATGTGACCAAGTTTGCCACATTTTCTACATTCCTGGTTTTTAAACCAGCATTGGTTCTGGTCGTGTGTTGTCTTCCCACAACGGTAACATTTCGTTGTACCCGAAGTCATTTGATCTACACTGAGTACCGCTGTCTTCAGCTGCATTTCCACCGTGCCTCTCGCTGCGGCTTCGTGCGATGCTGCAATAAGGAGAGCCTTATCACGTGTAAGATCGTTCTCTTCGAGCAGTCGCTTTTGTGTTCCTTCCTTTGACATCCCGCACACGAATTTGTCTCTCAGTGCCTCTGTCAGATTTACACCAAACTGACAGTATTTTGCTAGCCTACGCAGTTCAACCAGGTACTCCGCGTTGCTTTCCTCCTTTAGTTGCGTTCTCCCGTAAAATTTAGCTCGTTCCGCTAACATACGCGGTGTGGGGTTCACATGATCCTTCAGGACAGCAACAACATTAGCGAAAGACTGATCCGCCGGTTTAGCTGGTGATAGAAGATACTTCAATAACCCGTATGTCTTCGCACCCATTGAGTTTAGTAAGGTTAGAGCTTTATCATAATTTGCTATCTTATTGACCTTACAATATATCTCGATGCGTTCTACATACGTGGTCCAATCTTCCACATCAGAATCGAATTTGTTGATGTTGCCACGCTTAGGCATCTTCACAATCTTCAGTCAACGTGGCCGACTTGCTTCTCGTGGCTGATCGGCTCACTCACAAACATGGCAGAAGGGACGATCACTGCCTGTTGCTGATGGAAGGCTTCATGTCTGAATTCTTCCTTCTTCCTTGCTCTGCAGACTCGAGTCTTCTCTCAGCAGAATGACGAGGGCGGGTGCCTCCTCTCGACGCTCGTTAACTGCTTCGGATGTATCGCTGCCGCAGGGTAAGATCGAACTCGTCGCCACTGTAAAGTCTGTGGGTTATATGGTGAATTAATACACAGACTACAAGAGTAACGTTAACAGGACTTTACTATTCGAAGGTCAGGGCGAATCTGCCCAATAAATCCTTACACAGCACTTATATACCGGTGTGGTCACCACCGGTATTACAGTATACAGTAGCCAAGATAAAGTAGTGCAACCCTTAAAATAGTTCTCTTAAAGGTGGAACGTTACATACACTACAGGCCCCATCCTGTTTGCCTGAAACCGTCCTGTACTTAGAATCCATTGAATATGTATGCTGTTTCCCTGAGTTTCGGTTTCCCGATACTGGCTTTCGCGGGCTTACTGTTTTCAATCCACAAGCCTGTCTGGCTTGCAGTAACAGAAATCAAATGGTCCCAGAAACTGATCACGAGGCCCGGCGGCCATTTTGTATGCCCTTTTATCAAAGGTTTTTCTGTGCAAGCTTACTTTGGTCAATAAACTGTCTTATTTTATCCTGTTTTCTTGCGTGATTATTGCTGAAAATTTTGAATCTTACAAGTTCTGGTCACCACATTACAGGGAATATATGATTGCACTGGAGAGGGTGTGAAGGAATAAGCCATATACCTACTCAGAAAAAGACACCATTCTATGAAAGAATTCTGGCCTTATTAAAACATGACAAACTAGGTCTGGAAATCTGGAAACCTCAACAATCTAAAACTGTTACAGCGTTCTGGTAATAGAGATAAGATAAGTTGTTGACACTGAATCAATAACCTTATTGAAACAGGAGGTTCGAGGCTCCTGATAGTCTGAAGCTTTGGAAGAAGGACAATGGTACACCCTGTTAAGGTGTTCTAAATTACACTTCGGAAAGAAACACATAAAATTAAGAAACTTATGCCTTCATGGGGATGGCATGACGTGGGGGAGGCACCTGCTGTCACACCATTTTTGTGTTGAGCTTGGAACACCTATGGAAGAAAGACATAATTCTGTGTTACAACCAGCTGAGTTGACTAAGAATTGCACAGATCACCCTGGTTGAGGTGTATTAATTTACACTCCATAAAAAGACACAAACAGAAGACCTTGGTAATAATGACATCAAAGAGATGCACCTGCTGTTACACCATTTTTTATGGTGAACTTGGGACACCTGGGGTAGAGACATAATTCTGCATTGCTACCAGCTGAGGTGACTGTGAATAGCAGGGGTCAGCAGAAAAATGACTAGAGATAATTAGCTTACATCAGCAGAAAACTTCAAAGGAAATACCACTGAAAAAGGATATAAATATTGAGCTCTCAAATAGGATACTCGTCTCGCTGTAAAGGGGCAAAGTGATTCTCAGGCTTCAGAGGCGGCTCTGTAAGTCTACAACTCTTTGTACCTCGGGGATCAAGGTACTTTACTGTATTTGATTTTGGTGGATATCCTGGAATAAGACTAAGAACTGTAAAACTGTAGCGAAGCTAAGATCTGATAATAAGAATTGTAAGCTTACTCTTTTTGGAACTGTTAATGTTGTGATTGAAACACCTACTGTAATTACATGCCGGTTCTTTAATAAATCTATATATTTTTAGAATTGCCTCACATAATACTTCTGTATCGAACTCACAAACTCAATCTCTGTACACTCTTTGGTGAGGAGTTGCAGAATTCTGGGGGAGTTTTCCAGACCCTCATAATATCCGGAACATTACAGTCTAGCTAAACTTATTAAAAGTGCTATCTGGAGGACAGTAACAATTTCAGGTTGTTCCTTTCCTTTAGGAAGAGATAGTCTGGACCTTTAGACCCAATTAAGCATCTTTAGGATTCGGCTACCTCAGACTTTAGTTGAAAGTGAATGTCTGAGGAAATACGCCTGATCTGGGATAGCCCTAAAGGAGCTAGGACTAGTAATTATCCCTTCAAAGGTACAGAGGAGATTTACGAGGATGTTGCCGGGAGTAGATAATCTTAGCTATGAGGAAAGACTGGATAGGCTGGGTTTGTTTTCCTTGGAACAGAGAAGGCTCAGGGGAGACCTTATTGAGGTGTAATAAATTATGAGGGGCCTAGATAAAGTGGATAGAAAGGACCTATTTCCCTTAGCAGAGGGGTCAAAAACCAGGGGGCACAGATTTAAAGTAATTGGTGGAAGGTTTAGAGGGGATTTGAGGGGAAATTTCTTCACCCAGAGGGTTGTGGGGATATGGAACTCACTGCCTAAAAGGGTGGTAGAGGCAGAAACCCTAACCACATTTAAAAAGTACTTAGATGTGCATTTGGGATGCTCTAACCTGCAGGGCTATGGAGCAAGAGCTGGGAAGTGGAATTAGGCTGGATAGCTCTTTGTTGACCGGCAAGGACACGATGGGCCGAAATGTCCTCCTTCCGTGCTGTAACTTTCTATGATTCTATGAAACCCCCTCCCAATCAATCTTCCCAGGAGTCGGGTCCCTGAGTTGCGCAGGGTCCCGACTCCTAAAGGCAGGAAAAGGATTACAGCCACTTAACTGCCTCTTAAGAGGTAGTTAACAGGCAGTTAAGAGGCTTTTCCCCATTTTCGACTGCTGCAGTGGGCTTCCTGACGTTGGGGAACCCCGCCAGGGTAAGTGAGGCGTGATGTGGGTCTACTGTAATTTTTGTGTATATATGATAGCTGCAGAAGTGGTTTAAGGGAAAGGATTCAGTGGGACACTGGTGAGTATCAGAGGTAAGGAAAAGTTATGAAAGTAATTTTTTATGTGTTTAGTTGTTTCTGTATGTGACAAGCTGTGAAATATTTGTGTAGGCTCATCTCATCAGGTGAAGTGGCAGATGGCTTCTGCAATCTCAGCTGCAGCTGCCATCTGTTTTCTCCTAAGGAGAAAGTAATTGGAGAGCCTGGGTACAAGGGCTCACCTTTGGACACTTCCAGGTAAGATTCAGCCCCATGAATGCATTCATGGCAATCTTCTCTGGTTCGTATTTCTAGCTGCAACATAAATGCTTTCGTTTTAATACCTTTACAATATTGCTTGAGATACTGACCAAAAATATTCATAAATTTCAATTTTGCAATGCAGAGCAAATAGAAGAGTTCCTCCTCCAGCTTTCTTTTATGTGTGGGTAAAAAAAGAAAGAAAGAAGGAAAGAGCGAACTGTGTTTATATAACGGCTTTCACAAGCATGTTGGGCATTCCAAAGTGCTTTACAGCCAATTATATACTTTTGAAGTGTAGTCGTGTTGTAATGTAGGACACATGGCCGCTAACTTGAACACAGCAATATTCCACATACAGTAATGCGATTATGATCAGATAATCTGTTTTGATGATGCTGGCTATGGGATAAATATTCTGTTCAACTACAGAGTTTATGCTAAAGTCAATCCATTGGACTGCAGTTCAGAATTACTTCAGTAGTACACATTTTTATCTGCACAAAAAAAATGTCCAGTCAATGCAAGGCTGACATCAGTAAGGTTAGCCAAGTTATACAACACATCTCAGTGAAAACTGGACACAAGCTGAAACAGATTATTTTACTCTTTATAAAACTCCTCGGTAACTCCACTATTTGGAATACTCCATGCGCATTTTAGCACCCTACCTTTAAGTCTTTTAATTGATGTACTGGAGTGGTTCAGACAGGAATATAAGGTAGATTGCAGGACACAGAACTAAAGTTATGAATTGGGCTGACAAATTCCAGCTCATTCTCGTTGCAGAAATGTTTAAAAGAGGAAATAATCCAGCTCCACGGAATCCAGGAAGACATGGATCTGTAAATGTGTCATCTAGTCTTGTTAAACATCTCTATGATTGTCATCAAATTTCAATTTCGATGGGGGAGACTCCTGGAGATATGTAGAATGAACTTCCATCAGAAAAGTGCTTAACACCATATCAGTTAACTTAATTAAAAAGGAAGTGGAAAATATTCTGCTTAAAAAGCGCTGAAGGATACAGACTACGTAGAGGATGGATGACCGGATATTGTAATGAAGAGATCAAGAGAATATAATCTGAGGACTTGACTGCATCAGTATTCTCCTTGCTGGTTCCTCATCCCCCACTCTTCATAAACTGCAAATTGTCCAAAACTCTGCCAGTTATATCCTGCCCTGCATTAACTCCTACTCAACCATCGCCCCGTCCTCACTGATCTACACTGGCTCTGCCATCTTCCAACACATCATATTTGAAATAAAAACAGAAAATGCTGGAAATACTCAGCAAGTCAGGCACCAGCTGTGGAGAGAGAAACAGAGTTAATGGCCCCGATATTCATGGGGTGGGTTTTACGAGCAGGGGCGGAGTTTTGGCTGGGTTCCGGGTTACCCGTGCGAGTGTTTTTTTTGTCAGGATCCCCACCTGGAAGTCAGCCTGCTTGACAGTCTTGGCTTCCAGTCGGGCAGGGAGCATTCCAGAGCAGGTTGCAGCCACAGATAAGGAGGCTGCAGCTGCTAGTGGGAGCATGCGGAGGTCTGATCCCTGATCAGGGTCGGGGGGGTTGTGGCAGTTTGGACGGGGGAGTCTGATGGAGTGGATGTCCGATCCCTGACGCTGGGGGGTTTTGATCCCTGGCTGGGAGGGAGAGGTCTTTGGATGGCGTGGTCTGATGGGGGTGTACGATGCCAGGGAAGCATGTAAGCTTAGGTGGCTGGGTGGGGCAGCACTCCTGCTCCTCCGGGCCCACAAGCAGTGCTGTAAGGGCGCTTCCCTTTTCCCCGAAGCTGTCCTCGTTTACCTTGAGGTGTCGGGTTTCCTGAGGTCTGGGAAACCCTCCTGCCGGCCTAAGTTAAACCTGTAAGTGAAGTTAAATGTGGGCCCCCAGACTCATTATAATATTGAGATTGCCAACCCACCTCGTGGGAGCGGGTTGGCTGGCCCACCCCTGTCCCGCCTCCGTTAAACCTGGAAATGGGCGGGTTGGAGGCAGGTTGGGAATGGGTTTGAGATTTCAAATTTTTTACATCTCATTCGGCCCCAACTCCCCTGTTTTAGGGGGTTAAAATTCACCCCAATGTTTCAGGTCGATGACCTTTTGTCAGAACTGGAAAAAGTTAGAGATGTAACAGTTTTTGGCCAAGAGCAAAAGGGAAGGTCTGTGATTTGGTGGAAGGCAGGAGAGATTAAATGACAAAAGGTATGTTGATGCAAAGAGAAAGGGGGTGATTATGGGACAAGTAAAGAAACAAAAGATGGGTCTAGAGAAGGTGTAAATGGCAATTGCAGAACCATTACCAGCACCTGTTTTCTGAAAAAATGGGAGCAGTGATTATGATGACATCATATTTAAATCCTCATGTCATCTATAAATCTCTCCATGATCTTGCTACCACCCTAATCCCATTTGATGCTCACTGGGGCAACAATGGTGATGGGGACAGTCCACTCCCATCGGATATGATTTGCTCAGAGACCAGAAATCTCGTCTCCACTTGCCGGGCATCATTTGTAATATTAATTGATGAATACTAAGCACATTCCTCTCTGCTATTTTTACACAGATCTTAACCTATTTTTTTTTAAATGGGTTAATGCTTCTACAAGAATAATGAACAGAGAAATATTATAGGCACACATTAAGGGCTGGATTTTGCCATTGGGGCGGGCTGGGGGCGTGTCAGGTGGTTTTTGTGTCAGGAACCCAGCTCCAATGTGAAGTGGGAAAAAAGTGCGATTTTACCCTAATTTGGCACTTGATTTCCAGCGTGTGGGGATACCTGGCCCAATGAGTCTTTCCATCCTGAAAGTCGCCTCCGATGACGTCATCAGTGCTGCTGGATTTAAGGCCTGCAAGCAGCCTTGCTTCTTCTGCAGACTGCAAACTTTATGGCCATTGTTGTGATCGCTTCATTCAGCAAATATGTCCAGCAGTCGGCGAAAGTGTGTTCCACGGTTCGATGACGCCGCCCTGCAAGCTCTGGTGGAGGGAGCAAGATCAAATAAGGAGGTACTCTTCCCTTCCTCAGGGAGGAAAAAGCCTCCCCAGCAGACTAAAGTTGTGTGGATGCAAGTGGCCCAGGAGGCCAACTCAATGTCTATGTGCCGCAGAACCTGGCTGCAGTGCAGGAAGAGGTTTCATGACCTTCTCCGCACAGGAAAAGTGTGTATGACTTTCCCATCACCCTCAATCTGATCCCCATCGCCTCTCCTCACCAGCACTCAGCTTTGCCAACCTCTTCCTCCACATCTCACTTGATCCTGACATCCCTGCACCCTTACCCATTCCCTCTCTCTGTATGTTCACATTCACTTAACTATTTGACTATGCAGCCCTCACACTCCCTATTAATGTGATGCTATGACAACAACTTATAACACACAGGGAGGGCCCTTGGTTTTGGCACCTCACACCATCTTTGTCTCCTTCTAAGCATCTATGCTATGGAATTTCTACACTCACTCCTTTATTTTTACTCAAACTCCACTTGTGTCCCTCATTGCAGGAAAAGAGAGCCCACAATAAGTGGGAGAGGGCGAGGACAGGAGGAGGGCCACCTTCAGTAGCCCAGCTCACCGCTGCAGAGGAGGCAGCCCTGGAGATTGTGGAAGTGGAGGAGGATGCTCAATTGGGGGATGGACAGACGGGTGCATCACAGCAAGCTGGTGACAGAATAGTTTTCCATCTCTCTCATTGACATTGCATGAGTAACTGATAATGATTCTGAAGGTCTAACAGATTGACTTATGATCATCTGTACAATTCAATGTGCATGCAAACTTTACCTCACATCTCCAACTCTTTCCTTTACTCCCCCACAGGAACATCGACAGCCCCCGTCCCCACTGTCCAAGCGGAAGAGCCTGAGCTTCAAGACTCCTCAGAGGAAGCTGCAACCTTTGAAAGCGCAGCGTCAGCAGAATTCAGCGCACCCAGCACCAGCACAGACACTCACATCTCAGGGGGAACTGCGCGAGATAGTGTAGTGTTGTCACCTGGTGTATCACAGCTCACAAGTGAGCATCAGCAGATGGTGGAGACAGGGACAGCAGTGGAGAGTCCTCGTCGGAGGGCACAGGACTCTCCCAGTTCGGCTCGGCTGCATGTTGACTCTGTGCCTCCAGATCCATCCAGAAGAAGAGCGGTGCTGGAACTCCAGGAACAGGTGCAGGAGTCTCTGGCAGGTTTTGTTTCCAGGGTCATTGCGAGTGTGGAGTGAATGGAGGAATCCATCGCTAACATGAGCAGAGCCATTGTGGAGGGGTTGGCGCATGAATGCATCACCATGGAAAGGATGGCAACGTCCATGGCTACTGTAGAGGAGAGGGTCGCTACCATAGAGGAGAGGATGGCTATGGTCACGGAGGATCTCAGTTGCCTGGGTCGTGAAAACATGGTCATTGCTCAGAATAGGCCGACATCTCTTGAGGAGCGATGGTCAGCTATTGAGTAGAGAAACCAGACCTTCATGGAAGTCCTCTGGAGTCGTACTTCCAGTGCGGAAACGGGTCCTCATGGCCCCCTGAAGTGCAGAAAGGGGCTGTCCAGCCACTTCCTAGGTCTGAAGTGGGGCTGACCAATGAGAGGGATGTTGGTGGCAGACAACAAGGAAGTGGGGGCTCCTCTCTAAGTGCTCACACGACCATGCCACTGCAGAGCCCTCAGTCAGAGGCCCACCAGAGTCCCCACCCAACTGAGATCGGTGTCTCAACCCCTGCACAGCCGCAGGAGCAGCAGACTGTTGCCAAGCCCTCACAGGCTTGCAACCCCAGAGGATGCCCGCCAAAGGTGTTGAGGCAGGAGCAGCAAGAAAGTGAGCAAGGGGCCTCCACATCTGCTGAAGCCACAGGGGAAGTGTAGGGGGTGGCGGGTGGCGCATGCGCCCAGTAGGTTATGCCCCTGACTGCCTGTGAGCGGTTCGAATTGCTACCACACACCTGGGTTCTAGACACCGGACTTAGGTACAGGCAGCAATGCAGAAAACTCGAGTAGACAGGTGGTTTGGTGTAAGAAAACCAAAATTTTATTAAAACAGAAACGAAAACACAGTCTCATGAGAAAATTACTGGTAGAGAACAATTACAGGCATATAACACCATAACTATACTTATACAGGGAATGGGGAACACACGGCACATCGAGGGAAAAACAACTACTTTAACAATCCCCTTATCCTTATCCCACCCCTATACCTAACTAGATTAAGCTATGAGGGGCCAGGAATTCATGCTCACCAATCCAAAGCAAAACCTGTTGTTTTAGCAATCATGAGTTTTGAGGTCTGGTCTCCTGTCCTTTGGGGTACTCCGTCGCCACGTGGTCTCAGGGCATGGTGCTGGAGCTGCTGCTGTGACACACTTTTCTTCTCCTCAGCTACCATCGTTGTCTCGTCGTGATGGGTTTTCTTCTTCTCCCTCGGGCGGTTGTCGGCGGTAATGTTGCGTCAACGAGACGGTTGGCAGTCTTCACTGCTTAGATTTTACTACCCAAGCGTCAAACGCCAGTATATTCGTTATGACGTGGACACCTGCGTTTAACGCCAGTTCATTCACAGTGTTCAACCAGCCAACTTAGTCTCACTGTCCTCAGATATTTTCTTCCCCGAGCGTCAGCTTATAACTCGGCGCTTGGCCTTAATTAATGCATCTTCTGCTGCCCTTCTCTGCTCTTTGTCGGGTCTACCTTACTCTTCGTCTTGGTTCGTCTCACCTCATTTCCTCTGCCCTCTCTCGTGGTCTGGGTGTCCTGGGTGACTTTGGACTCGGGTCCCGTCCCCCTCTCCCGCATTTGGTAGTGATGTCCTTGGCTGCTCACACAAGCGGGGAGCGAGAAGAGAACCTGCCACGAGGCCAGGGCACGAGTATGGGCGGCAGTAGCCCAGGGCCTGATGGGAGGTCAGAGTCAGAAGAGAGCAAGGGTCAAGAGACAAGATAAGAGAGCGATTGCTACTAAGGGCCTACAGTTATACTCCTTTCGATGGCCCTTTATCTGCGCGCCAAATCAGGTTAGTCCATTGTTTCACTTTTGGCGGGCTGTGTTAAATGATCGTACCAATCTAAAATAACTAGTTTTAGATGGTCGTTTATCGCACCTAATGGTCTGATGTCCGGGCTGTATTGTCATTAATGCATTTTAATCAGCCTGTCCAGCCTTGATGGCTTCCTTAAGCTGTTTCCGATTATTTATGTGGACAAACTAATGGCCTCCTGTTTAGGCCTAACTGGGTTGATCTGTTCCAATTTGATGAAAATGCATATTCAATGTTTGCTTAGCTGTCTAGCCCATCAAACACAAAGTTCTTTTCACAGAAATGCATTTTATGTTTCGATTTCCCAAATCTGCTTGTTCTGTGATGCAGAGTCCAAGCTTTTAAAATCTTACAGGCTTTTGGTCACGAGGTGCGGATGCCATCTTTGGGTACCCTTTTTAAATTGTCCATAGGCTCCCTTTTATTAATAACCTTGGGAGAATGTGGACATTTTGTGAATCCTACACTCCCCCCTGTGATAATAAAACTTGCTTGAAGTATCATCCTTACAAGGTGAGCAAAATTTTCTGACCCTCCATAGTCAACGCTCCCCTGTAATTACCTATCTAATATACCCACGACACATGTACTTCCCATTCCGCAAAAATGTAGTGTACATAAGCATACATAGAATAACCACAGTCTTTTACACATATCCAAGCATAGAGGTGGTCCAACACCCCTGCATCACTTGGTACACATACATCTTTATTAACACCGCGTCGCAAAATCTTTATTAAAAACAATAAACACAAAGAAACAACACTCTTTAATCAAAATACAAGGAAAACTCAAACAGGCGTATCTCCCTTCACCTTCACATAATGCTCCTTCCAGATCCTCTGGTTTCGGAACTCTAACAACTGACCTTTTCCCTTGCACTGGATGCAGATTAGATACAACGCTATCCCTAACTGGCAAACCACGAGAAAGTGGTAAGCCAGTCTGATCCACGAAGGGACCTCTATGTTATTGAAAATGTCCCACCAGGGTGGAATCACAATATCCAATATCTTAGCCCCTACCTCTACTGTTTTCTGCTCTAGCGTGTAAAAATGTTTCTGCGAAACTATAACGGCCTTGATTATTTTGGTAAGGTGTTCAGGGAGAGGGGGAATTTCATAGCAAAAATGCGCTACATACTTCTGCATATTGGTAAAATTCTCCTTCACAGTGAGGTGAACAGTGGAGGGCTCAGGAATAGGGACAATTCGCTCCTGGGCCACTTGATCTTCAGCGTCGGGTTTAAAACAGAAACTGCTGTCACTAACCGGACACCAGCTATGCTGTCCATGCTGGTAGTGGGACGCTCCAGTGGTGACACAATATGTCCCACCTCCTATATATGCTACCTGCAGGGGAACATGGCCTTGTGCCATTGCCTCCATGGTACAATTTATAGGTTTTGCGCCAGCAGCTCTGAACCCGGACTGTGGTTTTGAATCGGTGTTCAAGTGCAGGGGTACACAGGATTATGTGTGCTCCCCGGCTCCGGCACCCCGAGAGGTCAGCACCTGTCATAGTGTGCTCCCACTTTATGTCGTAAGGTGGGGCCGCTGCGAAACGAATGTGGGCACCCCCTTGAATGACTCAAATGTTCTCACCCCTGTATACCAGCATGGGTCGGGCTGTCCTACCCATGACCGGCATCCTAACTACTACTCCCATGATCGTGTGGTTGGATCGTCCACAATCCACTGGGACTGGGTAGGCTTCGGAGGCTAGCCGGTGTTGGCACGTGCTTAATGCATTCTCAAATGGATGGAGGGCTGTGAGGTGTTTGTTGCTGATCCAGGAGGGGACTAAACCCTGTTTTAAATCCTCCAGATTACTGCGGCCCTCGCCCAGCAACCACGCCCCGTTTGGCATGCACACCTCATTCTGCGCAGCCTGGTCAGAAGCATTTCTGTCCTCTCTTATGAGGGCATTTACCGTCTTTGCGTGCTTCTCCAACTCCACTATGATCTCCTTTAAATGGACCGTCATGGCCTGGTCCTCATGCAACTCTGAGCCCACTACTTTGTTCTCATCCATTAATATCTTCCTTAACTGTGTTTTTAAACCGTTTATCTGGGTCTGCAGCTCTATTTCATCCAGACTGTTGATGACAGAGGACCCAGTGTTAAACGCAGTTAAAACTTCATTCCACACTCCCTGAAGTAAGAATTAAAAATGAGCGTAACAGGGCATGTTTAGTAGAACGCAATTGCGGCAGCAAAATGTGTAAAGATGAGGTGTACTAATTATTCAATGTTTAATTGCAGAAATGAACATACCAGTTTAGAGAGATGAAACTTACAAAAAAAGACACTGACATAACCCTTTTCTGGAAAAATGAAACTTAGTAGTGGTCAAGAGAGAGAATGACTCATTTCTCAGAAATCACATGTCCTGGATGATTCATTTCCAAGAAATCAGAGGGTCCACAGGCCCCTTCAGTGAAAAGTGAAACTTATGTTATAGGTTACCTTGTATAAGTTAGACACACCTAGTTAGTGATTAATGTATAGACTTTTAAATTGATTGGACCTCTTGTAGTAGGAGGTCTCGGAATATGTGTATAACTGTGTGAACCTCAAGAGATTCGGTTGAGTTGGAGCCTTGTGTTGGGACGCAAGAGCCATATCTCCCCAGGCCTGAATAAACCATTTTGACTTCAATTATCGGGTCTGTCTTTCTTACAACAAGCCAGTGTCATCGACCTTGTATATCACTTGGTCCGCACTTTGGGGGCTTACATCAATTGGCGACGAGGATGGGATACGCGATCTGAACACGACTCTCGGACAGCATTAACCTAAGATGGGTGAGTATGTTTTAATTACCACCTGTAAAATTAGGGGTTAATCGCTGGTGAGACGTTGAGTCAGAATCAACGTATAAAAGAACTATAAAAAGAAAGACACCTTTAATTGAAGGCGGGTAAAAGGTAAACTGCAGTTAGGGGCAGGTAGTTCCCTAAAAGCCGCGAGGCGGCGAAACCTCATTTAGGGGCAGGTAGTTCCCTAAATGCCGTGAGGTGGCGAAACCTCCGTTAGGGGCAGGTAGTTCCCTAAAAGCCGTGAGGCGGTGAAACCTCCATTAGGGGCAGGTAGTTCCCTAAAAGCCGTGAGGCGGCGAAACCTCAGTTAGGGGCAGGTCGTTCCCTAAAAGCCGTGAGGCGGCGAAACCTCAGTTAGGGGCAGGTCGTTCCCTAAAAGCCGTGAGGCGGCGAAACCTCAGTTAGGGGCAGGGCGTTCCCTAAACAATTGAGTGAATGGGTGCACCGTGGTGAGTGAATGAAATAAAACCCCTACAGTCACAAAGAGGTTAAAACTCAAAACCTCGGGACTAAAGGGTTGGTGTGTTTAACGAAACAGAGTGATTGACAGGAAGTGAGCAATTAATCAGAGTAATGCTATAGGGGTGAGCAACGTAGTGTATAAACCTAATTCACCAACACCGTGAATTAAGCATTAAACGTAACAGTTAGTTATGACTAAGAGGGTGGAAGAAGAATCCTCAAGGGACCTGGATTCTATAACCCGACTCCTGGAAAATAAAAACAGTGCAGAGAGCCAAAGGCTTGGTGGGGAGGAGCTAAAGATAAAGAGGCAACAGATAATGTAAGGAATTGAAACAGAAGGGAGAGATAAAGAAGGAAAAAGATCTAATTTGCAGGTGAACCAATTTGAAACCCCAGCAAAAAAAAAAGAAACAAACAGGGATTTGGAAAATAGGGAAAGCTGTTGAGTCACCGATTTAAAAAGGAAGGAAAAAAATAAACTTAAAGCTTTACCAACATGGAAGTTATTAGCATCTGTACCAAGACAAGTAAAACACGAGATTTACTGAGTGAAAGGAACCTTAGACATATGCTGGAATTACAGTTTGTATGAAAATATGTGTTAAAGTGTGAATATTTCCTGACTAAGAATGTTTAAGAGGTTATAATATTCCTTTGTCTGAAAATCTGTCCGTTAGGAAAAAGAAATGTCTGCTGTGTGTTGTAGCTCCACCCACTTCTCTGTGTTAACGAAAAAGCATTTAACCCCTTTGTCTGGTCTTGGATTTTGGACGTTTAAGAATGTGCAAATAAGATTGCGCCCTCAGAATGAAAAAACCTATTACAATTTAAGTTAAGCTGGAGTGTAAAAACTGAGAAGAGCAACAAAAAGTTTGTTTAACGAGAGATTAAGTTTCAGTCTAAGATCTAACCTTGGAGTTATGAGGTAAATTAACCTATTAAAACCAGACTTTCATTGTGGCCACAGTGAAATTCTGGTTGATATTCAATTTGGACTACACCAATTTACAAGATAACTCAACTCCGCAAGAATATCCGATAGTGGCAGGTCCCTCTACAATATTTAATTGACTATGGTACTGGAAGCCTTATAGAAGGCGGGACTAGAGTTAAACCTTAGAAAGGTATAGGTAGGGAAGGATGAAGTAGTCGACTTAGGATACATAGTGACACAAGGGAAGAGACAAATGTCCAAAAACAGATGGGAGGGGCATTAGGACTGGCTGTGTGCTTTGATTGCTCGCAAGCTTCTAGGGATGGCAGCAGGAAGGGACCGCACCAGAGAGGGGAGGGGGATCCGAGGATGTTTGTTGACGCATTGGTAGGGGGCCGACAGTGCAAAATGTTAATAGACACAGGAGCCACAATCTCATTGACAGACTTACCCTTGCCCCGAACGAAACTTTCAGTTAGTATAGCAGGAATCGGTGGAGGAAGAATCAGGACTTATAAGAGCGAAACAGTCTTACTAGAAATTGGATGTATAATAGTACCTACACAGTTGTGGGTATGCAAGAACACAGAAGGAACAATCCTAGGGATAGATATACTGCGAGAAGTAGGAGCTTTAGTCGACCCTAAAGCGAATGAAGTGTACTGGCCCCCAGATTATAAGTTAAACAAACAGACAGGCCTGGGAAACAAAGTAGAAATGGCCCAGCCTATACAGGATTTGATCAAAGGGGGGTAGCCAAAGGAAAAAGTGTAAACCTATATAGATAGTCGGAATGCCTTTGGGGTGGTGTCTGATTACAAGATAGCTGGAGTAGGCAGGGATATATGACACCAAGAGGAAGACCCGTAAGAGACAAGAATATAATCAAGGAATGAGTAGGAACCTCTCTCCTACCCAAAGAGTGCGTAATAATAAATTAAAGCACACAAGAGGATGGGCAGCTAAACGAGCAATTGAGAGAGGGAATCTGACCAATGAAGCCCAAATGTTCATGTTGAGTCAAAGTGTGAAACCATAACTGTCTCAGTCAGGGATGTTTTTTGGGTTGCGTGAAGTGACGCAATAATGTTTAGCTCCACCTTCAAAAGCCTGCGAAGGAGTTAACCCTTTCCACTGACAGCTGTTTGAGTTCACCAAGCAACAACTTCAGTATTACTGAATAGAATTTAAAGATATTGGACATTATTAAATTTAAGTTTCTTAATGTTAAGCTGATATTTCCCCACAGTGATAGAAGGAAAATTAGGATTTGATAAATGGAAGTTATCTTATAAACTAATTGCAGCACCGTCTCAAACGGCCGGGAGACTGCTTGGGAGGCTGTCCTGTTACCCAAAGATAAATCTGGACAGGTAGTTAGAGACATGAAGCCAAAGACCAACAGATTATACGGGATCGAGAACAGGATACACGGGACGACCAGAAGGAGGTCTTAGCAATAGATGGCAAAGTGATAGCAGAAATAATACCAGCCAAACCAGGGCTAGCACCTAGATGGTCAGGATCTTATGAAGTATTAATGAATAGTGACACATGTGCTCATGTAGATGGGTCTGGAACGGGTAAAGGAAGGTGGAAACACTGGACTCAGTTAAAAATATAAAAGAAAGACAATGAGTAAACCAGAGATGGTGCCCCTTTTTGACAGAGTGAGGAGTATACTAGAAGATATAAAGAATGGGAAGGGGGAGTTACTACATATATCAATGATAGGGCTGTGTATGATGATAATATTATATGCCATAGTTTGCATCTTCAGGTATGTCTGGGGACAGAGCCACAGAACAAGAAATGAACCAGATGTACAGCATTTTGAACTGATAAAATGGATAAGAGCAGAATAATTCTAACTGGCTGGTGACGACCAGCCCCCTTTTTGTAATTACAGGAACATTGGACGTCCGGAATGAGATGGAGCGTCCTCGCCTTGATCCTAGGGATGAACATAAGTATTACCATTATCGAGGGGGATTAGTAATAAGGAGAACACAGGATGAGGTGTATTTTAGTGTAGCACATAGAGTTACTAAGCTTGCCATTAATATGAGTACTTTTGAGATACAAAACAAACCTGGAACTCCCTGTGGGTAAAACAATTAGAGGATCCACAGAAAAAAAAAAGATCTATCTTACAAAGATGTAAGAAACGGGGAGTATTGGAAACGACCGGAGCAGAGTATGCGGCCGGGTTAGCAACAGTTAATAGCTTGGACATAGAAGGAGTAAACGAAGGAGTAGAAGAATTACAAGCAAAAATAGAGAAGTTACTAAAACAAGCTACTGGAAATAGCCAACAATTGACACTGGCAGGGAAACCAAACAATAATGCAATTGTCGGGGGTGGAAGAGATAGTAGCCCCCCATGCAGAAACAATCAATACAATTATTGATAGACTTAATAATGCTTCTCGCCAAAACAATAAGGAACTAATATGTGCCATGTAGGGCTCATGGCTATTGTCGAATGCTCAGCATAACATGAGGCAAATAAATAATGAACAGATCCCTGATTAGATTACTAATAAGGATCTGGAACCTTGGATTGACACAAATAAAAGCCTATGCAAAGGATGTAAAATGGGACAAGTATACCGGGCAGGTGATTGTCTGACCCCATGGACTAAAATGATTGGCTTTGTACTGGCCCACAATTCCCAGTAGGGGGACAACCCCTATACGACGTGATTAATATAGGAGAGGTACAAAGGGAAAGTGGGTTAAATATCATGATGTCCCTACCAAGGCGCTTTGGGAAAGGGATGAAGATAATAAACAGAAGAATGAAACCTAAAGGGGGGTGGTAATGGATGGGTGCCACCACAAGGGAAGGACATGGGTGTGCACACCGCCCCCCCCACCGAGGGAGACACATCCGAGTGCGGATTTGCGAAAATTACCAATTGCACCCTCGAGGTACACCCAAGGGGGATACACCGGACCTGGGTAGCACCAAGGAACAACGGGACATGTTGTGTCACCAAATTGAACAGAAATATGAATATCAAGATATGGCTTGTACCATTCCCCAACCAAACCGTTGTTTTGGTCTAAAGATACCTATACAGATAGGAAAACCTGGTCATTTGATAATATGAGACTTACTAAAAAGGGTTGAAACTTATGTCATACCAGAGCCCAAGGCAATTCCTAAGTTAGAGGGAGCTTGCCAGAAGTTACGGCAGGAAACGAAGGAAATTTTAAAGTATTATCATAAAATAGAAGAAGACTTAAAGAGACAACAGAAAGACATTAGTACAACATTAGAGGAAACTCACCCACTTCCTCGTATTTTGATAATTGGGGACCAGGATGGTCGGGGACTTTGGGCGCCTCGGTGATACAAGGCATAATGATATTCCTCATGATTGTTATTACGATATATTGTGTATTTTTATTCCTCCAGTGCCTCTGTGCCAGAATAAGTAAGGCGGAAATTGGTGCGGTGAAAGAAGTCAAGCCTGAGGAGGGGCAGGTAGCGATGTTAAGAATGGACAACTCCCCCACCTCTCCAAGGCAAATGGTGTAAGACGTGATGGGAAGCCCTGAAATTATATGGGATTAATTGGGCATGGTAATAAAAGACCGGGGCCGGCCAACCGTAAGATGGAGGTGGCAGAAGGAGGGTGGAAGAAGGAGGGTGGTGAATGAGGATTGGTGTGTGATGACAGTCTCGAATTGGCACGTCACACACCCCACGTGGGAATGAGGGACAGGCTTGAGCAGAAAGCCTCAACCATTAGTGCAGGGTCTAAGGGGCCCCGGGAATGGTTACACCGGAAGGAGTGCATAAAGAAAAGCCCACCCTAAAGGAAAGCCCAACGTAGAGGAAAGACCACCATACCACAGGGGGGGGGGGGAAGTCGGCCTCCAAATTGATAAGACATATAGGCCTAGAAATTCGGTTTTGGCGCAGCGAGGGCTTTAGCGCCGGAAGTTAGTGCCGGCGCTAGGTCCCCCTGCACGCGCCAAAAATTCAGTAGCACTGCGCCCAAACGGCTGCCGGCGCTACTGAGGGGTCTCAGCGCCCCAAAACTGGCGCCACGCGCCGCATTGCGGCGCTATTCCGGCGCTGCGGCGCCCGCTGCGGTGCGGCAGGCTCGGGAAGTGCAGGCCTCCTCCTTCCGTTAAGGAGGAGCTGCCTGCACCCGGCCGCGGCCCGCGATAATCTTTTTAAAAATGAGCCCGGCACCTCGGACAAGTGCCGGGCTTGCTTCTGTTCCGGGGGGGGGGGGGGGAAGTCCGGGGAGGGAGCTGCGGCCAGGCGGCCGGCGGGAAAGCGGCCGGCCGCCGCGGGGCCTTTAATGCGCCGGCGCAAAGTTCTGTAAGGCACCTCTGCCAGAACGTTGCTTGCGGCTGCCACGGGCGAGGCGGCCGCAACTCAATTTCCGAGTTCGGGCGGGTTACCATGGCAACCGGGACGCTGCGCACACCGATGACGTCATCGGTGCCGGCGCAGCGCTACCGGCCTAACGCCGATTTAGGGCCCCTGTCAATTTCTAAACTGGCCATAACTTCGGCGCTAGGCCCTCTAGCGCCTCTAAAGCGGCGCTAAGGCCAGTGAATTTCTAGGCCATACATGTATAACCTAGACTGGTAGAAGGCCAGGGAGTGCACGCTTTGGCAGACACCAGGCAGTGGAAATACATGTTGACCTGTTTTGGAACAATTGTCCAAAAGGTCAAAAGGAGGGACTGAAGTAAGATTTAAAAATGAGCGTAACAGGGCATGTTTAGTAGAACGCAATTACGGCAGCAAAATGTGTAAAGATGAGGGCCTAGAAATTGGGGCCTAGAAATTCAGTTGCCTTAGCGCCGCTTTTGAGGCGCTAGAGGGACTAGCGCCAGAGTTATGGCCAGTTTAAAAATTCCCTGGGGCCCTAAATCGGCGTTGCACCGGTAGCGCTGCGCCGGCACCGATGACGTCATCGGTGTGCGCAGCGTCCCGGTTGCCATGCCGACGGGCCCTAGCGCCGAAATTCAGTTGCGGCCGCCTCGCCCGTGGCAGCCGCAACTAAGGCCTAGAAATTCAGTTGCCTTAGCGCCGCTTTTGAGGCGCTAGAGGGACTAGCGCCAGAGTTATGGCCAGTTTAAAAATTCCCTGGGGCCCTAAATCGGCGTTGCACCGGTAGCGCTGCGCCGGCACCGATGACGTCATCGGTATGCGCAGCGTCCCGGTTGCCATGCCGACGGGCCCTAGCGCCGAAATTCAGTTGCGGCCGCCTCGCCCGTGGCAGCCACAACTAAGACTCTGGCAACAGAGTCTTGCATGAGTTTGCGCCGGCGCATTAAAGGCCCCGCGGCGGCCGGCCGCTTTCCCGCCGGCCGCCTGCCCGCAGCCCCCTCCCCGGACTTCTCCCCCGCACCCCCCGGAACAGATGCAAGCCCGGCACTTGTCCGAGGTGCCGGGCTCATTTTTAGACAGATTTGCGCGGGCCGCGGCCGGGTGCAGGCAGCTCCTCCTTAACGGAAGGAGGAGGCCTGCTCTTCCCGAGCCTGCCGCACCGCATCGGGTGCCGCAGCGCCGGAATTGCGGCGCGAAACGGCAGTTAGCGCCGATTTACCGCCGCAAAGACCCTTCAGTAGCGCCGGCAGCCGTTTGGGCGCGGCCCTGCTGAATTTTTGGCGCGCGCAAGGGGACTTAGCGCCGGCACTAACTTCCGGCGCTAAAGCCCTGGCTAAGCCAAAACCCAATTT
>NC_140999.1:131780309-131941949 GCF_052327205.1 Somniosus microcephalus | reverse complement strand
GTGAGGGAGAGGAGGGGGTAGGGAGAGGAGAAGGGGGAGAAGAGGGGGAGGGAGAGAAGAGGGGGAGGGAGAAGGGGGAGGGAGAGAAGAGGGGGAGGGAGAGGGGGGAGGGAGAGGAGGGGTTGGGAGAGGAGAGGGGGAGGGAGAGGAGGGAGAGAGGGAGGGGGGGAGGGAGAGGAGGGGGAGGGAGGGAGAGGAGAGGGGGAGGGAGAGGAGAGGGGGACGGAGGGAGGGAGAGGAGAGGGGGAGGTAGGGTGAGGAGAGGGGGAGGGAGGGAGAGGTGAGGGGGAGGGAGGGTGAGGAGAGGGGATGGAGGGAGAGAGAGTAAAGCAGGGAGAGACAGGGGGAGGGAGAGAGAGAGGGTGAGGGAGGGAAAGAGTGAGGGGGTGGGAGAGGGAGGGAGGGCTCACCTTCTTCCTTCCTTCCTTCCTTCACAGGGGTCCATCGGGCCAGGCCTGAGGCGCTCCTTCCCCCCCTCTCTCTCCAGGCTAATTCCGAACTAAATCCAGCAGTCTCTCGCTCTCTCTTCCCCCCATCTCTCTCTTCTCCCTGATACGCTTATCAATTACTTCATAAAAGGTGATGAGTCGAAGAAGAGATGACGAGTCGAAAGAAGAGATGAATAAGGCTTTTATTAGCTAAGAAGAGACCATGCTTCTTCGTGAGTGACTGAACAAGTCTGAACGAAACCCACACAGTGGTGGGTGGAGTCAGCTGAGGCATGCCTCCATACACAGCGCCACCCAGAGGTGGCAATATACAATACAGTGGTTTACCACATTCACCCCTTGTTTAATGTGAAGTCCGGCGGGGTGAAGGGTACTACAAGTTAAGTCTATCAGGAGGCCTTGTCTGACGTCCTGATCGTCGTGGTGGCGGCGGTGGTGTTGCAGCATCCGACGTCGGGTCTGGTGTCTGGGTGGTTGGCGAAGATTCCTGGGGCTTTGGCATGCCGTCTGCAGGGGTTGGGTTGGGAGGGGTGGTGGGGGATAACAGTGGTAAGGGGGATAACGGTGGTAAGGGGGATAACGGTGGTAATTCAGGGGTACCCGAGGGTGCGAGATCTCGTATGGAGACCGTGTCCTCCCGCCCGTCTGGGTATGTCACCCAGGCATACTGGGGGTTGGCGTGTAGGAGGTGCACCCGCTCGACCAGGGGGTCCGTTTTATGCGTCCTCACGTGCCTCCGCAGTAGGACGGGCCCAGGAGAAGTCAACCATGCCGGTAGCGAGGTTCCCGATGTAGACTTCCGGGGGAAAACGAACATTTTCTCATGAGGGGTCGCATTAGTGGCAGTACAAAGCAGTGACCGAATGGAGTGGAGCGCTGCAGGGAGGACCTCCTGCCAGCGGGAGGTCGGAAGGCCCTTAGATTTTAGTGCTAAGAGGACTGCCTTCCAAACCGTCGCGTTCTCCCTTTCCACCTGGCCGTTCCCCCGGGGGTTGTAACTGGTGGTCCTGCTCGTGGCGATACCTCTTGTTAGCAGGTACTGCCGAAGTTCGTCGCTCATGAACGATGAGCCCCTGTCGCTATGTATATAGCTGGGGAACCCGAACAGAGCGAAGATGTCATTCAGACACTTGATGACCGTGGTACTGGTCATGTCTGGGCAAGGGATGGCAAAGGGGAAACGGGAGTACTCATCAACTATGTTGAGGAAGTACACATTGCGGTCAGCGGAGGGGAGGGGCCCTTTAAAATCGACGCTCAGGCGTTCGAAGGGGCGGGTGGCCTTGATCAGGCTTGCTCTGTCCGGCCTATAGAAGTGCGGTTTGCACTCGGCGCAGATTTGGCAGCTCTTGGTCATGGTCCTGACCTCCTCGATGGAGTAGGGCAGGTTACGGGATTTGATAAAATGGAAAAACCTGGTGACCCCCGGGTGGCAGAGGTCATTGTGGAGGGACTGCAGCCTATCACTCTGCGCGTTGGCGCATGTACCACGTGATAGGGCATCTGGGGGCTCATTGAGTTTCCCTGGCCGATACAAGATATCATAATTGTAGGTGGAGAGTTCGATTCTCCACCTCAAGATCTTGTCGTTCTTGATTTTACCCCTCTGCTTATTATTAAACATAAAAGCTACTGAACGCTGGTCAGTGAGCAGGGTAAATCGTTTCCCGGCCAGGTAATGCCTCCAGTGACGCACCGCTTCTACAATAGCCTGGGCCTCCTTTTCGACGGAGGAGTGTCTCGTCTCGGGGCCCTGGAGGGTCCTTGAGAAAAAGGCCACGGGTCTGCCCGCCTGGTTAAGGGTCGCGGCTAGGGCGAAGTCGGAGGCATCGCTCTCCACTTGGAAGGGGATGGACTCATCCACCGCGTGCATTGCGGCCTTCGCGATATCGTTCTTGATAAGAGTGAAGGCTGCACACGCCTCTGGTGTCAGGGGGAAGGAGGTGGCTTTGATGAGGGGCCTGGCTTTGTCTGCATAGAGGGGCACCCACTGGGCGTAGTAGGAGAAAAACCCCAGGCATCTCTTCAGTGCTTTTTGGCAGTGGGGAAGGGGTAGCTCCATTAGGGGGCGCATTCTGTCGGGGTCGGGCCCGATGACTCCGTTCTCCACCACGCAGCCGAGGATGGCCAGGCGCTTGGTGTGAAACATACATTTTTCCTTATTGTACGTTAGGTTCAGCCGTTGGGCCATACGGAGGAAATTTGCTAGATTAACGTCGTGGTCCTGCTGGTCGTGGCCGCAGATGGTGACGTTATCCAAATAGGGGAAGGTTGCCCGCAGCGCGTTCTGGTCAACCATTCGGTCCATCTCCCTTTGGAAGACCGAAACCCCGTTGGTGACGCCGAAGGGGACCCTAAGGAAGTGGTAGAGGCGGCCGTTTGCCTCGAAGGCAGTATACTGGCGGTCCTCATGGCGGATGGGCAGCTGGTGGTACGCTGACTTAAGGTCGATGGTGGAGAATACTTTGTATTGCGCAATCTGATTGACCATATCAGATATGCGAGGGAGGGGGTACGCGTCCAGCTGGGTGTACCGGTTTATGGTTTGGCTGTAGTCGATTACCATGCGGCGTTTTGCAGTGGTTTTAACGACTACAACCTGGGCTCGCCAGGGGCTAGTGCTACCTTCGATAATGCCCTCCTTCAAGAGCCGCTCCACCTCAGAGCTGATAAAAGCTCTGTCCCCGGCACTGTACCGCCTGCTTTTGGTAGCGATGGGTTTACAGTCGCGGGTGAGGTTAGCGAACAGGGGAGGGGGGGGGACTTTTAATGTGGAAAGGCTGCAGGTGGTTTGCAGCGGGCGATTTAAAAGTTGTTGGTTGCAGACTGTGAGTGGGGGGAGGGGTCCACCGTATGCTAGTGTGACACTCTTA
Source organism: Somniosus microcephalus (assembly GCF_052327205.1). Taxonomy (NCBI): domain Eukaryota; kingdom Metazoa; phylum Chordata; class Chondrichthyes; order Squaliformes; family Somniosidae; genus Somniosus; species Somniosus microcephalus. The sequence goes on along the minus strand of NC_140999.1, from coordinate 131,938,627 downwards.
AGGTGGCACTGAAAATCCAACCCTAGCAGGACGGCAGCGCAAAGACGGGGCAGGACTAGCAGTTTAAATTTTTTATATTCAGTGCCCCCTATTGACAGGTTCACCACACAGTAGCCGCTGATGTCCATTGACTGGGACTTGGACGCCATAGAAATGCGATGGTGCGTTGGCAGAATCGTGAGGGAGTGGCTACGTACCGTGTCGGGGTGGACGAAACTCTCTGTGCTCCCGCTGTCGATCAGGCAACTGGTGGCGCGGCCGTTTACCGCGATCTCCATCATGGAGCTGGATAGATGGTGAGGGAGGGCTTGATCCAGCGTCACGGAGGCCAGTATGTGGCTTAGTGAGTCACTATAGTCATCCGCCGAGACGGTGGTCGGTTCCGGTGACGAAATGGCGGTTGAGTGCGTTGGATACGATGGCGGCGGATGCCATGCGGCCGGGGGTACACAAAATGGCGGATAAGATGGCTGCTCCCACGGCCCGCACGCTGCGCTGCTGGCTGGCTTCCCCTTGCAGGCGTTAGCGTAATGGCCTTTCTTCCCGCAGCCCGAGCAGGTAGCTGTCTTAGCTGGGCAGTGCGCTCTGGGATGTTTTAACTGGCCACAGAAATAGCATTTTTGGGCCTGGTTACTGGGCATCGAAGCAGTTCTTACCGGAGGCTGCTGTCTCGGTTGGGTCGCTGCAGCGGTTGGTGCCGGGGGCGGCGGTCCCGTGTCCCACGGTTTCGATTGCCATGTCTCGGCGCCGTTACGGGGGTATGCCTCGAGGTTTCGGTGGGCCTCCTCTAACGAGAGCGCAAGGGCAATGGCCGTCTTCAGGTCGGGTTCCTTGCTTTCTAGCAGTCTCTGCCGGGTGTGGTCTGACTGGAGGCCCCTGACGAAGGCATCACAGGCGAGTCCCTGCGCGTGCTCCACAGCCGTTACCGCTTTACAATCGCAGTCTCTGCAGAGTGCCAGTAGCGCCCGTGCAAATGCCCCTACCGATTCTCCCGGTTGCTGCCTGCGGGATCCCAAGAGGTGTCGGGCGTAAATTGTGTTCACTGGGCGCGTATATTGCCCTTTTAGTAGCTCGAGGGCCGCCACGTACGTATTAGAGTCCCGGATTAGCATATATACTTGATGGCTCACCTGGGCGGTCAAAATTTTCAGTTTGTGATCCTCCTCTGTAACCTGTGAGATTGCGAGGAAGGATTCAAAGCAGCTCAGCCAGTGTTCAAACTTGGCTGATGCACCCACCTCTTGAGGGTCGAGGTCCAGGCGTGGTGGTCTGAGGGCTCTCAGCAATGTCTGCTGTATCCGTTGCTGTTGTTGCTCCTCAGGTGTCGCCATTTAACTTTTAGCTAATAAAATTGATACGCTTATCAATTACTTCATAAAAGGTGATGAGTCGAAGAAGAGATGACGAGTCGAAAGAAGAGATGAATAAGGCTTTTATTAGCTAAGAAGAGACCATGCTTCTTCGTGAGTGACTGAACAAGTCTGAACGAAACCCACACAGTGGTGGGTGGAGTCAGCTGAGGCATGCCTCCATACACAGCGCCACCCAGAGGTGGCAATATACAATACAGTGGTTTACCACACTCCCCCCAGTCTCTCTCTCTCTCTCTCCCTCCCCCTCTCTCTTTCCCTCTCTCTCTCCCTCCCCCTCTCTCTTTCCCTCTCTCTCTCTCCCCCCCAGTCTCTCTCTCTCTCTCTTCCCCCAGTCGCTCTCTCCCCCCGAGTCTCTCTCTCCCCACCAGTCTCTCTCTCTCTCTCCTCCCCCCAGTCGCTCTGTCCTCCCCTTCCCCCCAGTCGCTCTCTCCCCCCCAGTCTCTCTCTTCTCCCCCCAGTCTCTATCTCTCTCTCTTCCAACAACAACATGCCCTTAAAAAACCCTCAGCACTGCCGGGCACTCCAGCTAGTAGATCTATAAACGTGTGTAAGGATTAAATGTAGAAATTTGCAATCGCTGCATGCAAGTATAACCTAAATTATGTATAACATGCAACCCTTTTTCTTCTGCTTAAAAGTCTGTGAGTAAGCTGTAACCAGACAACCTGGGGTGAGGAAGAGATTGCCATGGTCAAATAGACTGCGGTTAGCCTGGGAACAAAGGTCAGGTGCAGTTAGAATTGTGCTGGAATGCCATAACATCTGCTGTGATTTATAAAAACAAAGGCCAACAGCAGGGGCGGTATCTTAACCCATGGAGACATCTTCCTTTTGTAGTGCCATAACTACCCCATATATGAGTCTTGCTGGTCAAAAACAGATGATGTAAGAGTTTCATCAGACTAAACACCTGTGTAAGCCAGGGAGTTGCGAACGTGGCATCTTCATGATTGGATTTTGGGTTTAGGTGTCAGCCAGTGATTGGTTTAGGAGGACGCCATAGGTTTTGAATGAGAGTAAGGGTACAAGAAGGAGGTCTCAACACCCAAAAATTGTAGAAGATTTCAGGAGTAGAAGATCTCAGGAGCAAAAGATTTCAAGATGAATCAAAGAGACACCCGGGAGACAGAGAGAGAGAGAGACCCAGGAGATACAGGGTGCAGCCTACTCACAGTTGCAGCTTCTACCCAGAGGATAACGGGTTAATATACGTCTCAATTATTCGCTGTAAACTGCTGTTCTGATACTGTAATGTATTAAGTCTTGCTTATGCTGAATAAAGTTAAATCACTGTCCCCAATACGGATCAATCTCGAATCATTTGGAACCAGGGTCTCTCTGGGATCTAATAAGTGGCTGTGGCTCTGTGGAGCACAAACCTGCTGTCCTCTCTCAGGATGACAGCATTCATCCTCCACCGCTGCTACTCCACCAGTGGCCTTGCTGTTGCCTGTCAGCCAGCCAGCCCAGACTGCTGCCATGCATGCTAAGATGGTATTGTTCACAGCCAAGCCTTCAGGGCATCCTCCAAGGCCATCTGCAGTCTCCTCCATTGAAAGTCAGCAGCCTTCCATCAGCCATGCTGCAGCCACTGGGGTAGCACCGTGTAGGAGCACTAGGACAGGTAAAGGCACACGGAAGACACGCACTAAGGCAATGCACAAGAGTGATTAGTTTATGTGTACAGGCAAAATTGCAAGATTTGATTTATACATTTTGTTTGGAATATTTATTTTGTGGAGGCTTTTATTTTTGTATTGTGGCCAAGCAGACACTGTGATGGTCAGAGACAGAGGGAAGTTAAGGTGCGAGACTTTGGTGAATGAGGAATTGGGGTTGTGGTTACCAGTATCACACACGGATGAATTCTTCATGGACAGCCCGTCCAGAAAGGAGCTGTCTACATTGCCTCCTCCCTTCCTCTTCCTCCTCCTCCTCCACCTCCTCCATCTCCTCCTGCTCCTCAGCTGCTCGCCATATAGCTGGTGACAAGGTCTGTGCCCTCATGATGGCAAGGTTGTGTAGCATGCAGCAGACCATCACGAATTTTGACACCCGCTTTGCCGAGTACAGCAGGGCTCCTGCAGAGCGGTCCAGGCAGCAGAGCATTGTTTCAGCAGGCCAATGGTCTGCTCTATCACAGTTCATATGGCAGCATGACTTTCATTGTATGCATGCTGTGCACGTATGCATGGGTTGCACACAGGAGTCATCAGCCATGTCACCAGTGGATAGCCCTTGTCATCCAATAGCCACCCTTTAGTTTGCTGCGGTAGCTCAAATACAAATGGCACAGTAGACAGCCACAGAATGAAGGCATCATGACTGCTGCCAGGATACTGGGCATTGATCTGCATAATTCATTGCCTATGGTCACACACCAGCTGGATGTTGAGGGAGTGGAATCCCTTTCAGTTCTGGTACATGGTAGATTTGATATGCGGTGCCCACAAAGTGATGTGCGTACAATCAATGGCACCCTACACCATGGGGAAAGCTGCAATCCTAGTGAAGCTACGTGTTCACTCCACCTGCTGCCCCTTTGCAAGAGAGAATGAAATGTAGTCAGCTCTCTTTGAATAGAGAGCCTCAGTGACCTCCCTTATGCAACAGTGGACGGCAAACTGCAAGATGTTGCAAATATCTCCATTTCTAGCCTGGAAGGAGCTCAACGCATAAAAGTATATCACCACAGTCATCTTCACAGCCACTGGCAATGCAACCCTTGCCCTGCTCTGAGGTTGCAGCTGTGTCTGCAGCAGGTGGTAGATTTCAGTGAGGATGTCCTTATTGAAGCACAGACATCTCACACATTGTTCCTTGCTGAGGTTCAGGTAGGAGAATTGCTCCCTGAATACCCTGGACGGATATGGCCTCCTGCTGAGAGCCCTTCTCCCCCTTCTCCTCCTCCTCCCTCTTCCAGCTGCTTGTCCTGCTCTGTGTGCCCTCTGTTCATTTTCCAAGTCATGCTGTATTCTAAGGATAATTCCTACTAATGCACCCATGTCTGGCAGCAAGTGGTTTGTGCAGAAGCCGTGAAGTCAGGAAAATGTCCTTCAGCACCTGCCACACCACTCCATGTAGAATTTGACAACTGTAAGTAACTATATGATCGTGGACTACAGGAAATGGCAGGGGGAGGGACACACCCCAATCTACACCGAAGGGGCTGAGGTGGAGAGGGTCAGCAGCTTCAAATTCCTGGGTGTATTCATTATGGAGGACTTAACGTGGTCACATCACATCGACGTCGTAACGAAGAAGGCATGCCAACGCCTGTTCTTCCTCAGGAGACTGAAGAAATTTGGAATGGCCCCCCAGATTCTCACCAACTTCTACCGGTGCACCATCGAGAGTATCCTGTCCGGCTGCATCACTACCTGGTATGGCAACTGCACCGCCACAGACCGCAAGGCTCTACAGATGGTGGTGAAAGCTGCACAACATACTATAGGAATTAAACTACCTGCTGTGCAAGATATCTACCCCGAGAGGTGCCGGGGGAAGGCCATGAGAATCATTAAAGATGCAAGCCACCCCAGCCACAACCTCTTTGCCCTGCTCCCGTTCGGTAAGAGATACCGAAGCATACGATCTCGTACCAGCAGGTTTCAAAACAGCTTCTACCCCCAGGCCATAAGACTCATGAACGAATAATTTATTATTATTTATTACTGTTGTTTTATTTATTATTACTGTATTTCTGTTAGTATTTTATCATTGTTGTGCCATATTTATTCCAATGTTGGGAGGACTCGTAAAAATCAACATTTCATTGTGCAGTACACATGTCTGCTGCATATATGACAAATAAAATTGAATTGAATTGAAAAAAAATATATAGAAGGCACCAAACACTTGTATAATTGTACCAACAGCCAGAAGAAATCTACCAACAACTAATTTGTAAGTAGTTGATGATCCCTTTAAATAGTGCTGGTGGGGGGTCCTTCCTGCTTCTGAAGCTGTGTTCAGCTGTGCGAGCTTAAGAGAGGGCTTTAGCAGGAGCGTTGAGCTCCAAAATGGCAGCACTGGCATCAAATCTGCCTGCTGTGCATACTTCCGGCGGATGTTCACTGCATGGGCGCTAATGCCCTCACCATGTTGGCGTCTGGTGCGATTCGCCCCACAATTTTGTGCACGTGCCACGGATACCATTTTGGAGCTCTAAGGGCACTGGTGTCGCCCAGAAAACGGGCACTACGGATCCGAATTTTGTGGCATTTGACTGATAACAACAGTTATACTGTAGAAATGGAGGTTCCTATCAAAAAGACTGAGTTCGACTCAGGTAATTAAATTAATGAACTTTAATGAAACCAAATGAGTTTAAACTGGAAACTGCAAGAACACATCAATAACAGGTCTACTCTCCTTGAGGGCTCCACGAGGACTGATCCCCTGGTCAGAAGACTGACGTCATGACGTCATCACGTTCTTCCCGCCATTGGGGCATCACGTGACTAACGGCATGATGTCATCACGTTGAATCTGTGCTGTAAAGGTAACTAGGCATTGTACAGTCAAACAGTGTAATTAAAGGTACAGGCACAGACAGTAACTACATTGCTGTTAAAGGAATTATGTACAAGCGCTCTGAGTCCTTTGGTGGCTCCGCCACATGCGCCCCCACAGAATTGTCTTTAACAGAAAAGGTGAGGCGAGGAGGAGGCCTGATGAGCCTGTCCGATCGACTTCGATACCCTGGTAGAGAAAGTTGACGACCGGTGGTCGAGTTGGCAGTCGGTTGCGGCTGAGCAGGCATGGCAAGCGCGGTCGAGTCGTCAGGCGGCTTTGGTTGATCTGGTGTGGCGGCAACGGGCAGTCGGCCACGTTTGGGTGGTTGAGTGACTACGACAGGGTGGTCCAGGTCCAGGTGAGCCGGCATCAAGTGGTCCACCGAGATGTGATCTGACTTCCCTCCGACGTCGACCGAAAAGGATTTGTCTCCTGGTTCGATGACGCGGAAAGGACCAGTGTAAGGGGGCTTGAGCGGATCCCGGTGAGTGTCGTGGCGGATGAAGACATACTCCGCATTCTTCAGTCCCGGTGGCACGTAGGAGGTCTGCAAACCGTGATTGGACGTAGGTATCGGAGCAAAGCATCTGGCCGCTTCTTGGTGGCAAACTAGTTGCCGGGAGGCGGACCATGGCTCTGTGGGAGAAGGGAGGAAATCTCCTGGTACCCGGAGCGGCTGGCCATAGACGAGTTCAGCCGAAGACGATTGTGGATCATCTTTGGGTGCCATACGGAGACCCAACAGGACCCATGGGAGTCTGTCCACCCATCCTGTGCCTTGAAGACTGGCCCGAAGAGAGGCTTTAAGTGACCTGTGGAATCGCTCGCAAAGGCCATTTGCCTGTGGATGATAGACGGTGGTGCGATGAAGTTTGGTACTGAGCCCCTGAGCTAAAGCGTTCCAAAGATCCGAGGAAAATTGTGGCCCGCGGTCAGAAGAGATGTCTGCCGATACCCCGAAACAGGCAACCCAACAGCAGATGAAAGCTCTAGCGACATCTGCCGACGTGATGAAAACCAAAGGAATTGCTTCCGGCCAGCTAGTGGTGCGGTCCACTATGGTGAGGAGATGAGTATAACCCTGAGAAGGCGGAAGCGGCCCCACGAGGTCCACATGCACGTGGTCAAAACGATGCTCCGGAACAGTGAACGCAGCCACTGGAGCCTTGACATGACGCTGGACTTTGGCCTTCTGGCATACGACGCAGGTATTAGCCCAGTCACGGACATCGATGTGCATACCTTTCCAGACGAACTTGGCTGACATAAGCCATTGCGAAGCCTTCATCCCTGGGTGTGACAACCCGTGTATGGCATCAAAAACCTTCCGGCGCCATGCGACTGGCACGATGGGACAAGGAACTCCCATGGAAACGTCGCAAAGGAGCGTGGCACCTGCGGCCTGGAAGACGACGTCGGTCGCTTGGAAACTAGAGGGAATGGTTCTATATGATTGGACCTCCGAGTCCGAAACCTGATCTGCCGCCATAAGGGCGTAGTCGATTCCCAGGTGCACCATGTGGACTGCCGCACGGGAGAGGCAATCTGCCACCAGGTTGTCCTTACCAGACACATGTTGAATGTCCGTGGTAAATTCAGAAATGAACGTCAAGTGGCATTGTTGACGAGTGGACCACGGTTCGGCGGTCTTGGCCATGGCGAACGTAAGGGGTTTGTGGTCGACAAAAGCCGTGAAGGGGCACCCCTCCAATAAAAAACGGAAATGGCGAATGGCAAGGAAAAGGGCCAGTAGTTCCCTATCAAAGGTGCTGTACTTTTTTTCATTCTTTCGTAATTGACGGCTGAAAAATGCCAGCGGTTGCCACGTGCCGTTGACCCACTGTTCTTGCACTGCACTGATGGCATAGTCTGATGCGTCGGTGGTAAGGGCGATATTAGCACCTGGAAGTGGGTGCGCCAGCATGGTTGCGTTGGCCAAAGCGTTCTTGGTGTCGCCGAATGCCTGGATCATTTCCTCTGTCCAGCTGATTGGATCTTTACCGGACTTGCCCTTGTGGGCCCCGAACAAGGGTTGCATGAGTTGAGCCGCCTTGGGGATGAAATGGTGGTCGAAGTTGACCATCCCCAGGAACTCCTGCAAGGCCTTGACTGTCGATGGCTGCGGGAAAGAAGTAACCGCCTCCACCTTCGTCGACAAAGGGACGCGCTGTCCGATGTTATGCGATGTCCCAGGAAGTCGATTTGTTGCAGGCCGAACTTGCACTTGGCCGGGTTGATGATTAAACGGTGTTGGCTGAGGCGCTTAAAGAGGGAACGCAAATGGGAGATGTGCTCGTCCTTGCTGGCATTGGCGATGAGTATGTCGTCCAGGTAGACGAAAAGGAAATGCAGGTCTTGAAGAACGGTGTCCATTAAACACTGTAACGCCTGTGCTGCATTCTTTAAGCCAAACGGCATCCGCAAGAACTCAAAGAGGCCAAAAGGGGTGATGACAGCGGTTTTCGGGACGTCTTGGGGGTGCACTGGAACCTGGTGATAGCCACGGACGAGGTCGACTTTAGAGAAGATAGAATTTCCCGCCAAATGGGCCGAGAAGTCCTGGATATGCGGGATCGGGTACCGATCCGGAGTGGTGGTGTCGTTGAGGCGTCAGTAGTCACCGCATGGCCGCCAGCCGCCGCCTGGTTTCGGCACGATGTGGAGCGGCGAGGACCAGGGACTCTTCGATCGCCTAATGATCCCGAGCTGCTCCATTGTGGCGAACTCCGCCTTTGCAGCTGCGAGCTTGCCGGGTTCGAGCCTTCTAGCCCACGCATAAACCGGGGAGCCAGTAGTGGTGATGTGATGTTCAACACCATGTTTCGTCGCCGAAGAGGAGAAGGTGGGCCTTGTCAGCTCTGGAAACTCACCGAGGAGCCGCGTGAAGTCATCTGGAGGAGGGAAAGCACAGGCAATGGAGCGCACCACGGAGGTACCGTGGAAGCACGGAATCGAGTGGAAGGTGGCCGCGTTGATCAGCCGGCGGTGCCGGACATCGACTAGTAGGCTGTTGGCACACAGAAAATCTGCCCCTAAGATAGCCTGTGAGAGAGTAGCCGTGACGAATTCCCAAAAGAAGCGCTGACCGCCAAAACAGACTTCGACCCGCCGCTTTCGGAATGTTCAAATAGCTGCACCATTAGCCGCTACGAGGGAAAAACCGAGGTTCCCAGTCTGCATGTCGAGCTTTGACGCAGGTAGAATGCTACACTGCGCCCCGGTGTCACAAAGAAAACGGCGGCCCGAGAGGGAATCGGTGATATAGAGGAGTTTCCCCGTAGAACCAATGGCCATTGCCACCGTGGAACGCCCGTTAGACTTGGTCATCCTTCACCAGGGATGCCGCCTGCGCCCTCTTGGTTTTTTTGGGGGGCAAAAAACTGCAGGGGGAACGGCAGCATCGTGCTTTCGTGCCAAAACGGGTGTGGTATGAGCACCAGCCCGCTGTAGGAGAAGCCAGGACTGCGTCTGTGGGGGGTGGGCACCTCGTGGCCGCGCAGCACTGCTGGGTAACCGTGAAAATCTTATCGGTTTCGGCCGCAAGCTTGGCGCAGTCAGTAATGTCGGAGCTGGCTAGGGCAGCCTGAACCTGTTCAGGAAATTGATAGAGGAAAAGCTCCCGGAAGAGAAAACATTCCGGTTCAGCACCCAAGAGCGTGAGCATTTGGCTCATGAGCTCGGACGGTTTGGAGTCCCCGAGGCCGGGCAGCGTGATGAGCCGGCGAGCATGCTCCGAATTTGATAGCCCGAAAACCTGAAGCAACCGCGCCTTAATTGCATCACACTTGCTGTCAGTAGGAGGACTACCGATGAGGCTGATGATCCGTGATGCAGTTGCGCTGTCGAGGGCGGAGACCACGTAATAATAACGGGTCTGATCCGCGATGATGTTCCGAATGGCGAACTGGGCTTCAGCCTGGATGAACCAGGCATTTGGTTGTTGCTCCCAGAACTGTGGCAGTTTCAGCGTGATGGCGTTCGTGTCCATGTCGAATCTTCCACGAAAATCGTTCGTAGAAGTCGGGGTCACCAATGTAGGAACGGAGGTTCCTATCAAAAAGACTGAGTTCGACTCCGGTAATTAAATTAATGAACTTTAATGAAACTGATGCGCTATCAATTCTAATAAAAGGCTGGGCAGAGTTCAGAACGACAGGCTTTTATTAACTACTGAATTGCACTTCAGACAGATCAGGACTATGCCTCTAGTGGACGACCGAATGCCAGGAGCTGCCATGCGGCCGCTCTTATACTCGGTAGCCCAGGGGCGGAGTCAGCTGAGGCATAGTCAGGCACAACAGTGAAACAAGAGTGAACGACAACAACAACAACAACAACAGTGAACACAGTGAACTACAGTGGTTTACCACATTCACCCCTCGTTTAAAATTAAGTCCGGCGGGGTGAAGTGTATCAAAAGTTCGAGTAGGCGAGTCTGTCGGGCGGCCTCGTTTGCCGTCGAGATCTTCGTGGCGACGGTTGCGATGGTACAGCTTCCCACGACGCGTCTTGAGCGGGGTCCAGCACCGGCGTATCGTCCCCTTTGGTGTTGGGTGGGCGAGTGGACTCCGGCTGGTCCTGGGGGCGCGGCATGCCGTCTACTGGGGTGGAATGGACAGGGGTGAGAATTGGGTCTACTGAATTTTGGGCCGTGTCGGAGGGGGTCGTGGTGGAGGGCAATGGTGGCGGGTCAGTGGACCCCGAGGGTGCCAGATCTCTAATGGAGACTGTATCCTCCCGCCCGTCCGGGTATGCCACGTAGGCGTACTGGGGGTTGGCATGGAGGAGGTGAACCTTCTCTACCAGGGGAGCCGTTTTGTGGGACCTTACATGCTTCCTCAGCAGGACGGGCCCTGGGGACGTCAGCCAGTGTGGTAGTGAGTTACCGGATGTGGACCTCCGGGGAAAAACAAACATTCGCTCATGGGGGGTTGCGTTGGTGGCTGTACACAGCAGTGACCGGATGGAGTGGAGCGCATCGGGTAGGACATCCTGCCAACGGGAGGTCGGAAGGCCCCTAGATTTTAAGGCTAGGAGGGCCGCCTTCCAGACCGTCGCGTTCTCTCTTTCAACCTGTCCGTTCCCCCGGGGGTTGTAGCTGGTGGTCCGGCTTGAGGCAATACCTCTCATGAGCAGGTACTGACGGAGTTCGTCGCTCATGAAGGACGAGCCCCGGTCGCTATGAATATAGCTGGGAAAACCGAACAGAGCAAAGAGGTTGTGCAGGCATTTAATGACCGTAGCGGTGGTCATGTCCGGGCAGGGGATGGCAAAAGGGAAACGGGAGTACTCATCAACTATGTTGAGGAAGTACACATTGCGGTCAGAGGAGGGGAGGGGCCCTTTAAAGTCGATACTCAGGCGCTCAAAAGGGCGGGTGGCCTTGATCAGGTTTGCTCTGTCAGGCCTATAGAAGCGCGGCTTGCACTCTGCACAGACTGGGCAGCTCCTGGTCATGGTCCTGACCTCCTCGATGGAGTAAGGCAGGTTGCGGCCCTTAATGAAATGGAAGAACCTGGTGACCCCCGGGTGGCAGAGGTCGTTGTGGAGGCCCCGTAGTCTATCGATCTGCGCGGTGGCGCATGTGCCTCGCGATAGAGCGTCTGAGGGTTCGTTGAGTTTCCCTGGCCGGTACAAGATGTCGTAATTGTAGGTGGAAAGTTCGATTCTCCACTTCAAAATCTTGTCATTTTTGATTTTACCCCTCTGCTTGTTGTTGAACATGAAAGCAACTGAACGCTGGTCAGTAAGCAGGGTAAATCGTTTTCCAGCCAGGTAGTGCCGCCAGTGGCGCACCGCCTCCACAATGGCCTGGGCCTCTTTTTCCACAGAGGAGTGTCTGAGTTCGGAGCCCTGGAGGGTTCGTGAAAAGAAGGCCACGGGTCTTCCCGCCTGGTTAAGGGTAGCGGCCAGGGCAAAGTCGGATGCATCGCTCTCCACCTGGAAGGGGATGGACTCGTCTACCGAGTGCATGGTGGCCTTGGCAATGTCATCTTTTATACGGTGAAAGGCTAAGCGGGCCTCCGCCATTAGGGGGAAGGAAGTGGACTTGATAAGTGGACGGGCTTTGTCCGCATAATGAGGGACCCACTGGGCGTAATAGGAAAAGAAGCCCAGGCACCTTTTGAGGGCCTTGAGACAGTGGGGCAGGGGAAGTTCCATCAACGGGCGCATCCGGTCAGGGTCAGGACTGATGACTCCGTGTTTCACCACGCAACCAAGGATAGCGAGGCGGGCTGTGCGGAATATGCACTTTTCCTTGTTGTACGTGAGGTTTAGGAGTTGGGCCGTGCGGAGGAACTTATCAAGATTGGCGTCATGGTCCTGCAGGTCATGGCCGCAGATGGTCACGTTGTCCAGGTAGGGAAACGTGGCCTGTAACGCATTCTTGTCGACCATCCGGTCCATCTCCCTCTGGAAGACGGAGACACCGTTGGTGACACCAAAAGGAACCCTGAGGAAGTGAAAAAGGCGGCCGTTTGCCTCGAAAGCTGTGTACTGGCGGTCCTCAGGGCGGATAGGGATTTGGTGGTATGCTGCCTTGAGGTCAATGGTCGAGAAAACGCGGTATTGCGCTATCTTATTAACCATGTCGGCTATGCGGGGGAGGGGGTATGCGTCCAACTGGGTGTACTTGTTTATAGTCTGGCTGTAGTCGATGACTAGGCGCTGCTTGTTGCCAGTCTTAACGACTACCACCTGGGCTCGCCAGGGGCTGGTACTATCCTCAATAATCCCCTCTTTCAGGAGCCGCGTCACCTCAGATCTTATGAAGGATCTGTCCCCGGTGCTGTATCGCCTGCTCTTTGTGGCGATAGGCTTGCAGTCGCGGGTGAGGTTGGCGAACGGGGGGGGGGTGTGATTTTGAGGGTGGAGAGACTACAGGTGGGGCGCGGCGGGCAATTTAAAAACTGCTGGTTGCAGACAGTGAGCGGGGGAAGAGGTCCACCGTATGTCAAGGTGACACTCTTAAAGTGACAATGAAAGTCCAACCCCAGTAGAACGGCAGCGCAGAGATGTGGCAGGACGAATAGCTTTACATTTTTATATACGGAGCCCTTCACCGAGAGGGTCACTACGCAGTAGCCGCCGACGTCTGCTGAGTGGGATTTCGAGGCCATGGAGATCCGATGGCGCGTTGGCCGGACCGAGAGGGAATAGCGCCGTACTGTATCAGGGTGTATGAAGCTCTCCGTGCTCCCGGAATCAAAAAGGCAAGTTGTGGCGCGGCCATTTACCTGGATGTCCATCGTGGACCTGGCTAGCTGATGGGGTCTGGATTGATCCAGCGTGATGGAGGCCGCTGTGGAGTCGGTAGCGTCGCTGTAGAACCCCGGTGAGGCGGCGGTGGGTGAGTCGGGGGCCCGTTGGCAGAATGGCGGACAAGATGGCGGCGTCGGAGAGGAAGGACAAAATGGCGGCGCCCATGACGATCCCGATCCCCACGAGGCTGGAGGGAGGCAAGATGGCCGCTCCCACGAATCGCACGCGGCGCTGCTGGAGATAGGGGTCTTCTAACTTCTGCAGACGCCAGCGTAGTGTCCCTCCTTACCGCAGGCAGAGCAGACCGCGTTTTTCGCCGGGCAGCGCGCCCTGGGGTGTTTGGTTTGGCCACAGAAATAACATTTCTGGCTCGGGCGGGACATCGCTGCAGCAGTTGAGGCCAGGGCCCGTGGCGGCGCCGCGTCCCAAGGTGGCGGCGGCTGCGGCATCCATGAGGCGGCCGCGCGGTCCGGGGAGTAGGCCTCCATGTTCAGGTGGGCTACGTCCAACGAGAGGGTGAGTGAAATCGCCTTCTTCAGGTCGAGCTCGCTATTTTCCAGCAGTCGCTGCCGTGTGTGAGTGGACCTGAGGCCCGCCACGAGGGCGTCCCGGATGAGCTCCTCCGTATGTTCCGTGGCTGTTACTTGCTTGCATTCGCAGGCTCGGCCGAGTTCCTTCAGCGCCCGTATGTATGCTTCTGTGGGTTCCCCGGGCTGTTGTTTGCGAGACCCCAGGAGATGTCTTGCGTAAACATAGTTGACCGGGCGTGCGTATTGCTCCTTCAAGATGTCGATAGCCCCCTGGTAGCTCGTAGCGTCCCGGATAAGGGCAAAAGCTCGGTGGTTTACTTTAGAGTTCAGCACCCTGAGCTTGTCGGCATCGGCGGCGACGGTCTCGCCGGATGCAGTCAGAAAGGACTCAAAACAGTGCAGCCAGTGCGAGAACTTAGCAGTCGAGTCCGGTTCTTGCGGGTCAAGTTCCAGGCACTTGATCTTAAGAACCTGCAGCATCGTTTTTTTTTTCAGTAGTTAATAAAATTGATGCGCTATCAATTCTAATAAAAGGCTGGGCAGAGTTCAGAACGACAGGCTTTTATTAACTACTGAATTGCACTTCAGACAGATCAGGACTATGCCTCTAGTGGACGACCGAATGCCAGGAGCTGCCATGCGGCCGCTCTTATACTCGGTAGCCCAGGGGCGGAGTCAGCTGAGGCATAGTCAGGCACAACAGTGAAACAAGAGTGAACGACAACAACAACAACAACAACAGTGAACACAGTGAACTACAGTGGTTTACCACAGAAACCAAACGAGTTTAAACTGGAAACTGCAAGAACACATCAATAACAGGTCTACTCTCCTTGAGGGCTCCACGAGGACTGATCCCCTGGTCAGAGGACTGACGTCATGACGTCATCACGTTCTTCCCGCCATTGGGGCATCACGTGACTAACGGCATGACGTCATCACGTTGAATCTGTGCTGTAAAGGTAACTAGGCATTGTACAGTCAAACAGTGTAATTAAAGGTACAGGCACAGACAGTAACTACATTGCTGTTAAAGGAATTATGTACAACCGCTCTGAGTCCTTTGGTGGCTCCGGCACAATACTACTTTTTGTGGCATTTTGATGAAATGAATCTGTCAATCAAATTAATGGTCACATTTTTTAACACGGTGCTACACCAACTGCATATAGTGATCGGCCAGCTACTTGTAGTCCAAATTTCAAAACTGGTGGTTGTGGCAATACCAGGGAGAGATCAGGGTAATGAGGTTTTTTTTAAATGAAAAAAACTAATATATCAAACAAGCCTGTTCAGGCAAGTTTTAGTGGCACACAGCTCCTCACAAACAAGTTTATAATTTATTAACAGCCTTCCTCCATCATTTCCATTCATTTTCTTTTAAAGAGAGCGATATAAATTAAACTGTCAATAAATATAATTGCTTCATAAACTCTCATGAGGTCCTTCCCTTGATCATGATTCCCTACCCTGTTGCTGTGTGAAGTGTTGCTGTTGCTTTGCTAATAAATTTGCAGTTTATTGCTGGTTCACGAACGTATGCATAAGCAAAATTCGCACAGGATAGAGTGCTGCCAGATGACAACCGCAATCAATTGTCCATCTTTTGAAGAAGACATAATTCGCCCTGTCACAGACAAATCAGATGGCTGACAACCACAAGATGTATTTGTGGAAATTGAGCCGTAACAATAGAACATACTTCTGGAAATCCACTCGGTCGCAGTGGTAGACTGAGTTAGCAGGAAATAATATCCCAAAGCTGTATTTTGCTTGAATATTAATAGTTTTGTACCTTATACTTTAGAATGCATCTACAAACAAAAACACATACTATAAAAATAAAGCTGTTTTCAGTCTTAACATATAGGCCTATAAATTCGGTGACGCCCCGCCAGCACGTTTGCGCCAGAAATTTAGCGCCCGCCGCCGAGCCAGTTGTGCCCGCCCCAAATTCACTTTCAGCGCCCCAAAGCGGAAGCGGGCGCTGGTACAGGGTGTGCCCGCCCCGCTTGGGGCGCTGAAAGTGAATTTCAGCGCTGCCGGTCCCGCTGCGCCACCCGATGCGGAGCGGCAGGCTGCTGTACTGCAGGCCTCCCCCTTCTCTTAAGGGGGAGGTGCCTGCAACGGCCGGAGCCCCGTTGAAAGTGCCGGCAAAAGAGCCCGGCACAACGGCGAAGTGCCGGGCTCCACGGAAACCAGCCGGCAATGCCGCGGGGGGGGGGGTGGAGGAGGCCGGGGAAGGAGGTGCGGGCAGGCGGCCGCCGAAAAAGCGGCCGGCCGCACCTCCGCTTTAAATAGCGCCTCTAAGGCTGCAGCACGGCCAGGTTTTCAAAACGTTGTTAGCGGCCGCCAGGGAAGAGGCGGCCGCTACTGAAGATGGGGATCGGTGTGGTTTCGGGCGGTACCGGGGTGCTGCGCACACCGATGACGTCATTGGTGCCGGCGCAGCGCTACCGGCTTACGCCGATTTAAAGGCCCACCTAATTTCAGCGGCGACGCAACTTCCGGCGCAACCCACTCTTGCGCCCCTAAATGGGCGCAAACCCAAGGGAATTTCTAGGCCATAATACATTACCAGAATTGAGACCTTGAGAGAGCTGATTCACTATAATATGAAAGCAATATGAAGATACAAAGCAGCCTACCCCAAGGGTAAAGCACTACCTGGCTCATAAGATGAGGATGTATTTGAGTCCCTGGGATGCTTGTCACTTCCCTTGGTCTATCTTCATCTGTTGAGTTTTGCACTTCATAGCTCTGCTGCTGGGTGGCTGTTCATTGTTGTGTGTGTAAGGCAATTACAGAGGAGAAACTTCCATCATCCACTCCTCTCCTTTTTTAAAAAAGCTGCTTCCTTCTGCTGAGAATGCAGGTGATATGAAGGGAGTTGTATCAATTCATTGTTTAAAGTGCTATGCCTGCTGGTTAGAGATGCCTCAATGAAACAAAATGGAGAAATAAGAGAATCAAATGAAAACTAAAAACAAACAAAAGGAAAAGGATTTTACAGAAGGCAGTTTGAAGGAAGGGATAGTAACAGCATTTCCTGTAGTACTATATAATGCTTTGGCCTGCAGCATTCACATTTGTCTATCAGTCTACAGGCCGGAAATTGCAGTCGGAGGCGTATTCCGGAGTACGTCTCCAACCCGATTAAAAAACTCCACACCTACCTTCAGGCTCCCGGGCTTCGGAGGGTTCGGGTCCTGGGCCTGCAGGCCTATGCCTGCGTAAAGCCCCATGCATCCCAGGGGTGCAGGCGGTTCGAAAGTGTCCCTGGGATCACGTGGGCCAGGTCCTCCAATCAGAAAGGAGGATTCCTAATATGCTTATGGGGATTCCATTTACGAACGGAATCCCCATAATGCTACGAGGAATCCCCAAATAAATAATATATACAACTGGAATAAAAATAAATGTTCCCATTTTCAAAATTAATTAAAAATCCCTTCAATAAAGCATTTACAATAAAAATTTATTTTTTGAAAAATAATGTTAAACATTTTAATCTGGGCCAAAATTTACATAATCTAATTTTAAATATTTGTGTATGATCTTTTATCTTCAAATTTTTAATTTAAGATTTATATGAACCCTTACGCTGGTGAAAGCAGGCCATATGCCTGCTTTTACCAGGCATAAGGGTTTCGTAGGCATTTGCTGGGTAGTAGTTGGGCAAATTGCACCAACGAACGTGGTTTCTGGGCCAGTGCGAACCTTGACAGATCACAAGTTCATGTTTTCGTGCATGTGCAGCGCAGGTGGAAATCCAGAACTTGTGGGGACTTTTACAAGGCTTATGACAGCTTACAGTGTGTGTATGCCATCATGGGGAATGCAAAATCTGAGCCAATGGCCCGTATTTTCCAATCCCTATGGGTGTTTACGAGCTGTGTACACACCCGTAGGGACCTCGCGAAGCGCATGCGCTGAAAACATTTCCAATCTCTTGACAGATCCTCCGCCTGCCCTGGAGAAGGGCCTCTGCAGGGGGAGAGTTCAACTTTCTGCAGAACCTCCGCCCACTGAAAACCCTTAGAAATCTTATGCCTGGTAAAAGCAGGAGCGAGCATGTGGCAGGGCCGATATATATCCTGTGAATGTTGCTGCCTTGCTGTTTGTGAGTCTAGCACCACTGCATCATTTACTCCAGTAATTGACTGAAAGCACTTTGTTCTTACTGCAACAGAGAGATTGGGTCGTAATTTGCGGCCCCTATGGGTGCATACGAAGTGCGCACATGCCCGTAAGGGCCGCGCAAGTTTCGGGTTTAGTCATGCCCTAAAACCCGGAACTTGCAATCTATCAGGAATTCTCTTGGCAAATCCAATGCATCCCCGGGAAAAGGGCATCCACGGCGGAGAGTTGAGCTATTTGCCCAACTTCTGCCCAGCGAATGCCCGTGAAATTCTTACGCCTGGTAAAAGCAGGCATAAGGCCTGCTTTTACCAACGTAACAGTTTTAAAAAACAGAAAAATAAAATGTTATCAATAAGTTATACATTAAAAAACTTGTGAAATAAGTTACATTTATTTTTAGCCCCTTTTAAACATGTAAGTTTATTTTTCAATAAATTACATTTTTGTTTGAAATATTCAATTAAATGCCATTTTAATTAATTTTAAATATGTGATTTTTAAAAATTTATTTGATGTCTAGGTGTATTTTTTGGGGTATTCCCATTCATATTTATGGGGTTCCTGTACATACGGAATAACCATAAGTATGAATGGGGATTCCCTTCTGTCATTCATTGGTCTGGCCCACGTGATTCCAGGGGCACTTGCGAACCGCGTGCGCCCCAGGATATGTGGGCCTCTACCCGCGGGTAACCAGAGAGGCCCAGGACTGCGATTCTCCGTGGATCCCGAGGCCCCAGGTAAGGGGATATTTTATTTGCGGATCGGGGGCATTTCCCTGCGGGAAGCCTCCGAACACAAATTCAGGGCCATAGCTGGCCATAAAGGCCACTTGGCTACCAGCCCATTTAAACAGCTGCAAAGACATACTCTTGCTCTGTCTGTACTGTGATGATAATAAAGCCACTATGACTTAATATGGATGTATTCTCTTTATGCCCCCACCACCACCACCACCACCATCACCACCATCACCTATTCCTGTCATTGCCTCTGCTGATTCTATTTCACCTGGATCACGAACTGACACTGAACTTATGTGTTCCTAATAAGATAAATGAGTTTGAAGCAGACTCCAATAAAATCGGCCTATTAACTACAAACCAGAAAAGGGCTGTTGGTGGGACTGATAGCTTCCCAGTTCTACTACCTCCACTCTTCAAACAAAAGAGGCAAGTATCGCTTAGAATCGTTTTACTGCTGCTCCTTATAAACTGAAAGCAGCCTGCTCATATTGTAGAACAGGCACTGACAGAGTCAGACGCAATCATTGACAATGAGCATATTAATGAGACACCTGGGATTGGCTTACCTGATGGTGTGCAGTGCAGTGACAAGTCTTTTTTTTAGAGCAGTGCCTTTTAGAATTAAAATAAACAATGTACGTGTGACAGCTTTAACGATCAGGCTCAGCTAGCCATGAAATCATAAATTTGTGAGATTTAACATGAATTTGCATTCGTGAAGCTTGAGAGAAAAGCAGGTACTCATATTTCTTTGCATGGTGCTGCGCCTGTGGGAGTGATACATGGCAAGTGTAATATTTGACCTATAGCTACCCTGCTGAAATTCATGCACTGAAAACATCATTTTAATATTTGAGAACTTACTTAGTATTTCTGGCCCATATCCAATAATAAAAAGATCAAACCACCCACCAACAATTCATCTGGTAGATCATCCTGTAATAGTGCTGCAAGTTTGCTTCTCATTACAATTTGCAACCAGACAGTAGGGAGTTGAGGGCTTTAAATATGCTGGGAATAATTTCAACTTCACCACTAGGGGGGTTAAACTGGTGGAGAGATCGCTCATGCGTTATCAAACTCAAAGGACTTTCACTTCCATTGATTTCACTGGATGCGTTATCGAACTCAAAGGACTTTCACTTCCATTGATTTCACTGGAAATGGAAATTGGGCCGATTCCATAACGGGCATACGATCCACTCTGCCAGTTTACTGCCCAAGTGATGAAGCTGAAAATTATCCCACACTATTGCCTTATAGTGACATCATTTAACATTATAACCATCATTTTAAAGGGAGCATTTTTGGCTTTGAGAACTTTGACTAATATCAGTGCAAATGATGCTTTGGCTCTGTAGGTATCACTCTTGTCTATTATTCTGAGTTGCCTACTTGTCTTTGTTTGATTATTTTTAAATTTTAAAAGCCCTTCAGTTTCTTGAAAGCCATACTGTGAAAAAATAATTAAAGAAACACTTCCCAGCACTTACACCCGCTCCACATTAGATACTCAAGTATCATCCTGCAAATGTCATTTCTCATTATTCAATGCTCAGCTATCTGGTGGTAATGACTCCCAAGGCCATTGTTGCATCAAGCTTTTTTTTTAGCATTGAGAGAAGCACGAGTTTTGGTCATCACTATCACCCACAACACAGGCATGGGAATTGCATAACTATTTAGTTTGAAAATATCTAATTTATACAGAGAACAATGTGCTGTCCTGGTAACTCCCACATCCATTTTTATTAAAGTTGCAGTGCCTTCATAAAAAACAAAAGTTTGCTTAGTGAAGGAGAACAGTTAGACTGAAAAGTCATTAGGCCTGAATTTACTGTACACTTGCCCTTGGCTGTTTAATTTCCATGAGATTTTGCACTGCAAGTCCCTGGAGGTGCGAGATGGAAATGGTGCAACACTCTCTACAGGGCATCTGGGATCTGAGTGAACAAGACAAGCAACTGTGTATCTCCTTAACCAATCAGATTGAAGAATCCTAAAATGACCAGCGCAAAGTCTGAACCAGGACGTGTAAGTTAGAATGGTGAATTTAATGTCAAATCAGGTCCAGAAAGCAAAATAGAGAGAAAGAGAGATTGGATTAAGAGAGAGAAAAAAGATGCAGAAAGAAAAAGTAAAAAAAAAGTAATTTTATTTTTTTAGTAAATCTCCAACAACAATTAAAGGCTGAAGGAATGAGACTCCACACTTGTAATAATTAATTTTAAGTGCCAGAGAGGTTGTTTGGCAGTAAGCCATAACTTTCTGTGGCAAGTTTAGTTCGTATCTACCATGCAGGTACAGGAACTTCACGCATTCAATGTATTTCAATGGTGAGTCAGAAAGTGAGATGTCATTTTCGTGTAGCTAATGGTGGAGCGGCACATCTCGGACAGCAATTTCCAGATTTTTGCATTGGACCACACAACTGCTCTGCCTGAAGTTGCTGTGCGATTTGTGCATAAATAATAGTGAGCGCCGTTAGCCTCACCATTGCTTTGACAGGAAGATCTGGGCCATAATACTGATGTCACACACAAGTGATGATGATGCATTTTGACTTGACTTACCTCGTCCCATTTTGGGTTTGTGAGCAAATAGAAAAATAATGCTTCAAATTCCTCGGGTATACTCTGCTGGTGAAAGTGCAGAAGACTGGAACCCCTGCCATAGCCCCATGATCCTGGGGTCATTTTCATGGTGAGGGTGGTCCATCAGCATCTCTTGCAAGGGCAGTGTCCATGCCGATTGCACAGCCACTCTGCCTGAGGTCCACTGAAGACTAATGGAGTCAAAGAAAAAAAAAACTTCTCCATACACTTCAGCTCCAAAAGGATTCATTCTGGCTCCAGACAATGTAATCGATCCTCTCCAGGATAAATTACCTTAGTCCAGGTAGGGTTTGGAACCTTTCAGAGTTTCACCAAGGCCTTTTAAAATCATACAGGGTATCCCAGGAGCTCACCCTGAAACACGTGGGGGTGTAGGGGTGGTGGGGGGTGGCGGGGGAGGGGGGAGTGGTAGAAGATCACCCTTCTTACCAGAAAATGGCTAGCAGACAAAATAGGGTCTTTGGAAACTGGTTCCTCCTAAATTCAGACTGCTTATCCATCCCCTCCCTGCCCTTAATCCAGGCCAGAATTATGAGACCAAAGAGTTTTAGATACATCTTTCATGAAGACTTTTAATCAAACTAAAAGTTGCAGGAATCTAGGGTAGAACGTAAGAAGCTGGTTAAAATTAAGAAACAGAAAATACTCATGGGAGGTGTAATGTAAATCTGGGGTGAGCATATAGTGCAAATTGTAAAGGTCAGTGCCTGATCCCTTGCTGTTTCTAACCTGCATAATTGATCGAGGTGCTGAAACCAAGTTGGTCAAACACTAAAATAGAGGCTGGATGCAGCAAAAGGTTTGCAAATGGATTTAGACAGTTGCAGCAAGCGGGCAGACAAAATGGTAAACAACAATAAATGTAAACACATAGGTCAAAGAACATGTCAAAAGTACACAATGAATGGAATTGAATTAGCACAGAAACAAGTAGAATGGGAATGTTAGTGTGAAAGTAAACATGACATCTTCACTGGTCAGTCAACATGGTGGAGAAATCAAAAATGCTACGATTGCTAGATATGCAACCAAACCCCTGGAATTTGAAGT
The DNA here is from genome assembly GCF_052327205.1 of Somniosus microcephalus. Taxonomy (NCBI): domain Eukaryota; kingdom Metazoa; phylum Chordata; class Chondrichthyes; order Squaliformes; family Somniosidae; genus Somniosus; species Somniosus microcephalus. Next base: position 131,916,389 of record NC_140999.1, on the reverse strand, counting down.
CTACAGAAGCTATGCTCGGGCTTTATAACATACTGGCGAGACTACATTTATGAGTTTAAATGATTGTGTGATATTAGCAATGAAATGTGTTCCTATGAAAACCTTCTGTTCGATATTATAATGAAGACATTTTACATTAAAGAGGTTAATACTATTACTGAAATAGTGAACAGTGGCATTTCATGGGAATGCATTCATACGTTCATTGCTAATCGCACAGTGCCACTTCAATCTATTGGAGGGTACAGAACAGGGCAACAATATTGATGCTAAGTGTAAAAGGGTTGAATTAGGAAAAAATAAATTAGAGAAGCTTAAACTTAGCAGCCTAGAAAAGAGGCTTCATTGAAGTATATAAAATATTAAGTGGTCAGAAATGGGAAAATTACAGTCAGAAACGGGAGAATTTATAATGGGGTACAAGGAAATGGCAGAGCAATTAAACAAATACTTTGGTTCTGTCTTCATGGAAGAGGACACAAATAATTTCCCAGAAATGCTAGGGAACCAAGGGTCTAGTGAAAAGGAGGAATTAAAGGAAATTAGTATTAGTAAAAAAATAGTGCTGGAGAAATTAATGGGACTGAAAGCCTATAAATCCTCAGGGCCTGATAATCTGCATCCCAGAGTGCTAAAAGAGGTAGCCATGGAAATAGTGGATGCATTGGTTGTCATCTTCCAAAATTCTATAGATTATGGAACAGTTCCTGCAGATTGAAGGGTGGCAAATGTAATCCCACTATTTAAAAAAGGAGGGAGAGAGAAAACAGGGAACTACAGAGTGATTAGCCTAACATCAGTAGTACGGAAAATGCTAGAGTCTATTATATAGGATGTGATAACAGGACACTGAGAAAATATCAACGGGATTAGACAAAGTCAAAGTGAAATCATGTTTGACAAACCTACTGGAACGTTTTGAGGATGTAACTGGTAGAATAGATAAGGAAGAACCAGTGGGTGTGGTGTATTTGGATTTCCAGAAGGCCTTTGATAAAGTCCCACCTAAGAGGTTAGTGTGCAAAATTAAAGCACATGGGATTGGGGGTAATATACTGGCATGGACTGAAAATTGGTTCACAGACAGGAAACAGAGAGTAGGAATAAATGGGTCTTTTTCGGGGTGGCAGGCGATGACTAGAGGGGTACCGCAGGGATCAGTGCTTGGGCCCCAGCTATTCACAATATATATCAATGATTTGGATAAGGGAACCAAATGCAATATTTCCAAGTTTGCTGACGACACAAAACTAGGTGGGATTGTGAGTTGTGAGGAGGATGCAAAGAGACTTCAAGGTGATTTAGACAAGTTGAGTGAGCGGGTAAATACATGGCAGATGCAGTATAACATGGATAAATGTGAAGTTATCCACTTCAGTAGGAAAAACAGAAAGGCAGAGTATTATTTAAATGGTGATAGATTGGGAAATGTTGATGTACAGAGGGACCTGGGTGTCCTTGTACACCAGTCACTGAAAGCAAACATGCAAGTGCAGCAAGCAGTTAGGAAGGCAAATGGTATGTTGGCCTTCATTGCAAGAGGATTTGAGTACAGGAGCAAGGATGTCTTACTACAGTTATACAGGGCCTTGGTGAGACCACATCTAGAGTACTGTGTGCAGTTTTGGTCTCCTTATCTAAGAAAGGATATACTTGCCATAGAGGGAGTGCAGCGAAGATTCACCAGACTGATTCATGAGATGGCAGTACTGTTGTATGAGGAGAGATTGGGTCGTCTAGGCTTGTATTCACTGAGTTTAGAAGAATGAGAGGGGATCTCATTGAAACGTATAAAATTCTGACAGGGCTAGACAGACTGGATGCAGGGAGGATGTTTCCCCTGGCTGCGGGGTCTAGAACGAGGGGTCACAGTCTCAGGATACAGTGTAGGACATTTAGGACTGAGATGAGGAGAAATTTCTTCACTCAGAGGATGGTGAACCTGTGGAAATCTCTACCACAGAAGGCTGTGGAGGCCTCGTCACTGAATATATTTAAGAAGGAGATAGATTTCGAGACACAAAATGCATCAAGGGATATGGAAGAGAGGAGGAATATGGTATTGAGATAGAGGATCAGCCATGATCATATTGAATGGCGGAGCAGGCTCGAAGGGCCGAGGATCAGCCATGATCATATTGAATGGCGGAGCAGGCTCGAAGGGCCGAATGGCCTACTCCTGCTCCTATTTTTCTAGCTCTCTATGTACAGATAAGGTAGCCCCAGATTACTACTTCAAAGTAAGTTAGGAGAGTAAGATCAGAGAACATAACTGTAAAATAGTGAATCGTAAAATTTGTAAAAGCTTTATTAAATTCAAGGATGTCAGCTGTCCCCAAGATTATGACCAGAGCAATATTGCATGATGGTCGTCAAGCGAGATGTCCATGATAATGACAGGAGCACAGACCTACAGAATAGCTGCATGTTGATATTCTACATCAATCAAAAGTGTTTGCACAGACTCCAATGGAAGATTTTATGCACTGCTTCTGCCTCTGCTGTTCTCTTTCATACACTATTGTCATTTGGTATTCTGTTCCTTTTATACAACGGTTCAAATATAAAGTTAACTTTCATTTGCTGAGTTAGGTTGCTGGAGGATTCACTAGGGAAGCTCTAGCACCCAGCCATAGAATTTCACAAGTCTTTGTAGGCTTTCAGCATCTACCAAGGTCAATTTTATAAGCCATCAGTTCTCATTGTCATGAACTCACACAGGTAACCTGGGTATAGAAAGACTTATAATGATAGATTATTTTATCACATCTCCCAAAAATGTCTCAAATTGCTTCACATACAATGAATTACAATGAGGCCACAAGAAAAGTTCCATTTTTTTTTTCAAATTGAGGAGAACACAACACGGCATATATGCCTGCTGAAACTGGATGAAGCTGATTGTGTCAGAAATTCCGGGGTAAGCTAATTTAAATAAAGCTGGTGCGACAAGGGTGAGAATCCAGCCAGCAAGGGGCCAAAGTTCCAAGGAAGCTCAGAAATTCAGTACGGGGCTGGAGCAAGGGCGTAACTTACTTTTTAAAGGGTATCATACAGTTAATAGTTTGAGCAGGCTCTGGAAGGGGGTCTGAAGTGATTGGTGCTAAGGAAGGAAAAAGGGGAAGCTTTAATTTTTCAGAGACTGATGTAGAAAGGCTGTTGGCACAATTTAGAAAACAGAGGAATGCCATTATTCAAGTAACATGTAGCATGACATAGGCGGTGGCTGTGGTTTTGAGTGGAACCTCCATAACCGTAAGGAGCCTCTTGTAGTGTCGGAAGAAGTTTAATGACCTCACTAGGTCAGCAAAGTGCTTTCAGATGAACAACAGGGCAGATAACTGAATCCCAGAGAAGCACATGGGCATTACCTACAATAAGGGCACAATGTCCATTGTTCCAGAAGCAAAGTCACTTGGCAACACCCATGTTCATTGTTTCACATCCTACAATGCATGCTAGTGCACTGAAGCCTTACATCCTAGGTCCTTGCTCCCTGATACCTACGCATCCTACCATCCATTAAACGAAGATTGCCTGCTTGCAATTGCAGGACCTGGATACAGTAGCAGCCAATTACCATTCCTCCAACAGCATACAATGACAGGGAACTCCAGGCTACTGGAGGAGGACATGCCAACGTCTGGCATTTGACACCATGGCCGTGATTTTGCCTGCGCTCAGAGGGCGGGTTCAGAGGCGGGTGTTGAGTCTGTGTGTCCCAGTTATGCGTATGATCAATCACTGGACACAGACAACAAGAATAACTTTTAACAGGTCTTTACTATTCGGAGGTCAGGGCTACACTGCCCAGCAAATCCCTACACAACACTTATATACCGGTGTGGTCACCACCGGTATTACAGTATACAGCAGCCAAGAGAAAGTAGTACATCTCTTAAGGTAGTTCTCTTAAGGTGGAACAGGTTACATACACCACAATCCTCCCTTTTTAGCTTAACAGTTATATCCCCATTTAACATAACATAATAACATATATATATATACAACTTCATGCAAAACAGTTCAAAGATTCAGCCTCTGAGGAGGCCTCCTGATTCGAGTTGGATAACGCCTTTCAGGGGTCTCCGATTCTCGTTGCTGGGGTGACTCATCTAGTTGATCTCTTATGGATTGGACATCATCATCAGGTACATTCACTTCTGAGGTAGATGCTTCAGGTTCACTAACTTCTTCCACGGTTGTCTCTGCCATAACCATGGGTTCGACCCTTGTTCTCGATTCTACCAGTTGGTCAGCATGACGCCGTATTACATTTTCACCAATATCTACCGTGTACATCAGGGGTCCTTGTCTGGCCCGAATCGTCCCAGATTGCTATTTCTCGTTTTTATAGTCCCGGGCTAACACTGGTTGTCCTATTTTGAAACTCCGAGTGGTCTTGTTATTTATATGCTGGAACTGTTTGTTTTCAACTTCCCTCCGCACATTTGGTTTTAACAAGTCCAACCTGGACCGCAACCTCCTGTTATAGAACATCATGGCAGGACTTTGGTTTGTCACTGCATGAGTGGCGTTTCGATATGCCAGTAGGAATTTGTCCACCTTGTGTTGTAGTGGAATCTGATCTTCGCTCATGGCCTTTATTGCTTTTTTGAACGTTTGTACAAATCTCTCGGCCAACCCGTTTGTAGCCGGATGATATGGGGCAGAGGTATAATGTTTCACCCCATTCTTCTTCATGAATTTCTGGAATTCTTCTGACACGAACTGCGGTCCGTTGTCTGAACATATTTGTTCTGGCAATCCATTTCTTGCAAATATCGTTCTTAGCACCGCGATCGTCTTTTCCGAGGTAGTGGTAGTCATCTTAATCACTTCTGGCCATTTAGAATGTGCATCCACCGCAATTAAAAACATGGAGTCCATGAATGGACCAGCAAAGTCAATATGTGCACGTTGCCATGGGGTTGCAGGCCATTCCCATGGATGCAGCGGTGCAATCGGAGGTGCATTTTGCACTTTTTGGCACCCTGAGCAGCTTTTCGTCAGATCCTCTATCTGTTGGTCGATACCCGGCCACCACACATAAGCCCTAGCAAGGCTTTTCATCTTGACTCCCCCCAGATGACCTTCATGCAGTTCCTTTAGAACTCTCTCTCTTAACTTAGGAGGAATAATCACCCTTGTTCCATACATCAATGTTCCTTGACAGACGGACAGCTGTTCTCGTCTTGCTGAGAATGCCGGTAACAGTGGATCACCATGTGCTGGCCATCCCTTCACTGTCACTTCGTAGACCCGGGACAGTGTCGGGTCGTTCCTGGTTTCTCTTTCAATACTTGCATTGGTGACTGGTAAATATTCGATGATGGTCGAGTGAAATAACTCAACAGGGTCAACCGTCGGTGCCTCCTCCTCTGTAGGTAGTGGCAGGCACGACAGCCCATCAGCATTACCATGCTGCTTTGTACCTTTGAATTCAATTTGATATTGATGTGCCCCTAGGAAAAGGGACCATCTCTGGAGCCTCTGTGCTGTCATCACCAAAACACCCTTCTTAGGGTTAAAAATGGATACCAACGGCTGGTGGTCTGTCAGAAGCGTAAACTTTTGGCCCTGCAGGTAATGATTAAACTTCTTTACTCCCCACACAAGGCTGAGAGCCTCCCTATCTATCTGAGCATAGTTGCGCTCCGCGGAGGTCAATGATCTGGATGCGAACGCGACTGGCCTCTCCAGGCCATTTGGCAACTTGTGTGAGAGTTCTGCCCCAATACCATATGGAGAAGCATCACAAGCCAAACGAATAGGCAGCGTTGGGTTGAAGTGAGCCAACACTTCCTCTGAGGTGATCAATGCCTTGCTTTTGCGAAAGGCCCTCTTACAGTCCTCGCTCCACTTCCATGGTACTCCCTTCTGCAAAAGAGCGTTCAGCGGGTGCAGCACCGTGGATAAATTTGGCAGAAACTTATGGTAATAGTTAATCAACCCTAGGAACGACCTCAACTGGGATACATTATCCGGAGCGGGAGCCTTCACAACAGCTTCGATCTTGTCAGGAGACTTATGAAGCCCCTCCTGGTCAATGACATGACCACAGTACGAGATCCGCTTCTGAAAGAACTCACATTTCTGGCGATTAACTCGAAGTCCATATTCTTTCAATCTGGTGAGCACCAGTTCCAAATTTGCAAGGTGTTCCTCGTCATCATCTCCTGTAATCAGAATATCGCCTAGGTAACATTGTGTGCCTGGAATTCCCTGTAATACCTGCTCCATGGCCCTCTGCCAAATTGCTGGAGCTGATGCCACTCCAAAAACCAATCTATTATACCGGTACAAGCCTCTATGCGTGTTGATCGTGAGATACTGGCGTGACTCTTCCTCAACTTCCATCTGTAAGTACGCCTGCGCCAGGTCTATCTTGGTGAAGTGTTTCCCGCCAGACAACGAAGCGAAGATATCCTCAATCCGTGGAAGCGGATACTGCACCGTGTGAAGCACCGGATTAACAGTGATCTTGAAATCTCCACAGATGCGAAACTTCCCCGGTTCCCCCGGCTTGTTGCTCGATGAACGCTTCATGACGGGAACAATGGGTGTAGCCTACTCACTCCAGTCTACCTTAGACAGTACTCCTGAACGTTCTAGCCCTTCCAGCTCAGCTTCCACAGCAGGTCGTATCGCATAAGGTACCGGTCTGGCTTTGAAAAATTTCGGGTTTGCATGTTCTTCAACCTTGATGTTTGCCGTAATTCCTCTCAGTGTTCCCAATCCCTGTTGGAACACCTCTTTAGCATCGTCCAATATTCTGGACAATCGTTTAGGTTTGACATCTTTTTTACCGGAATCTACCGTTAGTGCTTTTAAGGAATGCCAGTCCATATTTATTTTCCTAATCCACTCCCGTCCCAGTAGTGGTGGACCTCCCTCAGGTAGCACATATAAGTCCATTCCTCGGCTTTCTTTGCCCTTGTGGACCACCTTTACCTCTATCTTCCCAATGGGGTATACTCTTTGCCCCATGTATGTTTTCAATACAATCTCCGTATCCCGTAGGGGAATATGTGGGAATAACCTTTTGTAATCTTGCTTATTCATGACCGTCAATGCCGATCCAGTGTCCAATTCCATCTTCACTTGGACTCCTGCTATCTGAAGTGTGACCCAAATTGTTTGGAGGTCTGCTTCCTTACCAACATTGTGTACTCTTAGACTACCCAGTTCATTACTGCTGGAGTCTGAATCTGACTTCTGTTCGTTTGAACTGTTCTCTGTCACCTTGTGTACCTTTCTGTACTTTTCCTGCGGTGACTTTTTGTTGCTGGTCTTCTTTCCTGACCGGCATACTTTAGCTATGTGACCAAGCCTGCCACATTTTCTGCATTCCTGATTTTTGAACCAGCACTGGTTCTGATCGTGCGTTGTCTTTCCACAACGATAACATTTTACTGTACCCAAGACCATTTGATTGGTGCTGAGTTCCGGTGACCGTAGCTGCATTTCCGCCGTGCCTCTCGCTGTGGCTTCTTGCGATGCTGCAATAGTGACAGCTTTATCAAGCGTAAGATCATTCTCCTCAAGCAGTCGCTTTTGTGTTCCTTCTTTTAACAATCCACACACAAATTTATCTCTCAGCGCATCTGCTAGTCCTATTCCAAACTGACAGTATTTCGATAGCTTACGTAGTTCAATTAAAAATTCAGCGTTGCTTTCGTCTTTCAGCTGCGTTCTTCTGTAAAATTTAAATCGTTCCGCTATCATCAGCGGCGTGGGGTTTAAATGATTTTTCAGGACAGTAACAATATTCGCGAAAGTCTGATCCGCCGGTTTATTTGGTGATAGAAGGTGCTTCAATAGCCCGTATGTCTTCGCACCCATTGAGCTTAATAAGGTTAGTGCTTTCTCATCATCTGGTACCTTATTTGCTTTACAATAAACTTCCATGCGTTCTACATACGTGGTCCAATCTTCGATATCGCTATCAAAGGTATTAATTTTCCCATGTTTAGGCATCCTTGCAAGTTTTTAAATTTTTCTTTTTCTCAAAATGGCGGCTTCCCGCGCTTGTCTTCTTTCCCCACCTACTAAAATGGCGGCTTCCCGCGCTTGGCGGTCTTTCCCGCGCTCGTCTTCTTCCCCCGCCGACTACAATGGTGGATTCCCGTGTTTGCCTTCTTCCCCCCCGCTGGCTGCAATGGCGATTGCCGTGCTGCTGCCGTTCTCGCCTCCCCAGCGGTTCTCAATTCCCCGACGCTGCTTTGCCTCGCAGCCCCGCTTGCAGCCCGGTCCTTTACACCGGCTGCGTTTGAGTTCTCCGCGGCTCTCGTGCCTTAAGCTGCCCCAGTCGCTGCGCCTCTCGGCCTCGATTGCAGCCCGGTCCTTTTTACCAGCCGTGGTCGAGTTCTCCGCCCTTATTCCTCCGTTTTCCCTCCCCTACTCCACAGCCAACACGGCCGACTTTCTGCTCGTGTCGCTGATCGGCTTACCCACCACCGTGGTAGAAGGGATGATCACTGCCTGTCGCTGATGGAGGGCTTCGTGGTCAGAATTTTTCTTTTTAACCCGGGTTCTCGATGCCTCCCGTGCGATGGTGCTCAGCAGGATGATGAGGGCGGATACCTCTTCTCGACGCCCGTTCTGAGGACAAAGCTGCCTTGGATGTAAAACTGCCACAGGGTAAGATCGGACTCGTCGCCACTGTTGAGTCTGTGTGTCCCAGTTATGTGTATGATCAATCACTGGACACAGACAACAAGAATAACTTTTAACAGGTCTTTACTATTCGGAGGTCAGGGCTGAACTGCCCAGCAAATCCCTACACAACACTTATATACCGATGTGGTCACCACCGGTATTACAGTATACAGCAGCCAAGAGAAAGTAGTACATCTCTTAAGGTAGTTCTCTTAAGGTGGAACAGGTTACATACACCACAGCGGGTCTGCTGTTAAAGTCACAATGATTAACGACGGGTTGGAAATCCACCACGAACCCGCCTCCGTGTGAGTTTCAAGGGTGTCGGGTCTGCAAATTCATAACAGATCCGACACCAAGCGGCAGGTGAGGGATTTAAGGCACTTAACTCCTTGTTAAGTGCTTGTTAACTGCTATTTTGACAGCCTTTTCCTATTTTCTAACATTTCAACGGGTTTCACGATGTTCAGATAACACGCCAGGTAAGTGTGTCAGGAGGACCTATGAGCTGGATAGCTCACAGCTGCAACTGCAGTCTAAAAGCTGCACTCTCACATCTGCTCAATTTCAAATGTCAGAGGCTGCTGATTTCTCGATTTTGGAGACACATTGGGCTGGATTTTGATTCAGGGGCGGGCTAGGGTCATGTAATCCACATTTCGTGATAGCCACCCGATTCTCAATTGATGTGGGAAGATGATGCCATTTTAACTTAATTGGCCAATTGAGTTCCAACGTGTGGGAACCCATGGGCAATGAGTTTTTCCAGTCTGAAAGTCGCCTCAAATGACGTCATCATTGCTGCTGCATTTAAGGTCTGCAACAAGCCTTGCTTCTTCTGCAGACTGCCAACCTTTTGGCCTTTGCAGTGAGAGGGTCCTGGAGGAAGAATGGCCAGCCAGAGACCTAGGTCTGCTCCCAGGTTCGATGACGTTGCCCTGCAGGCTTTAGTAGAGGGAAAAGAGCACATAAAGAGGTGCTCTTCCCTTCTTCAGGGAGGAAGAAGCCTCCCAAGCAGACCAAGGCTGTGTGGATCCAGGTGGCCCAGGAGGTCAACTCATTGTCAGTAACCCGCAGAACCTGGCTTCAGTGCAGGAAGAGATTTCATTACCTTCTGCGCACTGGAAAAGTAAGTATGAATTTTCCATCACCCTCAATCTGATCCCCATTGCCTTTCCTCACCAGCACTCAGCTTTAGCTATCTCTTTCTCCACATCCCACTTGACACTGACATCCATGCATCCTTACCCATTCCCTCTCTCTCTTTGGTCACATTCACCTAACTATTCAACTATGCAGCCCTCACACTCCCTAGCACTGTGATGCTATGAAAACAACTGACAACACACAGGGAGGGCCTTTGGTCTTGCCACCTCACTCCATCTTTGACTCCTTCTAAGTATCTATGCTATGGATTCTCTCCACTCACTCCTTCATTCTCACTCAACCTGCACTTGTCTCCCTCATTGCAGGAAAAGAGAGTTCACAATAAGAAAGAGCGAAGACAGGAGGAGGGCCACCCTCAGTAGCCAACCTCACCCCCTGGGAGGAGACGGTCCTGGAGATCGTGGAAGTGGAGGAAGATGCGCAAGTGGGGGACGGACAGATGGGTGCATCACAGCAAGCTGGTGACAGAATAGTTTTCCATCTCTCTCATTGACATTGCATGAGTCGCTGATAATGATTCTGAAGCTCTAACAGGTGGACTTATGATCATCTGCAATATGCAATGTGCATGTAACCTTGGCATCACATCTCTGACTCTTTCCTTTACTCCCCCACAGGGCCATCGCAAGCACCCGTTCCCACTAGCCAGGAGGAAGAGCCTGAGCATCCAGACTCCTCAGAGGAAGCTGCAACCTCTGAGGGTGCAGCATCAGCAGAATTCAGCGCACCCAGCACCAGCGCAGACACTCACACCTCGGTAGGACCATTGCGAGATAGAGTAGTGTTGTCACCTGGTGTAGCACAGCTCACAAGTGAGCATCAGCAGATTGTGGAGACAGGGACAGCAGTAGAGAGTCCTAGTCGGAGGGCGCAGGACTCTGCCAGCTCGGCTCAGCTGCATGTCGACCCTCTGCCTCTGGGTCCATCCATAAGATCAGCGGTGCTGGAACTCCTGGAACAGATGCAGGAGCCTCTGGCAGGTTTTGCCTCCAGGGTCACTGTGAGTGTGGAGCGAATGGAGGAGTCCATTGCGAACATGAGCAGAGCCTTTATGGAGTCATTGGTGCATGAACGCATCACCATGGAAAGGATGGCAACCTCCATGGAGGTGATAAGTCGCCAGAGTGCAGAAAACATGGTGAGTGTTCTGAATAGAATGACATCTCTGGAGGAGCGATGATCATCTATTGATCACAGAAACCAGACCTTCATGGAAGTCCTTCTGAGTAGGACTGCCAGTGCAAATACGGGTCCCCATGGCCCCCCTGATGTCCAACAAGGTGCTATCAAGCCATTTGCAAGCGCTGAGGGGGACCTGACCCATGAGAGGGAAGTTGGTGGCAGGCATCAAGGAAGTGGGGGCTCCTCTCCAAGCACTCCATGCACTTCCATACCACTGCAGAGCCCTCGGTCAGAGCCCCACCAGAGTCCACACCCATCTGAGATTGGTGTCTCAACCTCTGCACAGCCGCAGGAGCAGTAGACTTTTGACGAGCCCTCACAGGTTTGCAACCCCAGAGGTGTCGAGACAGGAGCAGCAAGAAAATGAGCAAGGGGCCTCCACATCTGCTGAAGCCACAGGGGAAGCACCACATAGGAGGTGCTCCACGTAGGAGCATGCGTAAGAGAAAGATACTGCACAAATAGTCACAAGGGTAGTCACTTGGGTGAAATTTGATGTTTTATGTTAAAAAGCCATCAGATGATTACTGTAAATAAAAATTCTGATGGCTACTGCTGTAGTTGTGACATGTGTCATTTCCCTAATGGGACTTCCACATTGAGGGCTTAGGATTACTTGGTATATGCCTCAGTTGAGGAAGCGCTCAGTGAAGGTGGCGAGAGGGGTTTCCCAGGAGGTCACACTGGAGATGGGTGTCAGGCTCCAAACTTCCACAGCTGTGGTTATGCCTTCTAAAAGTTGCCCCAGACCTGAGACAACAAAGTCCTGCCACCTGCAAATGATGGCTGATCAAATATCCTATTTAATGGTGGAGCTGCAGCTAATAGTCAGCAATCCAGTTGTGCTCCCATCAGGTTTCACCATCGTGTTTCAGAACAGGCGTGCTTCATGTCGGAAAAGGGTTAAAATCACCAAGGCCTATCAAATGGCATTATAGAGACAATTTAGTGCTTGTTAAGGGCTTTAACGGCCTATCCCACCTCTTGGAGGCAGGACAGAGACGGGACCAGTAGACACAATTTAACTAAACTTGCTTGGAGGTGGGGTTGGGCCTGCCCGCCAGTTTTTTGCAATTTTAACCTCCCACACGCCTCCAATCCCGCCTCAACGGCCCGATGAAAATTGTGCCCATTCTGTCTGGAGGTTGTAACTCTATATCCACTGTCACCTGCATTGCTGGACATAAAAGGTGCCCTCACCCTTCACTGTGCCACCTCAAATTGTGAGCACACATATGGCAACGATGTCAAACATTTATACCACATCAATTTATTCCAACAGAATAAAAGAACAGAAACTTAAAATTGAATTCTAGCAGAACACCCAAGTGAGTACCCTTGTGATAATTTATCTGTCAGCTTTCTCTTATGCGTGCTTCTATGTGGTGCTACCCCTGTGGCTTCAGCAGATATAGAAACAGCATGCTCACTTCCCTGCTGCGTCTACTTAGATGCCTTTGGCAGTCGTCCTCTGGGTTTTGGAGCCTGTGAAGGCTCCTCCTGCAGCTGTGCAGGGGCAAACTCGGCCATCACTGCTCCGGCAGTCATCTGGGGCTCTGACTGAGAGGTTGGCAAGGGGATGAAAGTATGAACGCTTGGAGAGGAGCCCCCACTTGCATGTCGCCTCCCGCCATCATCCCTCTCATGGGCCACCTGCACTTCTGTGCTAGCAAGTAGCTGGAGAGCACCTTGCTGCACATCACTGGGGGCCATGAAGACCCGTCTCTGTACTGACAGTCCTCATAATGGGGCATCCATGGACCCCTGTTTCCTCTCCACGATAGATGCCCATCTATCCTCCATAGATGACCATCTATTTAGAAGAGTCACCATGTTGTTTTGAATCTGGCGATTTATGTCCTCCATGGAGGTTGCCATCCTTTCCATGGCGGTACCTACATTCACCACTGCGTGCACCATGGCATTGCTCATGTTTGAGAAAGACTCCTCCATTCTCTGCACACTCGCTGTCACCATGGTTGCAAACCCAATCAGAGTCTGTGGCAGTTGTTCCTGAAACTCCAGCACTGCTCTCTTTCTGGATGGCCCCGAGGCTCAGCGTCTACATGCAGCTCAGCAGAGCTATGAGCATCCTGCGGCCTCCGACGAGGACTCTCCACTGCTGTCCCTAACTCTACCACCTGCTCTTGCTCACTCATGAGTTGTGATACACCAGGTGAAAACACTACTCTATCTCGCAAATGACCCACCGAGGTGTGCCTATCTGCGCCGATGCTGGGTGCGCTCATTTCTGTTGACGCTGCTCCCTCAGAGGATGCAGCATCCACTCAGGAGTCCTCCTGGATAGTAGGGAGGGGGGCTCTTGCTGGTCCTGTTGGAGTGTAAAGACATGAGTTAGACATGTGATATGTAGATTGCAGACACATCCCATTGTGCACATCATGAGCATTCAATTTCTATTGACATCAGATCCCATATGTTTCACTCATGAAAGCCAAATAAGATAGATGGAGAAGCATTCTGTCACCAGGTTGTTCTACTGAGCCCCTCTCTCCATCCCCTACTTTGAGCTGTTCGACTGTTCCTGCAATGTCGAGAGCGGCCTCCTCAGCGTGGATGAGCTGTGAGAAGGATGGTGGTCCTCCTCATGTTTTCTCCCTCTCCCTCTTATTATGGGCTCTCTTTTCCTTCAATGAGAGAAAGAAGTGGAGTTTCAGTGAGAGTGATGGAATGAGTGTAAAGAATGGACATGATAGAGGTTTAGAGGGAGACTATGATGGAGTGGGTTCCCATTATCAACTCCATTCCTTTTGAGTTGTTAGTTATTGTCATCGCATAACCTTGAGGGTGGGTGTTAGGGGTGCATAGTAAGATGAGGAAGTGATTCTGTGCATAGGGAGAGAGGGATGGATGATGGTGCAAAGGATGTTGGGTTGAGTTAGGATGTGTAGTGGTTCACGGTGGCATAGTGGTTAGCACTGTTGCCTCACAGCGCCAGGGACCCGGGTTCAAATCTGGCCTCGGGCGACTGTCTGTGTGGAGTTTCCACATTCTCCCCGTGTCTGTGTGGGTTTCCTCCGGGTGCTCCGGTTTCCTCCCACAGTCCAAAGATGTGCAGGTTAGGTTGATTTGGCTATGATAAATTGACCCTTAGTGTTAGGGGATTAAATACGTGGGGTTACGGGGATTGGGTGGGATATGTGTCGGTGCAGGCTCGATGGGCCGAAATGGCCTCTATCTGCACTGTGGGGTTTCTGTGATTCTGTTTCTGTGTAGGAGTAGGGTTGGCAATGCAGAGTGATGGGGATGTGACGACAGGCACAGCAGAATTAAGGTAAGTGTGCTTTTATACTCACTTTTCCAGAGCACAGGAGATCATTGAACCTTTTCCTGCATTGAACCCAAGTGCTTCTGAACATGGACCTGGCACTGACCTCCTCAGCTATTCGCAGCCAGGCTGCCTTTGTCTGCTCAGGAGGTTTACTTCTTCCATCACCTGGGTATAGGACCTCCTGACATCCTCTGACTCCCTCCACAAGAACATGGAGGGAATCATCGTTGAAGCGGGGAGCAGCCTTTTGTCTCTCTGCAGACATTGTGGAGAGCAGCAACAGTCAGGAGCATCAGAAACAACGTAAGATCTAATTGTGAAATGGCCCCCTTAATTACACCGGCTGCAAACACGTCAGCAGAGCAGTTCAGCAGACCCGCACCTTGTGATCCAGGTGGGTAATGCACATAGCAGGCTTAACTAGTTCAATTAATGTAAAATTGTGTCAGCAGAGCGGCTGGAGCCGTGAGCAGGACTGAAACCCACCGACTGACATTCCCGACACTAATCCGCCTCCAAGCAGAGAATCACGGCCCATGTGAAGAGGAAGCCAAGGCCATAATTGGCTTTCACTCTGGCTTGGCAGTTGCCAATGGAGATGTGAGAGTCTCTGTGCCTTCAGTGGCTTTGTGAGAATGTATACTAATTCATTTTTAATGTATTCTACAATTTTTTCACCAGCTACCACTTTCCTTATAAGAAATCTACAAAGTAGCTGATTATGATCGAACACTGCTCAACCACACCAAAATTAACAGTATTAATTTTACACCTCCAGAGGCTGCAAGCCAGGATACAGCGGAGAATATTTCCTTGCAGTCCCCTTAACCATTGGCAACACTGGTGACCACTCATCCACTCCATCAGTCTCCCTTGCAATCAGCAACTCAGAGACAACTCAACGGGGTACAGATAGTATGGATGAGGAATTGACACACGGTGAAGCACAGAGCACAAGGCAGTTGAGTGGAGGCATAAGACATGTCAGCCTTTGGCTGCAGAGCAAAAGGATGATGATGTTAGGGGCTCTCAATAACTATTCTAAACCTGATGATATTATGATCACTGTTCTCCAAATGTTTTCCCACTGAAACATACTCCACTTGCCCCACTGCATTCCCTAGAACCAGATCTGTTATGTCCGTGAATAATTGAGACACGGACAGCAGGAGTGAACAAAATAAGTCTTTACTGGTGGAAGTCCATAGTGAAACTAAAAACACAGAGGCTCACTAGCGCCTTTTATACAGGGGTGGTCACTGCCGGTACTGCAGTCTGAGACCAGTTATTCTCTTAAAGGTACATACACAGCAATTCCTCCCCTTTTAGATAAACAGTACATAACATTCATTTAACAACTAAATGATAACTAATTACAATCACAATTACTGTTGCTAGATACATTGGTTAAGTTTAAGCAATTATAAGTTCAGTCTTTGAGGAGGCTTCCTGATTCTGTCTGGATAATGCCTCTTTGGGGTATCAGGTTCTTCTGGAAATGTTGAGTCGGGATCAATGTCGTTGTTTGGTTCATCTGCTTCCAATATTACCGGTTCTGCGGTAGCTGCAATTGGAACGTCGATTTCATTACCAGGTGTATCAGATCGTGGTGTGGAGTTGACGTTTTCCAGTGACTCTAGAATCTGGTCAGCATGGCGTCTTACAATGCTCTCCCCAACGTCCACGGTATACATGAGAGGTCCTTGTCGTGTACAAATCGTTCCTGGCTGCCATTTCTCAATGCGGTAGTCCCGGGCCAAAACTGGTTGACCTATCTTAAAACTCCTGGTCGGCCTTTCATTCATATTCTGAAACTGCCTGTTCTCCACATCTCTTCGGACGTTTGGCTTAACCAAATCCAAGCGGCATCGTAGTCTTCGATTGAAGAACATCATGGCTGGAGTTTGGTTGGTAACCGCATGTGTCGCATTCCGGTAGGCAAACAAGAAGTTGTCCACCTTGTGTTGTAGGGGTATATCTTCATTACACATTGCCTTGATAGCCTTCTTGAATGTTTGGACAAACCTCTCGGCCATTCCATTAGTGGCTGGATGATATGGGGCAGATGTGTAATGCTTAACACCATTGTTCTTTAAGAACCTCCGGAACTCTTCAGACACAAACTGTGGTCCATTGTCAGAGCAAATCTGTTCAGGCAGCCCATTCCTGGCGAATATGGTTCGTAAAACTGTGATAGTTTTTTCCGTGGTGGTTGAGGACATTTTTATTACCTCTGGCCACTTTGAATGTGCATCCACCGCAATTAAAAACATCGAGTCCATGAAGGGACCAGTAAAATCAATGTGCACCCTTTGCCATGGAGATGAGGGCCACTCCCATGGATGCAGAGGAGCTTGTGGTGGGGCACATTCTGAGCGGCAGAGCGGGGTATAAAAGTCCCCAGAGACCAGGTAAGGCCTCACAGCATCGGCGGGAAACCTGAGCGGCAGAGCGGGGTATAAAAGTCCCCAGAGACCAGGTAAGGCCTCACAGCGTCGGCGGGAAAGGTGAGCGGCAGAGCGGGGTATAAAAGTCCCGAGAGACCAGGTAAGGCCTCACAGCGTCGGCGGGAAACCTGAGCGGCAGAGCGGGGTATAAAAGTCCCCAGAGACCAGGTAAGGCCTCACAGCGTCAGCGGGAAACCTGAGCGGCAGAGCGGGGTATTTAAGTCCCCAGAGACCAGGTAAGGCGTACCAGTCTCCAGTCTGGAAGGAGAGAGGTAAAAAGTAATCCAAGTGTGACGTCACCAGAAAGCGGGTAAGTGATTGGTTGGTGAGTATTTCTCCCTTTTAAGCTTAAATCTCTTTGGTTTATAGTTCTAAGGTGTGATATTCACCATCTAGAATCAGGGCAGAGGATATTTAAGAATAATATTAATAAATTTAATTAATTACATAGAATGGGAGATCAGGTGATGTGTTGCTGCTGCAATATGTGGGAGCTGGTGAACACCATTGATGCTCACGGTGATCACATTTACAGTAAGTGTTGGCTGCTCGAGGAACTCCGGCTCCGTGTTGAAGAGCTGGAGTCCGAGCTTCAAACACTGAGACACATCAGGGAGGGGGGAGAGTTACCTGGACTCTGTGTATCACGAGGTAGTCACACCAATTAGATTAATTAATTCAGATGTAGTCCGTGGCCAGGGTCAGGATGGTGTGACTAGAAGTGAGGCAGGTACGGGGATCCAGGAGGTAGTGTTGGAGGAGCCGCAGCCCTTGCACTTGTCCAACAGGTTCGAGGCTCTTACTCCCTGTGGGGGCAAGAGCAGGGACTGCAGGGAGGATGAGCAACCTGGCCACAGCACCGTGGAGCAGGGGGCCATTCAAGTGGGGGGAGTTGAAAGAAATGTTGTAGTGGTAGGGGATAGTATCGTTAGGGGGATAGATAGAGTTCTTTGCAGCCGAGAGCGAGAGTCCCGAAGGCTGTGTTGCCTGCCCGGTGCCAGGGTTAAGGACATCTCCTCTGGACTGGAGAGAAACTTGGAGTGGGAGGGGGAGGATCCAGTTGTCATGGTCCATGTTGGTACCAACGACATAGATAGGACAAGGAAGGAGGTTCTGCTGAGGGAGTTTGAGCAGCTAGGGGCCAAATTAAAAAGCAGAACCACAAGGGTAATAATCTCTGGATTATTATCTGAGCCATGAGCGAATTTGGCTAGGACAAATAAAATTAGAGAGTTAAATGCGTGGCTCAAAGACTGGTGTGGGAGAAATGGGTTTTGCTTCCTGGGACACTGGCACCAGTACTGGGGCAGGAGGGAGCTGTTCCGTTGGGACGGGCTTCACTTGGCCAGTGCTGGGACTAGAGTCCTGGCGGATCATATAACTAGGGCTGTAGAGAGGGCTTTAAACTAACTAGTGGGGGGGAGGTTCCTAGAGAGCAAATAATAAAAATGACAACAGAGAAGGTCATAGACTTAGGTAGCAGTGGGGAAATTAAAAACCAGAGCGTGTCAGGAAGGGGCAGAAGGTATGGAGTAAAAGGTAAAGTAATAAAAAGGGCAAAAGCAGGAACTAAGTGTCACAAAACATCTTTGAAAGTTCTCTATCTGAATGCACGTAGCATTCGTAACAAAATAGACAAGTTAATGGCACAAATAACTACATATGAGTATGATCTTGTGGCCATTACAGAAACATGGCTGCAGGGTGACAATGCCTGGGAATTAAACATACCAGGTTATTTAACAATCAGGAAGGACAGGCAGGAAGGAAGGGGAGGTGGGGTGGCTATGTTAATAAAGGAAGGAATCACCGTAATACAGAAAAATTATATTGGGTCAAAAGATCAGGATAATGAAACAGTTTGGGTGGAGGTAAGGAATAATAAGGGGAAAAAAACACTAGTGGGCGTAGTCTATAGGCCTCCGAACAGTGGCAACTCTGTTGGACGGAGTATCAATCAGGAAATAGTTGAGGCTTGTAATAAGGGAACATCTATAATTATGGGGGATTTTAACTATCATATTAATTGGACAAATCAAATTGGGCAGGGCAGCCTCAAGGATGAGTTCATTGAGTGTATTAGGGATGGGTTTCTTGAGCAGTATGTAACTGAACCGACCAGGGGGCAAGCAACCTTAGATCTGGTCCTGTGTAACGAGATGGGATTAATTAAAAATGTCCTAGTAAAGGATCCCCTTGGAATGAGTGACCATAACATGGTTGAATTCCATATTCAATTAGAGGGTGAGAAGGTTGGATCTCAAACAAGCGTGCTAAGCTTGAATAAAGGAGACTATGAAGGTATGAGAGTGGAATTGAGTAGAGTGGATTGGGAAAATAGATTAAAGGGTAAGACGATACATGATCAGTGGTGTACATTTAAGGAGTTATTTTACAACTTCCAAAAAATATATATTCCACTGAGAAGAAAAGGGTGTAAAAGAAAAGACAGCCACCCGTGGCTAAGTAAAGAAATTAAGGATAGTATTCGACTAAAAACAAGGGCATATAAGGTAGCCAAATCTAGTGGGAGGATAGAGGATTGGGAAAACTTTAAAAGACAGCAAAAAGTAACAAAAAGATTGATTAAGAAAGGGAAGATAGATTATGAAAGTAAATTAGCAAAAAATATAAAAACAGATAGTAAGAGTTTTTATAGTTATATAAAAAGAAAAAGGGTGGCTAAAGTAAATGTTGGTCCCTTAGAGGATGAGACCGGGAAATTAATGGTGGGAAATATGGAGATGGCAAAAACACTGAATGAATATTTTACATCAGTCTTTACACTAGAAGACATTAAGAATATCCCAACACTGGACAAACAGGGGGCTAAAGGGGGGGAGGAGCTAAACACGATCAAAATCACTGAGGAAATGGTGCTCGGTAAAATAATGGGACTCAAGGCGGATAAATCACCTGGACCTGATTGCTTACATCCTAGGGTCTTCAGGGAAGTGGCGGTAGGGATTGTGGATGCATTGGTAATAATTTTCCAAAACTCCCTGGACTCGGCAAAGGTCCCGGCAGACTGGAAAACTGCTAATGTAACACCCTTATTTAAAAAGGGCAGTAGACAGAAGGCTGGAAACTATAGACCGGTTAGCCTAACATCTGTGGTAGGTAAAATTTTGGAGTCCATTATTAAGGAGACAGTAACAGGACATTTGGATAATCATAATTTAATAGGACAAAGTCAGCATGGTTTTATGAAGGGGAAGTCATGTTTGACAAATTTGCTGGAGTTCTTTGAGGAAGTAACGTATAGGGTGGATAAAGGGGAACCAGTGGACGTAGTGTATTTAGACTTCCAAAAGGCATTTGACAAGGTGCCACACAAAAGATTATTGCTTAAGATAAAAAATCACGGGGTTGGGGGTAATATTCTGGCATGGATAGAGGATTGGCTATCTAACAGAAGGCAGAGAGTTGGGATAAATGGTTCATTCTCAGACTGGCAATCAGTAACTAGTGGTGTTCCGCAAGGGTCAGTGCTGGGTCCCCAACTCTTTACAATCTATATTAACGATTTGGAGGAGGGGACCGAGTGTAACATATCAAAGTTTGCAGATGATACTAAGATGGGAGGGAAAGTAGTGAGCGAGGAGGACATAAAAAACCTGCAAGGGGACATAGACAGGCTAAGTAAGTGGGCAGAGATTTGGCAGATGGAATACAATACTGGAAAGTGTGAGGTTATGCACTTTGGCAGGAAAAATCGTAGAGCAAGTTATTATCTTAATGGCAAGAAACTGGAAAGTACTGAAGTACAAAGCGATCTGGGGGTCCTGGTGCACGAAACTCAAAAGGTTAGTATGCAGGTGCAGCAAGTGATTAAGAAGGCCAATGGAATGTTGGCTTTCATTGCTAGGGGGATAGAATATAAAAACAGGGAGGTATTGCTTCAGTTGTACAAGGTATTGGTGAGACCGCACCTGGAATACTGCGTACAGTTTTGGTGTCCATACTTAAGAAAGGACATACTTGCTCTCGAGTCAGTACAAAGAAGGTTCACTCGGTTAGTCCCGGGGGTGGTGGGATGGACATATGAGGAGAGGTTGAGTAGATTGGGACTCTACTCATTGGAGTTCAGAAGAATGAGAGGCGATCTTATTGAAACATATAAGATTGTGAAGGGGTTGGATCGGGTGGATGCGGGGAAGATGTTCCCGATGATGGGTGAAACTAGAACTAGGCGGCATAGTCTTAGAATAAGGGGCTGCTCTTTCAAAACTGAGATGAAGAGGAACTACTTCACTCAGAGCATGGTAGGTCCATGGAATATGCTGCCCCAAAAAGCTGTAGAAGCTACATCATTACATAAATTTAAAACAGAAATAGACAGTTTCCTAGAAGTAAAGGGAATTAAGGGTTACGGGGAGCGGGCAGGAATTTGGACATGAGTCTAAGTTTGGATCGGTCATGGCCCTGTGGGTAGCGGAGCGGGCCCAGTGGCTGTGTAGCCTGATCCTGCTCCTATTTCGTGTGTCTAATTCTGTTAGATTCAGGAGATGGTTCTGTGATAGTGGATTGGCGGTTAGGATCAGATCAGCCATGATCTTATTGAATGGCGGAGCAGGCTCGAGGGGCCGATTGGCCTACTCCTGCTCCTATTTCTTATGTTCTTATGTTCTTATGTTTTGGACCTTCTGGCATCCTGCACAGCTCTTGGTCATCTCTTCGATTTCTCTATCGATTCCCGGCCACCACACAAACGCTCTGGCTAAGTTCTTCATTTTTACCCCACCCAGATGACCCTCATGAAGCTCATTGAGCACTCTATCCGTCAACTTAGGTGGAATTACTACTCTGGATCCACACATCAAGGTTCCTCTGCACACTGACAGCTGTTCTCTTCTCGGCGAGAATGCTGGCAGCAATGGTTCGCCATGTGCTGGCCATCCCTTAACCGTTAAATCATAGACCCGTGATAGTGTCGGGTCATTCCGTGTTTCCTTTTCTATGTTTGCATTCGTCACAGGGAGACATTCGACTATGGTCGAGTGGAATAACTCCATTGGATCCACTGCAAGGTC
The DNA here is from genome assembly GCF_052327205.1 of Somniosus microcephalus. Lineage (NCBI taxonomy): Eukaryota > Metazoa > Chordata > Chondrichthyes > Squaliformes > Somniosidae > Somniosus > Somniosus microcephalus. The sequence goes on along the minus strand of NC_140999.1, from coordinate 131,894,607 downwards.
TTCTTCTTCCACCGTCGGCAACGGTAGACGTGACAATCCATCAGCATTTCCATGCTGTTTAGTTCCTTTGTACTCGATGTCATATTGGTGTGCCCCTAGGAAAGGGGACCATCTCTGCAGCCGTTGTGCTGTCATTATCGGTACGCCCTTCTGAGGGTTGAAAATGGAGACAAGAGGTTGATGATCGGTTAGTAGAGTAAATTTTTGACCGTGCAGGTAGTGGTTGAACTTCTTCACCCCCACACTAGGCTGAGGGCCTCTCTGTCAATCTGGGTGTAGTTACGCTCGGCAGAAGTTAACGAGCATGACGCAAAAGCTATCGGCCTCTCTAAACCATCAAGGAATTCATGTGACAGTACCGCCCCAATGCCGTAGGGAGACGCATCACACGCCAGCCTGATTGGCAGTGCTGGGTTGTAGTGAGCCAAAACTTCCCTTGAAATGATTAAGTCCTTACTCTTCTGAAAAGCACGCTTACAATCATCGCTCCATTTCCATGCTACCCCCGTTCGTAGCAGTGCGTTCAGTGGGTGCAGAATTGTCGACAAATTCGGCAAAAACTTATGATAGTAATTCACCAATCCGAGGAATGACCTCAGTTGCGACACATTTTCAGGCGCTGGGTCCTTAACAACCGCTTCAATTTTGTCAGGGGACTTATGTAACCCCTCTTCATCAATCACGTGGCCACAATACGATATCTGTTTCTTAAAAAATTCACACTTGGGGCGGTTGGCTCGCAGCCCATGTTCCCGTAGTCTAGTGAGCACCTGTTCTAGGTTGTTAAGGTGTTCACTGTCATCTTCACCTGTTACAAGGATGTCGTCCAAGTAACACTGAGTCCCCGGAATCCCTTGCAGGACTTGTTCCATCGCTCTTTGCCATATCGCCGGAGCCGATGCTACTCCGAATACCAATCGATGATACTGGTAAAGACCTTTGTGAGTGTTTATCGTGAGATACTTCCTAGAGGACTCTTCAACCTCCATCTGCAAATATGCTTGTGCTAGGTCAACTTTTGTAAAACGCTTCCTTCCAGACAGTGAGGCGAAGATGTTTTCTATCCTTGGAAGAGGATATTGTACTGTGTGAAGGACTGGGTTCACCGTCACCTTGAAATCCCCACAGATGCGAATCTTCCTTGGCTCCCTGGACTTATTGCTTAACGTTTTCTTCATGACAGGAACGATGGGTGTCGCCCACTCGCTCCAGTCGACCTTAGACAACATGCCCGCCTTCTCCAGATTCTCCAGCTCTGCCTCGACGGCTGGGCGAATTGCATATGGTACCGGTCTTGCTTTGAAAAACTTGGGAACTGCATTCTCTTCTATTTTTATTGAGGCGGTTACGCCTTTAAGCGTGCCCAGTTCTTGTTGAAATACCTCTTTGGCGTTAGCTAAGATTGTTGACAATCGTCCAGGAGTGACGTCTTCATCTTTTTTACCGTCCACCGTCATTGCATGAATGGAATGCCAATCTAAGTTTATCTTCCTGATCCATTCCCGTCCCAATAACGGTGGTCCACCATTTGGCAGTATGTAGAGATACAATTTCTGTATTTTCTTGCCATTGTATTCGACAGGCACCCTTATTTTTCCTCTGGTGTATACTTTTTGCCCCGTATACATCGTCAAGACGATGGATGTCTCTCTCAAGGGTATGTGTGAAAATAGCCGCTCGCAGTCTCGTCGATTCATGACGGTTAGCGCTGATCCTGTATCCAATTCCATTTTAACTTGGGACCCTGCTATCGTGAGGGTGACCCAAATGGTTCGGTGATCCTCTTTTGCGATTACATTGTGAAGTTTGAGACAGCTTAGTCTCCTGTTCCCGGATTCACTATCGCTCATCTGGTCTTCGGAACTACTGTCTGTCATCTTTTGTACTTTCTTGTACGGTTCCTTAGTAGCCTTTTCGTTGTCGCTGGTCTTCTTCCCAGACCTGCAAACTCGTGCAATGTGTCCCATCTTCCCGCATTGCCTGCATATTTTGTCTTTGGACCAGCAGTCCTTCTGGTCATGGTTAGTTCTGCTGCAGCGATAAAATTTTGCAAATCCCCGTGTCATTTCGTGGGTGCCATATTCCTGTGGTTTTTGTTGAATTTCTGCAGCTCCCCTGGCTGCTGCTTCATACGATACTGCCATGCTGAAAGCCTTATCTAGCGTCAGCTCTTTCTCTGAGAGTAACTTCTTCTGTGTTCCTTCACTCAGGAGTCCACGGACAAATTTGTCCCGTAGGGTATCTGCCAGTCCTGCTCCGAACTGGCAGTGCTTTGATAGCTTGCGTAGTTCCGTAAGATACTCAGCATTGCTCTCATCTTTGTGCTGAGTTCTCCTGTGGAATTTAAATCTTTCTGCTATCAACAGCGGTGCAGGGTTTAAGTGTTCCTGTAGGACAGCAACAATTTCGTTAAAACTCTTCGCCTTCGGTTTGGCTGGAGTAATCAGGTCCCGCAATAGGCCGTACGTTCTAGCGCCCATTAAGTTTAGCAATATCGATGCCTTTTTCCCCTCCGCTATTTCGTTTGCCTCGAAATATACCTCGACTCTTTCCACATACGTGGTCCAGTCCTCTACTGTATTATCAAAAGCAGTGATACAGCCAGTCTTTGGCATCTTGCAAATCTAAAATGGCACCTCCCGCGCTTTGCCTTCTTCCCCGATTTAACAAAATGGCGCCTCCCGCGTTTTGCCTTCTTCCCCGCTGTTGTTAGCGCTGCTTTCCACGGTTTCTTGCGTGTTTAATATTGATTTTTTTTCTTTTATTATTTTCCCGTCGTGGAGCGGACCCTCTGGGACACTTCCCTCCCTCTTCTTAGGTCCGAACGCTGCCCGGCTTTGAAGCACCGGCCGCGCCCTTTGTGCTCCACCCTCTCTCTCTCTCTTTGCTTCCCGACTCGCTGCCCGGCCCCGTTGAAAAGCCACCCGATCGAGCTCTAGCCATCCGCAGCCCAGGAAGGATCAGTGCACTATCTGCCACCAGCCCGATTAGCTGGGAAACCACAGACCGAGGCACCAAGCCTGGCTCTGGACAGTCTCTCCTGCAAGTTTTCAATCCGACGATTTGGAGGGCAGTTGCCCACGGTCGACGCCCGTTTCTCGAGTTTCTTTGGATTTTATTTATTTTTTTTTAATTTTTTTTTTCTTTCTTCTGGCTTCGACCTTCAATAACGTCGTCTGAGGTGCTGCCGAGTTGCAGGTAAGTTTGTTTCTTACTCGTCGCCAGTGTTACGTCCGTGAATAATTGAGACACGGACAGCAGGAGTGAACAAAATAAGTCTTTACTGGTGGAAGTCCATAGTGAAACTAAAAACACAGAGGCTCACTAGCGCCTTTTATACAGGGGTGGTCACTGCCGGTACTGCAGTCTGAGACCAGTTATTCTCTTAAAGGTACATACACAACAAGATCCAGCACTGCTTCCTTCCTCGTTGGGCTGGAAACACACTGATCAAGAAAGTTCTCTTGTACACATCTCAGGAATTCCTCTGCCTTTTTGCCCTTTACACTGTTACTATCCCAGTCTATATTAGGATAATTGAAGTCCCCCATTATCACAACTCTGCAGTTCTTGTATCTCTGTAATTTGCCTGCAAATTTGCTTCTCTATCTCCTTCCCACTATTTGGTGGCTGAAAGTATACATCCAGTAGCGTAATAGCTTAATTCTAACCAAATAGACTGTCATTGACCACTCAACTACATCAACCCTCTCCAGTGCTATAACAGTTTCAACAAACTAGCACCCTGCTCCTTTTTTGCATATAATGGCATTCGGTATTTTTTTTTAGCCTAGAACTGCTTCAATTAGTACATTTACTCCATAAACTGCACTGAAAATATTTTGCTTCCTCACCAGCAATTATGAGTGGAAATAAACATCAGCAGAATGGAGGAGGACAGACTGCTAGGGAGGGATAGTTTGGGCATTGTAGCACTATTTTCCCCTAAAACAGCCTTTTGCATATATAACTTGGGTGTTGCTACTGAAGTATTAAGCAGCAACTGAAACATGTAATTTTAAAACAATGTGGACTTCAGTCTCCAGCACAACAGGAGCCCAAACAGAACTCTTTTGTTTTGTAAATGGCATAAATTTTACACATGGTCAGGTGCTTAACCTTTGTTTTGAGCCTGTTGTCCAATTCTCCTTCAGTATTGACTCTAGCTTGGCTACCAAAGCAGAACAATTGCTATATTTCTGCATACAGTAGTTATATAATTTGAATAAATTACAGAGCCACTATTTTTGGCACACCTCTTTTTTCTTTTCCATTTGAAGAGGGCCAAGAGCCAGAAGAGATTTTCACCCTTTGTTTTTTGATGAAGGGTGATCAGTGTAATTTTGTGAGGTTTCACTCTTGACCTGGAGCCTTGCTAAGTGGAAGTGCCCATCGCAAATTGGCCCTATAGTGTTATAAGAACATAAGAACATAAGAAATAGGAGCAGGAGTAGGCCATTTGGCCCCTCGAGCCTGCTCTGCCATTCAATAAGATCATGGCTGATCTTCTACCTCACCTTCACTTTCCTGAACTATCCCCATATCCCTTGATTCCCTTAATATTCAAAAATATATTGATCTCTGTCTTGAATATACTCAATGACTGAGCCTCCACAGCCCTCTGGGGTAGAGAATTCCAAAGATTGACCACCCTCTGAGTGAAGAAATTTCTCCTCATCTCAGTCCTAAATGTCCGACCCTTTATTCTGAGACTGTAACCCCTGGTTCTAGACTCTCCAGCCAGGGAGTCTAGAACCAGGGGTCGTGTCTCCACCTGTGCTTCCATCTAGTGAGACTCTACCCTGAAACTGAGCCTCACCAAATTGCTTTTTGTTTCACTGCAAACACAAAATGGTGCACTGGGGATAATGCTGAGGCTAGATTTGTGGAAAATTCAACAAACTATTTATGCCTTTTGTACACTGATTGATTGTGCGCTAATATACGCATTGACACACTGTAGCCAAAAGGTCTACATTATCTGCTGTGATATAGTGGTTTTTCTGGTGTAACAATTTCTTCTTCCTCCACATTTCCTTCAACAAATGTAAGTGTAACACCTGAGATGTTTTGTTTGCACCTGTCACTACCACAGGACCCACATTTATAGACCCCTCTATATGCACTTGGGCATATCAGAGGAAGCCTGCCTTTGCCATCTCTGCTTCACACAACAGGTTGTCGTAGAATTGGACCACCTGCTTGACAATGATCTGCAGCCAACAGCTGGAACAGAAACTGGGCATCCCACAGAAGTGGTTAGCACAGCATGAAGCTTTTGTGGTGCCAGATCCTTCCAAGGCACCTCTTGGGATATCCTCAACTCCACATATGTATAAAGCAAGTGATAAGCACTGTGCTTGCAAGGAACAACTGCTTTATTCTCTTTCCTGTGAAAAGGAGGCATCAGATGTATAGGTCCAGTGTTTTCACTGCGTGACAGGTTTCCCTTGAGGGCAAGACAGGGAGGACAACACCTATGTGGGCATATGGGCTCCTTACATCAATCTTACAGTCTGCATCAACAGAAAGTGTTTGTACTGAAGTAAGGTTCAGGTTGTATCTGACCACAGAATTATTATTATACACATGTACAGTTGTTCTCAGGAAACATATGATGCCTTCATTATGCAGCACACTTGAGCATTTTTAGAAAAAGACAATACATTAAGGGCTAATCACTGCATCCATAGCTACTGACCTCCCTGAGAAATCTTCTAACATCAGTGGAGCGCCTCAAGTTGAAACCCCGAGAATCTGTTTGCTCTTCCTCATCAGGCAGTGCTCAGTCACCGTATCCACCTACACCAAATGTGTGCTGTCCAGTTTTGACACAGTGAAACAGAGCATTCTAAAGGGCAATTCTTGCGTATAATGGCCCAGAACTTGGTGTCGGGGGCTTGCCGCGCGTGCAAGCCCCCGATGTGCACTTACCCGGCGCGCCAACATCTGAAACCTGGCCCGCAGTGGATTTCCTGTAAGTGGCCCGGTTCTGATCTCGGCGCGCTGTGCAAACCTGACCCAGCAGCGTAGTTAGTGCGATGTGCCGGCTGGGATCAGGTGAGCACTGTTCAGCCAATCAGGGGAGGGGAAACTTCATTCATAAGTTTGATAGTAAAGACTGTCAAACTCATGACAAGTACGGCACCCCAAAACACTACTTAAACTTCAAATAAAATTTTAAAAAGCATCCCAATAATTAAATTAACTATGAATAACTTTAAAAAACTATTTTAAACAATTAATCAAATTTTTGAAAAAAATAAATTTTTAAAAAATAGGGTCTAAAACTAAACTTACCTTACTGTAGATTCTTTAAAAATAATAAACCTGTGGAAAAAAAATTCTAAATTGTACTAAAAGACCACTTACCTGTAAAACTAAGTACTTACGTGTGGTTTTTCAATGCGTAAAAACCGGAGCCCTTTACACATGCGCAAATCTGTAAAAATACAGGAAATCCAAGTCGCACGCACTGCCCAATACCGCGCCTGTGTTCTGCCTCTTAACCCCTTCGGTCAGAGGACAGGAAATGCCGGTTTTCAGCGCATGCGCTGTGCATGCTGAAAACCGGCAATTCCTCCTGGCACACGCGTGAGTACCCCGTCCGTACTCACGCGTTGTGACAGGAATTACTGGGCCAATGTTTTAAAAAATGGGATTGATTTTCAGTGTGCCGTGAGGCGGGCTTTTAGGCGTGCGGGGGGCTAAAATCCCGAATTCGGGGGTCCCGACACCATCCTGCCCAAAACCCGCCTCCATGTAAGTTTCAAAGGAGCACTGGGACCCGCCGACCCAAGGCGGGAAGGGATTAGTGCCAATTAACTGCCTGTTAACAGGTAGTTAACAGGCAGTTTTTAGCCTAATCCCTATTTTGAAGGTTGTTGTGTGGGATTCCCGACAGCTCCAAACCACGCCAAGTTAGAGGAATCGGGCCGTCGGGTTGAAGGACTTGGAGGGGTCGAGATGTCAGTGTTCAGGTGAGTGGTGGGTGCATGAGTGCAAAGGTAAGTGTGTTTGGTGTGTTTAAAGTGTGTAAAGAAGTTTAAATTACCTGTACTTACCTTTACAGCCTTCCTTCCTCTAGGTTTCAGGAGTCCATCATTCAGCCAGCACAGAAAGCAGAATGGCCGCGAGCTGCCAAAAGTGATAGCCTGCAGCTTTCAGTGCCGGCGAGATTTCTAACTGAGTCTGCGTAGAAGGACTCAGGTTAGAAGTAAGACTGTCAGTGTTTGACAACTTCAAACAGCTGTGAAACACTGATATTTCATCTGTCAACACGTCTTGACAGATGAAATTTCAGTCTGTGATGTCACCTGTTGCCGGGTGGCCCTTAATTGGCCTGCTGAGCCCGCTGGGCGGGCTCAACAAGGTCAATCAAGTGAAAATCGCGTGGATTGGCCGCATCTTGATGGAGGTGGGACTACAACCCGAAAGTTGTAGTCCCGCCTCCTTCCCGACTTCTGAATGAAAATCCAGCCCAATATGTCCCAGAGGATTTGGGAATTTCCAACTGTTCATGCCACTGATTTGAGGCAAACATGAAAGATCAGCACAAATTGGGCCTATCTCTCCTCAACACCACTCCTATCTATCCTGTTACTATTGGAGGCCATTCCAGCACTGCATACTTTGGTTGGGAATTCTTGCAAGAACAGAAATTACCACTTACTGTAGGCAGAGACCAGAATCACTTGAAGTAGCAGCAGGAGGAGCAGCGTTGAGGAAAACAGAACGGGAGAGAAAGAGGAGAGGATGTGAATGGGTAGGGGAGAGGGGAAGGAAGGGAAGAGGAAAGTGAAGGAGGAGAAAGGGTATTCTGCAGCAAGTGGCTCACCTCTTGACTCCCTAAAGCCTCTCCACCACCTACAAGGCGCGAGTCAGGAGTGTGAAGGAATACCCTTCACTTGCCTGGATGGGTGCAGCAGCACCAACACTCAAGAAGCTCAACACCATCCAGGATAAAGCAGTCCAAATGATTGGCATCTTATTCACTACCCATAACATCCACCCCCTCCACCACCGACATACCATGGCTGCATTGTGTACTATTTAAAGGATTCACGGCAGCACCACCTAAACCCAAAAGTCGATACATTCTGTTGAAAGGAGGCAACCTAACAAGGTAGCTTGACATCAGTGTGATATAACACTGTAAAAACTAACTAGCTATGAAGTACAGTAGGAGATAACTGCTGACCATTCAATTAGTCTTCCTGACACAGAACTTGGCTAGCACTGAGTGCACACTGAGTGTGTATGGATAAGCACTTATTGCCCAGTCACAATGTATAATCCTCAGACAGGCCCCAGATTTGGTCCCTCATCAGCAATGAGTTAGTTGCTTTCAGCCAGGTTAGAAGGACAGACACAACATCTGACCTCAGTGTCTTTGGATTAGGGATGGGAAAATTGTCCAAGGTTGCCACTCCTGATCGCTATCCAGTAGCTCCTACTGGAAAGGGCACATCTGTGGATGTCACGTGAGGACAAGAAGAGTTCAACAGTGATGCTTGCTCATTGTCAATCATGCTGCTGAGGCACTGCCAAGCCTCACCCAGCAATAATGACCAGTTGGGTGAGGTAACAAAGGCCGACTGGTGGCCATTGAACTAACCCTGGCAAAGAGCTAATGGCTTGAGGAGAAGAGAGGAGAGGAGAGGAAACTGTCAATAAACCCTTCTAAAAGCAGACATCACTGCCTTCTCAACCAGCCTGATGCAACAGGTAGAAATTGAAGCAATGGTACTCTTAAATTGGGACAGTTGGACAATGAAGATTACCATTCTTCCAGTGCAGCCACAGATAAGAAAATGGTAATCTAATGAGGCATGGCTAGTTATATTGTTTGCAAATTTTAATTAAACAATGTATGCTCAATTACTCATTTAATGATTATGGTGTACCACTGAAAGCCAGGAATGATCCAAGCAGGGTCGGAAGTAATCATAAAATGAGGGCAGTGGTTGTAATGACATTTATAATATAAATAGTCCCAAAAGTAGCCTTTGGTTTGCCTATGATTTCATCCATTAATTAAGCCTTTATTTTAAGTGTTTTAGCTGTTCACGGCTGTATAATTAACACAACCTTTTGTGATTCTCGTACAAAATGTTTGTCAATTCAAGAGCCTCAAAGCAGTGACTAGAAAACAACACATTCATACAGAAAAAATTAACACCATGGGCCCAAAATCCCTGGAGGTTCTGCTGGTATCCTGCAGTAACTTTGACAAGACACCAGCAGATACCCTGCCCATCTGGAAAATGGTGGAAATGTAGTCATTCCATTTCCGGGAGTTTCCAACGTGCCATGTAAGGGACAGAACCTTCACCTTCCCCTTATAATACAAATGTCATCTGGAGGATGGAGCAAATGGTGAGGTTTCTCTACATCATGAGTTCCTGGTAGGCTGACCCAGTCTGAACCTGACACATCTCTGGAGGCCAGTACACCAAGTGATTTGATGGGTAAAATTGGCCCCATTAAAAGGCTTGGACCTGCAAATGGCAAAATGTCTTTACCCAGGGGACTGAGGCAAACATGCCCAGGACCAATGGTGGGCAGGAATGAGACTTTTGGACAATGGGACAGGCGGTCACTGGAATTCAGCCATAATGGTATTTGCACCTGCCCATAAAAAGCAGGTGCCCTGCCATTGGCCCCCAAAGACTCCAGCAGGGGTCAGCATAATCAGAATTACAAGAATCATGTCCTGAGAAATGTGGAGTCTACCTTTAAAAAAAAAAATTCTCAGTGCAAGTACACTGATGTGTTGAATGCGCTTCTTACGTGCATTGGGATTACATTAACGATCGTCTTAACACTTTGCAAACAGGTAACAAGTCGTACAACTGATATAAATAATAAAAGTGACAGTACGTTTGTGCAATGGTTGATCTGCTGCTTTAGAAAGTCTGGTTTTCCTGTAAAATATCCTTGACACCAGGCAACAGGAGTGATAATCTGTCAAAGAAAACCCGTTTCCATCACTGTGATGACCTGACAGGAGGTTTGGAAGAAGTTGATGATTTTAAAAAAGAGGACAAAGGTCAGTCACAAGTCTTACTGTAAAGTAACAGCAGAGGATATATAAGAATTGAAATTACTGTTGGCGATATCAGCAGTTAAATGCTAAACATGCTCAGATGACACTCCTCTGTAGGTACTGACCTGCTTCAAGTAAATGAGCTAACCCTTGTATTAAGTTAGTGGACAGTTATACAAGTGAGTTAAGTATCTGTTTACTAATGTTGCCCATGGCAATTTCTAGGATATAATCAGAAAAAGAAAGCCTTAGGGAGGAGATTTAACTCTCCTCATTCGGCGAGGAGGCAGTGGGCAAGCAGTTGAAAAGGAATGGCTCCATTTCCCTCTCTGTTCCCGCCAATCTCTGATTTTAACACCGCTGGTTTTGGCAACAGATCAGGCTCCTGCCGGACTCAGGAGGGAGTCTCACACATAAATGCTAATCAGGGTCCCATGACACCAATAGGGCCTCGATTGTGTTTTGAGTGTGAAATCCCCACGGACTTGCTGCCAGGCTGAAGCAGGATGGTGGGAAGGACGAAGCGGCCCTCCAAGGTGAGCGTGAAACTTTCCTTTGTGGAGCCAGGAGGAGCAGGAGTCTTTCTCCAGACCCCGCAAGGAAAGTCATGGAGTCCCCTACCCCGGAATTACTCCCCTTCTCTTCCGCGAGATCCTCCTGAAACCCCTTTCCCGCCTGCCACATACCTGCCAGCCAGTAGGCGGCCAAGAGAAATTTCTATGGCTAAAACATGCTGGGCTGGGGCTAAAGTGTTGGGTTACATTGGAAAACCATCATAACCCGGATGGATGGTGGCCCATAATAGGGCTGACTTCACCCCCAGTAGCACTTTCAGCACGCCCAGTATTGCGAAGGGTCATGGGGGAGAACAAGTTAAAGTATAAAATGCCACTTTCCGCAATACTGAGCATCAACAGCATTAGGGGAAAATGGCACCCTTAAGAAAGAGTCATCTTTTTAAGTTCTTAGGGGGAAAAATTCAGTTGGTTTGTGCCTCCCGTTAGTGCCTTAAAAGTGCGCTAATAGGGCGCAAAGCAACTAGCGCCCGGGCGCGGTGATGTTTGCGCCGCTCACGAAATTAACTAGACATTTTGCAGTGGCGCTAAACACTACTGCCATGACCTCCTGCGCCGGCAGATCGCGATGTCAGTCAAGTGTGCAACGCCCCGGTAGTGCCCCGGACCGGATATTGAGTGGCGCCCCCTGCCTTACCGCCTGCCAAAGCAAAAACAGGCTGAGGGGAGTGTTTTGCAGTCAGGAAGGGACTGGGGGAGCGCTGTTTAAAGGTGACTGCTTCCTGCCTTTTTTTGTTGGCGACATTTTTGCACCACACATTTTGAGAGAGAGAGAGAGAGACTTCTGGAGAGATTCAACGCTGTGTGAAGGAGTTTTGGGTACTGAGCAGCACTTTGCAGGTTCATTTTGATTTGCCCTTCCTTGTATCGATTTAGAAGAGACTGTGGGGGCTGCACTCTGAGCTCTTTCCCTGGTTCTCTCCATTGTTCTTTCCAGCAGATTTGATGTACAGGTCTCTCCAGGCCGAGATTCAAGGCTGCAATGAGCAGGATGTGAATGGAGAGCAAGATCAACGCTCACCTTTAAGAACTGGCCGGTGCCAGTGTGTCTGTGTTCCATTGCTGACTGACATCACATGCGCTTCGCCAGTGCTCTGAGGTAGCGCCTCGCTCCTCGGCCTTTGCGCCTTAAGACAGGTGTGTAGCGCCTGATTTAGCGTTCCAATCACCTCCAGGGGCGATAAAAGCCAAGTTTGCAGTTGGAGGTGATAATTAGCGCCAGGCGCTAATCTTTGCGCCCGGCCGATAATTGCGCCCCAAATGGGGCGATACTGAATTTCTCCCCCTTAAGGTTTTGCCCCAGGTGCGTGGGCCCAGTACTTATACTGCGGTAAGTTACTGCAGTGATTATCCTCCCCTGCCTCACCTTAGGCGCACATCCCAGTGGCACTAGCAATGGCCCCAGCACCCACCCACAATTATTAAATGGCTCTCACTCTAGGAGATCAGCCAGAATTGCGATTACAACCAAGGGGCAGCTGGAAGGGACCTCTGAGCACATGTCCAGCAGAGGAGTGAGGCCAGGCAAATTTCAGGGCCCCTGTCTCAGTTCTCACAGCTCTTATAAACTCTGGCAAGGCAAAGAGAGGAACAGATGTTGGACCACATCAGATGATATCTCTTACTGAATATGAGGACAGAACTGTGGATATATATTCTGTATATATTCTGACTACAGATGTTTGAGGGCTGCTCAGATTTATATGTAGCAGATAAATCATTGTATCTTTTACGATTTCTACAATATGGCACATTAATGTGTCCATACACACTGATTGTATGCTCTTGCATAATAATTTGTGTAATGACAATTCAGTACCCAGATGGATAAGGGCACTTCCACGCTCAAATGTTTTATCTGCTCTCTTCACAGGGTAAAGAGAACCTAGTGGTGTGCAAGGCTAACAGGAAAAGCACCACTCACTGCACAGCGATGAATAGGGATGAATAGTGCTTTCTATGAGAAGTATACTAGGGCAAGGACATAGAAGGATTTGAAAACAATGATGCAAATTTTAAAATCGAGGTGTTGCCAGACTGGAAGCCAATGTAGTTCAGCGAGTACAGGATGATGGGTGAACGGGACTTGGTACGATTTAGGATACAGGCAGTAGAATCTATAATATTATCAACAAAGGAAAATACTGCCCCAGGCACATTTTTCACAAAGTTTTCCACCAAGTGACAGCTGTAACATGCATCACAGATCAAAACAATATCTTGCTTCAAAATTCCTCTACCTTTGTGTTTAAAAGTGTTTAATTTAATTTGTCATTGACAAGGATGAGGCTGATCTTGTCTCATTTCAATGTCATCTTGGAGTCTGCCTAGTTCCAGGTGTTACATTGCATTCATTCTGGGAATATAATACATCCTGGGCTCTTCCCTATCCTATGAAGGATGTGTGCGCGAACGTGTGTGTGTGCACTAATTCTAAAGACCACTGTACTCAACAAGGTCATGATCAGTGTCCTGCTAAAGTTTCACTAGCTGATCCATAGTTGACCTCCTCTTTTCTAGGATATTATCACAGAATTTGTGGTAGTTCCTTATCATGTTGTTAAAGAAAGGAAATTAAAAAGGATATATCAACACGGTAGGAACTTTATAGCAAACCACGGTAGCCAGCGGGTAATGCTGCTCTCTAACATAAAAGACAAGAAGCCATTGGAAGAGATTTGAGGATTTTATTTATTTGTTTATGGGATGTGGGCGTCGCTGGCAAGGCCAACATTTATTGCCCATCCCAAATTGCCCTTGAGAAGGTGGTGGTGAGCCACCTTCTTGAATCGCTGCAGTCCGTGTGGTGAAGGTACTCCCACAGTGCTATTAGGGAGGGAGTTCCAGGATTTTGACCCAGCGACTATGAAGGATCGGCGATATACTTCTAAGTCAGAATGGTATGTGACTTGGAGGGGAACTTGGAGGTGGTGGTGTTCCCATGCGCCTGCTGCCCTTGTACTACCTAGGTGGTAGAGGTCGCAGGTTTGGGAGGTGCTGCCGAAGAAGCTTTGGCGAGTTGCTGCAGTGTATCTTGTAGCTGGTACACACTGCAGCCATGGTATGCCGGTGGTGGAGGGAGTGAATGTTTAAGGTGGTGGATGGGGTGCCAATCAAGCAGGTTGCTTTATCCTGGATGGTGTCGAGCTTCTTGAGTGTTGTTGGAGCTGCACTCATCCAGGCAAGTGGAGAGTATTCCATCACACGCCTCACTTGTGCCTTGTAGATGGTGGAAAGGATTTGGGGAGTCAGGAGGTGAGACACTCACAGCAGAATACCTAGCTTCTGACCTGCTCTTGTTGCCACAGTATTTATGTGGCTGGCCCAGTTAAGTTTCTGGTCAATGGTGACCCCCAGGATGTTGATGGTGGGGGATTCGGCGATGGTAATGCCGTTGAATGTTAAGGGGTGGTGGTTAGACTCTCGCTTGTTGGAGATAGTCATTGCCTGGCACTTCTGTGGCGCAAATGTTACCTGCCACTTATCAGTCCAAGCCTGAATGTCGTCCAGGTCTTTTTGCATGTGGGCATGGACTGCTTCATTATCTGAGGAGTTGTAAATGGCACTGAATACTGTGCAGTCATCAGCGAACATCCCCATTTCTGACCTTATGTTGGAGGGAATTGATGAAGCAGCTGAAGATGGTTGGGTCTAGGACACTGCCCTGAGGAACTCCTGCAGCGACGTCCTGGGGCTGTGATGACTGACCTTCAACCACCACAACCACAACCAGGTGTAATGAGCTTTGCTGCAGCTGAGCCAATTACAGAAATAACGTAATCTTTTTGGTCATAGTATACCAGGAACAAAGAGTGCTCTTTGTGTCTGAGTAGATTATAAAGTTTGTTGCATAATTTAGAAATAAATCCTTGGGATTAAAGGAATCTTTATTTACATCATGCTGAAATTGGCAATCATAAGATTTTCACAGGATGATACAGATTTGCCATAAAATGTATGTATGGCCATTCTCATAATTCCAAAGTTTTGCTTAAACCTGGTTAGTCTTACAGGTGTCTTATTTGGTTTTATAAATAAACTCACTTGGACAATGATGAAAATCCAATTCTGCTTTTTTATGATGAAATAATAACGGAAATATGATATTTAGCTGAAAGTTATTGGGCTGATTATTCCTGTATTAGGCTGTGAATGCTTTTTGACAGTGATTATTCATAAACAATTTTAAAAGAAAGAAAAACACAAAGAAGACATTTTAAATTTCTCTTACATGTTGCATACAACTACTGGCCATAGAAATTCCTGGACTAAGATTGCACAAAGATGACCACAGTTGCTGAAATGACCAGAGATGCTGAGGAAAGCAACAGGTATGTTACATCGCAGCTCACATCGCCTCCAGTCTTCCAGCTCTGGGCAATGATGTATCCTTCAGCCATTATGCATTTGCACTCTGAAATTCTCTTCCTAATCCTCTGACTTCCCTTTCCCTTCAAAACCTACCTCTATGACAACACCTCTGATCACCTGCCCTGACGCTTCTCTGAATTCCAGATTGGTGTCTGATTCCCCCTTGTGAAGCTCCTTAGGACGCTAAAGACGTTATATCAACACAAGTTGTCACTGTTGAGAGAGGAAACTATCTAACAGTTACCAGAAACAAAGGTCTGAAAAGGAAGATCAAGAGTGAAAATATGTCTTCCACAAAACCCATGAGTAAAAAACAATGGCCCTATTTATTAACTTCATAAGAAAGGAGATATCACATCTACCAGCTACTCAGATAAATGGCAAATTATTTTTCATAAAAAATATTAATCATAGCTAATGGATGCTAATATGATTTATATGCACTGTCAGTGCACATAGGGGAATTTTCCCCCTAAAATACCTACTTTCTATTCATTCTTGGGCTGTGGGTATCGCTAGCAAGGCTAGAGTTTGGTGTCCATTCATAGTTGCCCTTGAAAAGGTGGTGGTGAGCCTTCTTCTTGAACTGTTGCAGTCTGTGTGGTGAAGGTACTCCCACACTGATATTAGGTAGAGAGTTCCAGGATTTTGACCCAGAGACAAAGCAGGAATGGTGCTATATGTCCAAGTCAGGATGGTGTGTAACTTGGAAGGGAACTTGGAGGTCATGGCGTACCCATGCACCTGCTGCCCTTGTCCTTCTAAGTGATGGAATCCACGAGTTTGGAAGATGCTGCCGAAGGAGTCTCGGCCCATTGCTGCAGGGCATCCTGTACATTGTACACACTGCAGTCACAGTACGCTGGTGGTGGAGGGGGTGGATGTTAAGGCTAATGGATGAAGTGCCGATCAAGCAGACTCATTTGTCCTGGATAATAGATCCCATCTGCGAGGGCTGAATTCAAACCCAGCTCCCAGAGATGAAACATTGGCCCAGAAATTCGGGTCTCCACGGGTGAGTACGCATGGGGTACTCACCCGTAAGCCCAATGGGAGTGCAGGTTTCGTGCATGCACTGCGCATGCGTGGGAAACCGGCACTTCCGTTCCCCTGAAAGAAGGGGTTCAGAGGTCGAACGCATGTGCAGGAGGGGCAGCGCGTGCGCATCGAACGTACTTTTTTTTGCAGGTTTCTCCGGGAGGGTAAGTTTCCAGGAGTTACACTTTTAAAAAGCAGTCGCAAGGCCTGCTTTTTACAAGGTAAGTGGTGAATTAATTAAAATTAAAACATTTTTTCCACAGGTTTATTATTTTTAAATATTTAAAGAAAGGTAAGTTTATTTTTAGCCCCGTTAGAAAATGTAATTAATTTTTCAAAAATTTAAATTATTGTTTAAAATCGTTATTTCATGTAATTTATAGTTTATTTTAAAAATGTGATTTAAAAAAAAAAATTATTTGAAATTTAGTGATGTTTTGGGGCTTATAGTATTTATAGGTTTGACAGGTCTTCCTGTCGAACTTATGAATGAAGCATTCCCTGCTACCATTGGCTCTCCATGGCCCACGTGATACCAGGGGACGCATTGAACTAACTGCACCCCTGGGATATGCAAGCACTGCACGCTGGCAGTTGGAGGAGGCCCAGGATCGGAATCCCACGCGGGCCCACAGCTCAACGGCCGGCGCGCTAGGTAAGTGCAGGCCGGTGGCTTGCACCCGCGGGAAACCCCCGACCCGAATTTCTGGGCCAATAGCATGTTACTCAATTGCACCACTCAGTCTCCTGCTCTGTAGTTACCATATGATCACATTTATTTCAATTTTTTTTTAAATTACCTCCTTAAACTTAAACAGCCCAGAATTTCCTGGAGACTTGCCTATTGTAATGGTGCCTATATGGTGTTAGGTTTCATTTTCCAGTGCAAAATTCCCAGGCAGCTGAGCCTGTCCATGACAATCTTCTGCAAGGATCAAGTTCAACAATGTGAAATGCTTTGAAATTCAGAATTCTAAGATGCAGGTCAACATTGATCTGCTTAATTAGTTAATTGATGTAGATGGCGGGGGAAGCCATTGGCCAATCTGCTTCCGTTGTCCTTGATTCTCCTTTGCACTCGCTGCAGTGCATTAAATTTCCTTTTCTAGGAAATTTTGGAGTAAGTTCGCAACAGGAAGATCAGGCCACAAAATGGCCTAATTAATGGTGACATCGCAGTCTGTGCTGCTCCAGGAAATTACACGCCAATATTTGTACAAGAATGCTCAGCGCGATTGTAAATTCAATTTGCAATGAATGAGTCCCCCAGCTGCAAGAGGAAATTGCCATATCAGTCCCAAGAAAGATTTTTCAGAAAATGGTTCCATCCTAAATGATTTTTTATTAATGATCAGAATGAATAATGAGGAATGGATCTTTAAGACCACCTTCAGCCTATTTACTGTTAGCTCCAAATATCTTGGTTGGTAACGCCATGCTGCCTCATATTATGGTATGTGTTCTGCTTAGTTATGAAGTTAATTTTCACATTTGCTGCAATCCCTATGGTTGCTGCTCGGGACCAGTTTATTAATTCCCATATTAAAAAATTATGACAATAAATTATTGGCTAATTCATAATTAATGACAGGACTGGAATGTTTTGGATTGCGAAGATCATTAGTCACAGGTTTGCAAGATGGAAGTGACAGCATATGTCTGCTTTTGTAATATAAATGATATCTTGGGCAATTACGCCAAACACTTGCACAGTAAGGTCTTTTATAGAGGATTTGAAATAATGGTGTGGCTGCATAGTCAATTATTAAATCTGCAAAGCATTATAATAACAGATCTGGGAGAATCGCTCTCTTGTTCATTTTCTCTATGTATTTTTCTTCCCGGTTCTTATTAAGGATTGCATTTCACCATAATTTATCTGTAAAACATTTTACATTTTCAATATGTTGGCTCTCTTTTACAGGGTATGTTTTTGTAGTGTAAAATGGCTCATATGACTTGCATTATAAGGCAGATTTCTACATACTGTATTACTTTTTTAATGATGCATATTTTCACACGATCTATGTTACCATTTACAATAGCATTTGCAGCTCCTTTGATGGCCTAGTGGGGAAAGGCCTAGTACAGCACAAAGCCAAGCAGACCCAGCTTTGATTTTACTGTATTGTGCTGTACTGAGGTAGCTGGTCTCAGTTCTCCTGGGTTAGGGAGGAGGGGGAAAAAATCAACCAGGGATCCTGCTCCTGATTGTTTAGCAGTGACCTCTGCTGGATAGTGCATGCAGAAAGTTGGATGAGGGTCTAATATGTGATACCCTCCAGAATCGAATAGCCTGCCTCCACACACCATTTAGACTTTATACATGAAGAATGACCATCTGAGCAAAGTACCAGAGGGCGGCTGCTCCCAGTAAAACTGAACCTCTACAGGAGTCAGTGCAAGAAAGAGCTTGAATTTCTATAGCGCCTTTCATGACTTCAGGACGTCCCAAACTGTTTCAGTCAATGGGGCACCTTTTTTTTTGAAGTGTAATCAATATTGTAATGTAGGGAAACACGCCAGTCAATTTGTGCACAGCAAGGTCCCACAAACAGCAGTGAGTTAATGGCCAAGTAATCTGGTTTTCAGTGATGTTGGTTAAGGGAAAAATATTGGCCCGGACACTGGGGAGAACCCCCCTACTTTTCTTCAAAATAGTGCCATGGGATATTTATATTCATCCAAGAGGGCAGACAGTTTAACATCTCATCTGAAAGGCGGCACCTCCGACAGCGTAACACTCCCTCGGTACTGCACTGGAGTGTCAGCCTAGATTATATGTTCAAGTCTCTGGAGTGGCTTCCTCTCAGTAAATTTAATGGAGTCGATTTTCATTGACCCGTGGAGTCGGATTTGGAGGCGTGCAGGGGGTTAAAGTCCTGAATTCGGGGGTCCCGACACCATCCCGCCCCAACCCGCCTCCATGTAAGTTTCAAAGGAGGCGGGTACCTGCCCCGCACTGGGACCCGTCTACCCGAGGCGGGAAGGGATTAGTGCTAATTAACTGCCTGTTAACAGGTAGTTAACAGGCAGTTTTTAGCCTAATCCCTATTTTAAAGCTTGAAGTGTGGGATTCCCGACGGCTCCAAACCACGCTAAGTTAGAGGAGTCGGGCCGTCGGGTTGAAGGACTTGGAGGGGTCGAGATGTCAATGTTCAGGTGAGTGATGGGTGCATGAGTGCAAAGGTAAGTGTGTTTGGTGTGTCTAAAGTGTGTAAAGAAGTTTAAATTACCTGTACTTACCTTTACAGCCTTCCTTCCTCTAGGTTTCGGGAATCCATTATCTAATCGGCACAGAAAGTGATCTGTCAAAAGTGACAGCCTGCAGCTTTCTGTGCTGGTGAGATTTCTAACTGAGTCTGTGTAGAAGGACTCAGGTTAGAAGTCTGTCAGTGTTTGACAGCTTCAAACAGCTGTGAAACACTGATATTGAGCTGGGCGGGCTCAACAAGGTCAATCAAGTTAAAATCGTGTGGATTGGCTGCATCTTGATGGGGGCGGGACTACAACCCCGAAAGTTGTAGTCCCACCTCCTCCCGACTTCTGAATGAAAATCACCCCCAATGAGTGGATTTCACCTGCAACTGTGCTCTGCGCTCCCCCCCACCACCCTCCCTACCCCCCCCCCCCCGCGCCGCCCGTCGTGATTGACAGTCCCTACTGGGAGGATGGAATTGGCCCTTAGATATCTTGTTTCCTTCTGTTACTGTTGTTCTCACTCAGACCCCAGTCATTAAACAGTGTGTGTTAACATTTTAGTAATGGTTTCTGGACCTTTACACTTCTTCCCATTTCTCAAACAGCCCCTGTGCACTTCAACATCGTCGAGTCTTCTCTAGCCAACCCTGAACCAATAAAGAAATCAGGCGAATTCAATAATCCACAGATCCACCTACTGAAGCTTAAAATGATCAAGCACCTTTTGAATTATTAAACTAGACGGTGATGGATTGATCGCTTGATGAAGGCAGAAAAAAGAGCCAGCCTCAAAAGTGAAAACAGCAACTGCTCTTATTAGTTTTAGACTTTAATCCCAAAGCCCTCTGGCAGCAGGTTTGACTGAAGGGTTTAATACTCCAGCACCATCTTCTAACCGTACCCAGCAACAACAGTTAAAGCAGGATCTTTTTGTATTGCTTTTACTAGCATGTAATTAGGTTAGCATTAAATGTTTATAATATTATACATCACAAACTGGTCGATCCCATATGTGCAACCAGAAGATATAAGAGCTTGTTAAAAAAAAGGCATTACTGTATTCAAATGTGCACATTATATTTACATAATGCCTATTGAAAAAAATGATGTACACTGAATAATCATATTTTAACCTTCTCAAAGGGGTTTGGGATTTCGAGGTTGCTCAGATATGCTCAGATCACTGCTCTAACTGGCAGGAGTCTTCCTGTCTCCTGTGCTTAATGTCTTTAACTTCCTCACGCAGGATAAATTTTGTTTTCCTTTAGTCTTCAAAAAAAAAAGCCAGAGGAATTTAGAATGCCAAGCTGGTTAATCCCAACACTCGAGGGAATGATGTTTTCTTTCATTTTGATTTAACTTGAGCTACAGCGTTACATTGAATATAACCAATCAAGAGAATTATGTGTACTCTTCTCTGACTAATGGAGGCCAGCCACCAATCAAACTACACTTCTTCAGGAAATTATTTGTTTGCCCTCCTTTGGTTTAGCATCAGCTGAAAATATTGGCTAAAGGCTAACTATTCCTGATTTAGCTCATTTAACTATCTTCATTCAACTGTATAGCATAAAGAGCTGAAAAATGAGGTCCAGTCATTTAGCTCATCAAGCTCCTTTTGTTGAATGGATTGATGCTGCAACTAACTACCATGGATTTTTGAGCTGTTTTCAACAGTATGATAACCTCACAAAATAGCAATGTTTTGTACTCCAAATAGGGATAAAGGTTCACAATCTCAAAAATAAGTTTGCAAATGCAATTTAAGCCCTTTAAAAAGGCAGTCGGTCCAAATAAAGGCTGTTTCCTTTTTCATAGGCTCATCCATTTCCACATAGTTGATTGAGGTGTTGAGCAGCAGTTGAAGATTTAGCAATAATTCTACACCACTTCTTCAAGGTTTTGGTTGTCACTGATTGTACTCAGTGGGTGATAAGTGCACCCACAGTACATAGCATATATCATCTATAAAAGTTCCATTTAACACATGTGTTGGTGATGTGAACAACACAATAAATAATGTTGGAAGTGAATGCATCGTATCTGGGACCAACGCTCGGCTCCTTTGTCCTCAACCAATCATGTTTAGATGTGGCATTTGAAATTAATGACTGATTTGTAAGACAGGTTGCTGAGTGAGCTGAGTGAAAGCTTGATCCGATGATTCGGAAACACTTTCCTAGACTTTGAGGTGCTGACAAAACATAGGTACACAAGGCAAAAGAAAATAACTGAAGAAATCATTGTTGTCATCAAATTGCCAGATAGTTGTTCCAGGGCCTGCAGATTTGGTTGGTGGCATAATCACCGCTACAGGCAGGTTTAGTTCCGATGTCTGCTGATATTTCTGGTATGCATTCTTTCCACTTTACCGATGAAATATGTGGGCCTAAATTTGTGGTCAGAGGCTTCCCGCGGGCGGATGCCTCTGAGCCGCAATAAAACTACGCACCTACCTGATGGTCCTGCATCCACGGAGACTCGCGCTCCTGGGCCTCTACGCATAGGCATGCGTAAAGGCCCACGTATCCCAGGGCCGCAGGTGGTCCGCAAACATCCCTGGGATCATGTGGGCCGGCCCATCCAATCACAAAGGGGCATTCCCATTATGTTTATGGGGATTCCATTTATGTGCAGAATCCCCATAAGCTTAAAAATCACCCAAAAATACATTTTAACAGCACTGAAATAAAAAAAATCATTACATGTATGAAATTAATTAAAATACAATTTAATTAAGCATTTAGAACAAAACTTTTTTTTAAACTAATGTAAACATTTTTCAAGGGGCCAAAAATAACACAAACTTATTTTCCAGGTTTTTGAATGTTAAAATTATTTTAAACTTTAATTTTAATATTTATTTTCACCCTTACGCTGGTAAAAGAAGGCATAAGAGTTTCATGGGCATTCGCTGGGCAAGAGTTGGGCAAATGGCCCAACCCTGTGCCAGGGAATGTCCATTTCCTGCGCATGCAGAGGATCTGTCAAGAAGATTCTTGACAGATCGGAAGATCCGGGTTTTCACGCATGCACAACACGTGCGTAAACCTGGAACTTGCGAGGCACTTATGGCCGCCGACGCAATCATAGGCCCCAGAAAATCCGGGCCTATATTTAAGCCACTCTCAAACCACCTCCCCCTCCCCCCGATTCGAATTGCCAACAATACAGGATTCTGTAGCTTTCTATTAAATGTGCAGTTGCTCCCTGACCTGTGAATGTTTATATTGTAACAGCTCCTTTTCATGCTCTCTTTTTTTTGCCAGGCTCCAGCAGTTCTGCTAAAGATTTTGTAAATTCCTAAATTATAGGTCATTTTCTGATGAATGAGCAGACAATTCAGCCATTAAACATTATATACTGTAAAATTCTCAAAAACACTTGAAAAATAGATAAAAGCACTTCTCATAAATACGGCAACAAAACTAATTTCAAAAATCAATACTGGAGATACACTATAAAATTGGAAAATTAAAAACAACTGGCTTAAAGTACTCTGACCCTTTAAGAGGTCTATAGACCATGAAGCTTCCTTAAGCCCACTCCAGTGAGTTGATCTTCATGTGATCCCTTTCATCGGGCAAGTGCTGGACGAAGTAAGCCCACCGCTTGCCTGCTGAAATTTCTTAGAGGATCGAACCATTTTTATGGTCGGGCCTCATTTTAATATTCATGGTGAATTGTCCACACATTTGGGACACTGACAGACAGCTTGCCAATTGGGGTGGGGGGAGAAATCAGGCGGTTCCTCCGTGGAGCCAAGCCGACAGTTTCTGCTTAGTGCTCCTCCTGGCCCCACAAAAATCATGAAACAAACTTATCTTTAATGTTTCAGAGTGGCCTTCAGCAGTCCTTTTAAGGACCACTGGTTGGGCCGCTCTACTTAGAGTTCCACTGGGCATGGCTTGTGCAGCACGGGGGCTGCCCTTTGAAACTCTAAAATGGTGTCAGGGTCCTATGTACATCATAGGACCCCAGTATGCGCAGGTTAATGAGGCTCCCACCTATTTTGGAGCAAGAGCCTTGCCCGGCTATTTCTCAATACAAAATGGGAGTGGGCCAGATGGCTGGGGTAATGCTTCTTTTTTAAGCAATTTTGATCGCACTGCTGCTCTGTTCCCATCGCAAGACAGGGCAGTACAGAGATCAAAATTGGCAGCCAGGTGAGTAAAGGTTGCATCGGGCACTGTCCTATCCTAAGCAAATGGGAAATCGTGCTATGCTTCACTTAAATATACTGTGATACTTATGTAAAGCTGTTACTCATATTAGGGAAGGCCACTGGTCTAAAATGCTGATGCGCCGACAGTTGCACAGGATTGGCTATAAACTTGAGCTCATCCAAAACTCTGCTGCCCGTATCCTAACTCGCACCAAGTCCCGTTCACCCATCACCCCTGTGCTCGCTGACCTACATTGGCTCTCGGTCTGGCAACGCCTCAATTTAAAAACTCTCATCCCTGTTTTCAAATCCCTCCATCGTCCCCTTATCTCTGTAACCATCTCCAGCCCAACGACCCTCTGAGACCTCAATGCTCCTCCAATTCTGGCCTCTTGCTCATCCCTGATTTTCATCACACCACCAATGGTGGTCGTGCCTTCAGTTCCACCATTGGTGGTCATGCCTTCAGTTCCACTATTGGTGGTCGTGCCTTCAGCTGCCTAGGCCCTAAGCTCTGGAATTCCTTCAGCAAATCTCTCCGCCTCTCTACCTCTCTCTCCTCTTTTAAGATGCTCCTTAAAACCTACCTCTTTGACCAAGCTTTTCGTCACCTGTGCTAATATCTCGTTATATGGCTCGGTGTCAAATTTTGCTCCTGTGAAGCGCCTTGGGTTGTTGTACTAGGGTGAGAGCGCTATATAAATGCAAGTTGTTGTATATGGATCAGAGCTGGATTTTCCAATCCCCAAGTGCTTATTCTAGTCCTGCAACACTGGTCCTAGCGACCAGAAAATATACCCTAAATTACTGCATATAAGTCGTGATAGTCTTTCATTGGTATGACCATAGGTCTGCAACTCTCCATCACCAGTCAAATTATTAGGGGGTATTTTTAACCCCAAAAAATGAGTGAGTTGGGGTTGGGTGAGATGTTAAAATTTAAAAAACCTCAAACTTGGCTCCAAGCCGCCCTTCCGGTTTTAAGGGAGGCAGGACAGGGGGTGGGGGGCATTTAAATATTATAATGGGTCTGCGTGCCTCATATTTAAACTGCCTTCCAGGTTTAACCCGGGCCTTGGGAAACCCGGCAATTAAAGGGAGGCGAGGACTGCTTTGTGGAAAAGCTAAGTATCTTTACAGCATTGCTTGTGGGCCAAGAGGAGCAGGAGTGCTTCCTCCCAGCCCACCAAGCTTACCTGCTTCCTTGACACAATCGGACCTCCTGCCCCCCACCCTGTGCAAAGAATCCCCCCATGATCAGAGCTCCCAGGATTGGGAATGGGACTCTGCCCCAGATCGGCGACCACTGCCCCCCATTGCACAATCAGAATCTCGTCCCCCTATGCAATTAGACATCCCAGCCTGAGATCGCCCCCCACCCGGGATCGGCGAACACCCCCCTACCTCTACCCAGTACCTACTCTCCCTCCCCCTCCCTGGGACAGGCGGCCACCCCCCCAAAATCCAGACCCCCCCTCCACACGCTCCCACTAACCGAGCTGCAGGCTCCCTACCTGCAGTGTTCCCTGCCCAACAGGGAGCCAAGCCTATCAATCAAGTTGGCTTCCAGGCGGGGAACCTCCTTTGGAGAAAAGGACACCCGCTGTGATTTTGAAACTCCACAACATGCGGGGAAGCCTGGATATCCCAGCCAAAACTCCTCCCCCTGCTCACGAAACCCACCCCAGTAAATATCAGGGCTTTAGTTTCTAACGTGGGACACATCACTTGCTGAAATGCTCGATGTACCAGTCCAGGTTCTTGAATTAATTCTCAAACACCACCTGCTACTGTCAAGTGTTATTTGACACATGTTAAATATAGACTGCTGAAGCAACTAAATTATCAACACCATCCACAGATTAGATCAGGCAATCTTTACTCCTTAATAATGGGTTATTTATCTTCACTGTTACAAAAATGTAATGTATATAATGACCGTAATATTTCCTGGGAAAATAAATATCCTTCATGAGCCATCATAATGCATAGTCCATCTGTGTGGTCACATGGGTAGTGTACTGACGATTGTGTCTGTGATGATTGACTATGTCAGGAAAAGGATGACCAAGAACACTATGAGAACCCCATATAAGCTACAAAGCTATACAGACTGGGATGGTCATAGGTTTAGTACCCAATCTGTACTAAGTTAACTGACCTCAGCTGATGCACCAGTTTTGGTGCTACAATTGCCCTAGGCTAGGGAGGGGGCAAACTAGCCAAGTTGTCCACTCCTGGTCACCATTGTGTGAATCCTAGTAAATGCACTGGTGGGAATGACTGGCAAGGAAAGGATTGAGCTCAGCAAAAAAGCCCTCCACAAGTCAAATAGCCTGCTGCCATGCCGCTAGGCTTCTAACATGAAGATTGGCCATTTGGCCAATGCTCCACAGGATTTCTGGCATCCATTGAACTGTACAACAGCATAAAATAGCACCTTCAGAAGAGGAGAGGAGACAATTGAAAAAATGTGAACTCTACAGTAAATTACAAAAATAATTGATACCTTGCAGTGATTACAAGGTTCACCTCATCTCAGCATTGAGGTGACAGTTATAAATGACATCATGCTACATGTAAAAAAAATCCTAATGTTATTCAGAATACACAATTTCTCAGGGAAACACTCATTTACTGTGGGCTGATGACATTATGACACAGATCAAGTGTTATAATTGTACAAAGGCAGTCTTTCTCCCTGCCGCATAATTCAAATGAATTGCTTCTGGATTCTACATCAGACTGGGATCTTACCACTGCAGTGGCAGGTGGAAAAAGACTAAAAACACAAGAAAAAATAAAACAGTTAAGGAAAATCATGTATAGAAAATTAAAAACTGCTATAAACCATCTTAGAAGATTGTGCAAAGTATTCCAAAATGGCATCCATCGCTAACAGTACGCAAATGCTGCACATTTTCAAACTAATATGTCACATCAGCTACCTAAACACAACTACAAAGAATATAAGAAAGTTTACATAATTTGTATATATCTTTAAAAAAATTACAGGTACTTGGAAGAACGACTGGCCAAGGTCACACACGCTTAGGATACAAATTAAGTTATATCGTGATATCAAAGCTTGAGCATTTTTTTGCCACGAACTCAACCTCTGTAGTATGTTCCAGCCTTGTAACAAGCTGCCCAGTACAAACTCCCAATCATCTTGCTAATCTTTGTAAAGTCTAACCATGATTTTCCTGAAATCCCAGACATTGGCTTAAAATTTTACACGCATAAACCGGGATTCCGCCTCACATCCAACAAAGTTGCAGCAGGAGCAGCCCCTTGGAAATCCCCAACCTTTGAAAAGAACCAAATGAGCCAGCTACCTTAGCTAAATATGCTGGCCCGGAATTTGCGGTGAGTGATAACAGTGAACGAACAGTGTTCGCTGTTATTACCGCTTTGAAACTGACCGCAACTTCAGGATGTAGCGCATGCACATCCTAACATGGAAATCCTGAAGTTGCGGTCTGCCATTCACTGATCCGACAGTGGCTGCGCTGTGCCCCCCCAACCCCCAACCCCCATTGCTGGCAATCAGTGTAATCTGTGAAATCAGGGAAACTGGCAAAAACTTCGGCAGTTCCGCAGTAATTACGCTGTTAAGTATCCCATTAAAAGTTAGACCCTTTCGGATTAGGTGCAACTGGAGTTTTAACAGTGTATTGACTGCTAAACAAACATTATGGCCCTGAAATACTCATTTTAATTTTGTGGAGTGTCAAATTTATCCATTTTAATGAAAATTTAAAAAAACTAAAAATGTTTGTTCATCTTTATTTCAGATTTACCTTTTCCCCATTTCAGAACCCCAGTCTTTCTTTTTCTCTCTATAACATTTTTAAAAAGTTAGAATCAAGAAGGGTTTCAACCCGAAACGTCAACTCAAAATTCTCTCCACGGATGTTGCCTGACCTGCTGAGTTTTTCCAGCATTCTCTGTTGTTATTTTGGATTTCCAGCATCTGCAGTATTTTGCTGTTGAGCTTACTCACTTCCTGGTTCTCGGTCTGTGAGAATTCTGCATTGTGATTGGCTGCTTACACAGCTTGTTGATATCACAGCAGCTCGCGCTATGGGATTCCCACTAAACTGCACTGATTTCAGCTGCACGTTGGAAAAGCCGAACTTCTCGTCACAGAGATCACCAGAACTTTGTGGGAAGCTTTCTTCAGGGCCAGCGGCGAACATCTTTGCTTTGCCACTGACTGCAAATTACGTGTCGTTGAGTTTATAAGTCTTTTCTTAAGTCAAAATTTTACTAAAAGCATCAAACATTCCAATATTTAGACCCTCCATCCCTAGGGGCTTTTCTGGTGGGCTAGTTCATATGTAAAATGATCCTTAAATATTTTGGCTATTTGATTCTAGAATTATAAGAGAAAGAGAATCTGTGCAGTATCACTGGGTGACTGTGCTGGAAACAATAAGAGGTCAAGATCAATAGATCCGCAACTGCACACCTCATCAATGTAACTTGTTTGGAGCTGAATCCTTTTAAAAAAATAGCTTAACGTCCATAAAACACATATTGATTAATGCTAGTTTAATACCATATCTATTTATGGGTCTCTAGCAAAGTCGGCTCAGCAAAAGTATAATTTGAAACCAGACATCAAGGCATATAATTGCTCAAATTGTTTCCAGCTCTAAGATATGTAACGGCTTAAAGGAGAGATGGTCATTTATTATACCTTTCATCAGGATTTCTGCGTAGCAACTAACATTCATTACTTGCTTTTAAAAAAAAAACAGAACAAGCATGACTTTGCAGTGTGGAAAGCACACTTAGAGATCAGCCTTCCTCAATTCATGGAGTATCATGAAATAGCAGATGTGTGTAAAGAGCGGTGGAATGATGGGAAAAAACGGGAATCATTAATCATCTGTTATTTATACACTCTTATACCACTAAATTGGTACCAAACATACTTATTAAAAGCTAACAATCTAGGATGAACACCTAGAGCAGCATCAACAACAACAACTTGTATTTTTTAGCACCTTTAATGTAGTAAAACATCCCAAGGCGCTTCACAGGAGTATTAAAAGACAAAAATTTTGACACCGAGCCACATAAGGAGAAATTAGGGCAGATGACCAAAAGCTTAGTCAAAGAGGTAGGTTTTAAGGAGCATCTTAAAGGAAGAAAGAGAGGTAGAGAGGCGGAGAGGTTTAGGCAGGGAATTCCAGAGCTTAGGGCCTAGGCAACAGAAGGCACGGCCACCAATGGTTGAGTGATTATAATCAGGGATGCTCAAGAGGGCAGAATTAGAGGAGTGCAGATGTCTCGGGGGGTTGTGGGGCTGAAGGAGATTACAGATTTGGGAGGAGCGCGGCCATGGAGGGATTTGAAAACAAGGATGAGAATTTTGAAATCGAGGTGTTACTTAACTGAGAACCATTCCATAGTTACACTGAAAGATTAATATTTTACAGAAGTTCAGAATTGCCATAAGTGAAGATTACAAACAGGAAGAGTTGTGATTAGTGAGTGGTAGGGGAGCAATGAAGACAGTGATTAGCACTGGAGGTTTCTCACCATAAGCATGGATGTAGTATTGTTAGGCATCTCAAGGTGGAGGAAGAGGGGAGAGAGATAGAGTGCAGTAAGCATGAAAGGCCAATCAGTCACACAGCTGTGAGTCTATTAAGTAGAATCAGATACCTAGGTGTAGTGGAAGAACAGTGAGTGAGGAGGCTCAGGTTTACTAAGGAGGTTGTAACTGAAGTGTGCCCCTGGTTCATGAAGATCTATAGGGCCAATCAACCATCAGTAATACAGTACCAGTTGTTGTGAAGGTCACTACTACTCGCTACGTTTATGCCACAGGGACCTTAAACAGCAAGGTACTTCACTTAAATAGTAATACTGGGGTGGGAACACTCTGCAACTGTTTCCTGACATTTTGGTGTCGGATCTAAATCAGGCCCCTGTTTAATTAACATCTAGTGGGCTAGACACCATTAAGTATATGTACGGTTATAGAGTGAACACAATAATGATAAGGCAAGTGTATTTGGGCTTTTTTAAAACTATTTTGTGTTTTTTTTAGCCTGCGAGCATTTCTGTTCTTATGAACTGTGGTGCTAATTGTTTTGATTTTGTTTTTCACTAGTGCCATTACTGGTTTTCCCAGATAGGAATTCCCCTATTTGAGGTGTTCCGAAGAGGAGGACTACTGAAGGAAAACCAGATAGGCTAGGTTGCATAAGGCTGCCTACTCCATTGGTACCCACACACCTGCACCTGCAGCCAGAGGTGAACATACCTCATTTCAGGAGGAAATGAGTACTGGCAGAAGCAGCTATTCCTAAAATAAACTGGAACAGCAGACACAATGGTACTTGAATATCAGACCAGGCGTACATTTGGATGTTTTCACAGAAGCAGAAAAATCAATAGTATGTCCTGCTTTCAGTTGCACAGCATGAAAGAAGGCATGCCACGATAATCAACAGGCAGCTTAAACAGATTGGTCGCACCCGCCAGCATACCATCAACCATATCTGCAAACCCTGTCACATCCAACTGCACTTTGGGATTCTTTTTGCTGCATTTTTGCCTGTTACTTTCTATTCCCCTGCCCCTTAATCCTTGGTAAAAGCAGTAAATGAGTAGAAATGTGTTCTGAGGCTCTCCAAAGGCTTTCAGAAATTATGTTATCCCTTTGTGATGCTTTCCTTTAATTGGTACCATCACTTTAAATTTGACCTACACAAAATTTTCTGTTCCCATCAATAGTGTTGTTAAGTGCGAGCAAGTGAGAAATCTATTCTGTATTAAGCCCTAAGGCTAAAAGCCTGCAGAACTTTGCTGAGAGTGGCAGTCTGCACAGAGGGTACAATCAGCCTGATCTTAAGGTTAAACAGCACATTGAGTACAGTTAGATCTGAACCTTCTCCCAGTTCATGCATGCTTAGAGACTAACCTAACTGTCATAATAGGCACATTCCATGCTTTGCTTAACCTAAACACCAACAGCTCCTGCTCGGCCCTGGAATAGAGCTTCGAATGATATATGTTTCAAGAGCCTAGAACTTCTTGATAGAGATTGGTGTAAAGTGCATCAAAATCATGTGGTGTAATGTAGTTGGAAAGATATTAAAATGGCAAAATTGCAATGTGAAGTTAGAAGAAGATGAAGCAGAAGGAAGAGATCTAGAAAGTTGAACTCAATGACTGTAATGTGTGATCTTCTACAGTAAAGCATCACTCTGTGTTGCCTATGAGAAAGTTCCTTTAACCCTTAGTAAACTTGTAAGTGTTTGATTCCTGTGTCTAGAACTCTCACTCCTGGTACATGGACAAGGACTGCAGCCTTTGTCTGTCACTACAGTGTGAACCTAGACCTGTCCAGACTTACACCTGAAGCTATGTTAATGAGCTGACAGTGGAAAATTGAATGCATACAGCACACTTCCATTTGAGTCTGTCCGAAATGCACATTCAGCCATTCAGCTCTAAACTATGCTAATAAAGAAAAATCAAGGTTGTATTGTGTAGTCTTATATCATGTGCTGTTTTTCTTTTTAATGTGTGCAGTGTCTATGTTGAAACATAAGGGTAAAAGGGTTATTTCTGTTACACTGACAGTTGTTACTGTAAGGGTTTGGGGGCTTCTTTAAACTGGTTTAAAGTAATTTTCCTGGTCTTGCAGGACCAATTCCAATAAAACCAATTTTATTACAGCGGATACGAATCGCTACCCCTCCTTTAGTTCTGAGTGGAGGAACTTATAATTAATGATATTAAAACAGAACAAGTGGTTTGGATGAGAGAAAAAAATCAAGTTTATTACCTAAAGAAACTACAATCAAAATATCAAACTATCCCACACGCACACAGTAATTACAGTAAAATTGCTTAAAATGGGGTAAGGCAGACGGCAAAAATGAGGGGTAAGTGACTACAATGTTGATTAAACAATCTTAGCAATATCCTCTTAAATTACCATCCCCCAAACTCCTGCTAGGTTGCCTTGTTGAGGAGTCAGAACACCCTGCTCACCTGTGGTCCAGCGAAGTAAGAGAGAGAGAGCTAGCTTCTCAGCCGTTATCTTTATACCTGGTGCGGTCCTGCCGTTCTGCCTTGCAAGGGCTGTGTGCAAAATTCCCCACCCAAAAAGGGTCCAATACACAAGAGAAAGCTGTGATTGGCTAACTCAAAGTGGTTAGACTGGGTTAATGTGTCTTCCGGAGCTCCTGGGCTGAAACAAAAGGGAGATACAACTGCTCTATTGTCCAGTGCTGGGTGATTTAAAACCCATTCAATTGTTAAACATTTCCCATTCAAGGTACAAAAGTCTCTTCTGCAGTTTAGATGTATCCACTCGATATACAAACAAATGCCAATAGCATTCAATTGCTTTGTAAACAAAGCATTGTCCTTTGTCTTCAGCCATGTGGTGACAGCCATTTTGATCCCTGGAAATTTAAAAGCACATCGCCCAGGGATTCTTTAATCAAAAAAATGAATCTTCAGAACTGTAAATTATTGCGAATTCTTACAGTCCGCCCTTGGATACTTCCAGCTTGCTTGTAGTATCCTCTTGAAGAAATGAGCAATAATTTCTGACCCCCCACAAACAACCATCCCCTGTATTTACCTAATAGCTATCTGCCACTGATCCCCGTCCCGTCTATTCCCCTTTAATTCAAGAAAAAAAAACCATGGTATGGTTGGCATCTTACAGATACTTCAGTTTTCAATAAGGTGTCTCATACACCTACACTCTTGTAAAATTATACAGTGTAAACCAAATTTACAATCACTTTTTTACATCATAAGTTATTACAAAATGTTGCAATCTTAGTTACACAATGTAATCAAAACGATCCCAAGCACGGAGAGGGTCTTACGCCTCTGCTCAACTTGGGGCTGTAACACAAAATACAAAAAATCATTAAACAACAATGAACCCCGATCATCACGTGCCGATGATGGGTGGCAAAATTCGAGTGGGCATTGGTCCTCCCACTCGGGCGGTAAAAGTACCTTCCACCCCCCTTTGATCGTCTTAAACTTTAAAACAGGCAGAATGGATTTACCGACCAACCTGCTCCGCCAGCCCCGAACCGTTCCCTTGTCCCTTTGTGGAGGCAGGGTACCCCTCACGTTTAAATTACCTTGGCACAGACCGAGACCGGGGAGTATGGGATCTCATGACTCCCAGTCCCTCCCCCTCCTGTCTTCCCTCGACTGGCTGCAGAAAATGATGGGTGCCTGTGTGGCGGCTCTCCCTGGCCCCACACTGATCTGGCCACCCACTCATCCTTCCCAGCCACACTTATCCTCTTTGCCCGTGGGCCCCCGGGTGAGTACCTCCCTCCCCTGACCGCACCCACGCAACTCTAGGGTCTCCCCCTCCTCTATACAATCTTCCCGGGCCATCACCACCCACCCCCGGGGAACGCGTCCCTATCACAAGGCACCCGCGCTTCCCCATCGTGACTCCTCGACAGCGAGGTCTCCCGCAAGTGAACTTCGATCAGGATAGTGCTGGGTTGGGGGCCGTGCCCCACCCAGCTGGGGCCATCTCCTCCCCGTAGGAGGAGTAGGCAAGTTCCTCTGGACTCTGTCCGGTTTTTCCCGAAGACCGCTGCGGGGTCTCCTGGATTCGTCCAGTGGCGAGGTGATCCCCAACATTCCGTATCTTCATTCGATGTCCAGCTCGGGCTGGGCGAACATGGCTGCTTCATTTTCCCATCTCCTGCAAAGACTTAAAAGGGGCATGCAGCCAGGTCTCACTGACCTGCTGCCTTAGGTGGAGACATGGTCGGGTCCCTCAACCTCAGACTAAAAATACAAACATTTGGCACACATGTAAACTTAAACTCTTTGCACTTTAACTTGAAACTAGTTAAATCAACAAAACTTAAAATACACCTTTGGTACACACTATATTCACACACATAGCTTTAATACAGATGCCGCCCGTCTCCGGACGGCCAGACTAATCTCTGGCACTGTCGCAGATTGCTGCTGGCTGCAGCGAAGCTGGACTGCCTCCTGTCTCTGGTCCCCCGCAGCTTATGGCTGTTGAGTGGGGGCCTCTGTTCTCTGGCTTCTCCCCGGCTCAGGAGACTGCCCTACTCCACTGTAAAGTGGGTGACCATGCTTTCTTAGGCTGGGGCACCCGCTAAGACCTTTTGAGGGGTGTCTCTATGGGGGAAACTTTGGCTGGCGGACCATGAGCTTGGGTCACAACCCCAGCTGGCTGGGAACCTTCTCCCCCATGTCCAAATAGCCCGCACTGTATAATGTACCTGGCAGCCTGCCGGTGCAAATCTCTCTCTGGGTTTGTCTGCTCTTCCCTGGAAACAAGTCACAGTTCCTGTTTTTGTAGGCTGTGAACTTGAACTTGCATGGACAGCAAACTTATGTTCCCTCACCCAGGTGGCTTTAACTAGGGAATTTTGGACCTGCCTTTTTTCTGGGGCCAAAACTATCCCCTGTGTGCCTCCCTTGTCCCGGATTTCTGCTGCTGGACCTGCTCTACAGGGGTCCCAGAACTCTCCTTTCCTGTTCCCTGGCTTAAACAGCTTACTCTGAATATGAATGGCTCCTCCCCCCACACAAGCCACAGTGCTTGCCTGTGAACTCGAACATGCTGTGGGCTGAGGATTCCTATTCTCAGGCTCACTCCTCACGGGCGGACCGTACCTCCGTTGTTGGAGGGGGTACACTGGTCCTGGTCCCTGCCTGCCTAGCGGAATCTGCTGGTGTTCTCCTACCACCCCATTGTCCACCCCTCCTTGCTGCCAGCGCTCCTCAAAACCCGGAGCTGTGGGCTGCTGTCTTGGGATCTCTAATTCCCTAGCCAGCCTTTCCCTGGGTGTTACCTGTGGGGCGGTTTGATTTGGGCTGCCAGTAAAATCCAGCTGACCTGCCTTCGGGCTGATCATGCAAATCATTCCCCTTGCTGCATTTAAAGCCATGTTAAGGCTTTCTATCTCTGCCCTACAAGGGGCCATGATCTGCTTCCTCAAACCTTAGGGCGCAGGCCAGCTTATAAGCTGCCTTTGCTTCCCTAAACCTTTCCTCCTGCTCTCTCTTCACACCCTTCCTAACCCAGCCACCTATACCCCGATAGGTCAGCCTACACGCTGCTGCTAACATCTGCAGGGCTACCCACATACTGAAAACAATGAGAGAAACAAGAGCTGATGCTTTCTCCAGATCCAGACCACTTATTAAAACAAAAACTGCCTCCACTCCTACCTGGCTCGCCATTGTAAGGGTTTGGGGGCTTCTTTAAACTGGTTTAAAGTAATTTTCCTGGTCTTGCAGGACCAATTCCAATAAAACCAATTTTATTACAGTGGTTACGAATCGCTACCCCTCCTTTAGTTCTGAGTGGAGGAACTTATAATTAATGATATTAAAACAGAACAAGTGGTTTGGATGAGAGAAAAAAATCAAGTTTATTACCTAAAGAAACTACAATCAAAATATCAAACTATCCCACACGCACACAGTAATTACAGTAAAATTGCTTAAAATGGGGTAAGGCAGACGGCAAAAATGAGGGGTAAGTGACTACAATGTTGATTAAACAATCTTAGCAATATCCTCTTAAATTACCATCCCCCAAACTCCTGCTAGGTTGCCTTGTTGAGGAGTCAGAACACCCTGCTCACTTGTGGTCCAGCGAAGTAAGAGAGAGAGAGCTAGCTTCTCAGCCGCTATCTTTATACCTGCTGAGCCCCTGCCGTTCTGCCTTGCAAGGGCTGTGTGCAAAATTCCCCACCCAAAAAGGGTCCAATACACAAGAGAAAGCTGTGATTGGCTACCTCAGAGTGGTTAGACTGGGTTAATGTGTCTTCTGGAGCTCCCTGGGCTGAAACAAAAGGGAGATACAACTGCTCTATTGTCCAGTGCTGGGTGATTTAAAACCCATTCAAATCTTGAACGTTTCCCATTCAAGGTACAAAAGTCTCTTCTGCAGTTTAGATGTATCCACTCGATATACAAACAAATGCTAATAGCATTCAATTGCTTTGTAAACAAAGCATTGTCCTTTGTCTTCAGCCATGTGGTGACAGCCATTTTGATCCCTGGAAATTTAAAAGCACATCGCCCAGGGATTCTTTAATCAAAAAAATGAATCTTCAGAACTGTAAATTATTGTGAATTCTTACAGTTACTGAGCAAGAATTGGCAACCAAACGTTGTGGAACAGGGAGGTGGCAAAACCTATCTTTTTACCTTTGTATTAACCGCAAAGTATTTTTGCTATTTGGGACAAATGTGAAAGCAGCCAAGGCTAGAGTCTTTCACTTGGAACCCAGACACTGCTATGTAAGGCTCGCAAAATTACACAAGTTCCCCCAAAGGAAGAAAAGAAGAGATATTGGACTGTTTGAAGGAAATATTGGGCCAAAGGGATTTTAAAATCAAAACCCCAGGCAGATTTGGCTGGTTTAAAAGGCATATTCAGATCTGCGAAAAGCTGGGATAAAGGAAGGTGGGATGGGCCCCTGAGTTTGAGTATTGGGCCATCTGGGAATGTCCTGGGCCACCTCAGCCTTTACATAAAGACAATAAAACCTGTTCCTGCCGAAACTCACAGAGCACCAAAGTACATGAATAAAACAGTACATGCCCCCAGTAACACAAAAGAAAGGACATGACCCGACAGGAAACAACAATCAAACAGCAGTTCAAAACCAATCAGAGAAATTTCCAAAACGTTTTACATTTTTAAACTGGTTTCAAGGCAATCCCGAAACCAGTTAAAGGCCAATTAAGAATAGATGGGCCATCCCCGAAGCTCGTTAAAGTTTTAAAACATATTAAAAATAACGAGCCCGCCAAAACCTAACAAAGAAACCAGAGATTTGGTGGTCAGATAAGCCAGGCCTCAAACCAGTATAATTGAGGCCTGCTTGTCCAGTGAATCAGTGCAGTAAGATTGGAAGTCAGCCAGAGCAGAGGACAGTAAGATCAAGTTCATCAGGGAGATCAGATCGGCTCAGTACAGTTCATCATCAGAATCGGAGACTTGGAGAAAGAAGAAGAAATGGAGATCGCGGCAGCCAAAGGCTTCAAGAAACCAACAACTACCAATATTACCACCAACCAGGTAATACTGGGCCACCGCGACCAACAAGAAAGCAACCACCGAAAATTCAAAATTCAAAGACTTGTTTCCACTCTACAGGCTAGTCTGACTTACCCCTGGGTAAGATTTTGACACAAAAGACCCTAAAACTTAGCCTAACCAAAGTAAAGTGGGTACTTACCCGATACATCCAAACTACGCAGCTAACTGCATCAGCGGACAAACACAAACTGAAGATCCAACGCAGGTGCAGTCTTCTACCACATCCGGGGTACGGCAGGCCCCAACCACCACAACTAAGGAGAACCCCAAAATCGCGAACCTCTACAATCTGTCAAGAAAGTCATTTGGTGAGCATTTCCTGGCCCTCTGTATTTCAACCTAGTTAGGATAGTGGGGTTGGGAGGGTAAGGGATTTTGTCTATTGTAATTCTCCCTCATATATTCTGAGTGTTCCCCACCCTTTTACAGTATAAGCTTTAATGTATTGTATATTTTCCTGTCTCAAAATAAAGATCTCAATTCTTTTGACCAACCCAGGTGTCTGTTGCAAGTTTCATTACAACCCTCAAATAAGTCCAAAGTCTAGAAGAAAAAGGGACTGGGAGCAATTCGAACCGCTCAAGGGAGTCAGAGGTGAAGCTGACCAAACACACACCACCCCTTACAGCATGGCGACCATGGCACAAACTTGGCAAAAGGGATGTGATGCAGTAGACACTGTTTTTGAGGAAAGAAATAAGATGGAAGAGAGGATTTCATAAGAACATAAGAACATAAGAAATAGGAGCAGGAGTAGGCCAATCGGCCCCTCGAGCCTGCTCCACCATTCAATAAGATCATGGCTGATCTGATCCTAACCTCAAATCTTCTATCACTCTGCATCCACCCGAACCCATGTGATCTCCCGGGAGAGGCGAAAAACCAGATAAAGACCCAATGGCCAATATGGGAGAAAAAAATCTGGGAAATTCCTCTCCGACCCATCTAGGCGATCGAAATTCTTCCAGGAGATCACTCTGTCCCTATATTTTCTACAGTACTTACCTTCTGTAAAGGCAATCTCCACCCCAGCCAGGAACAGGAATAAAACCATCTCCTGAAATCTAACACAGAATTAGAACACAGTAGGAGCAGAACCAGGCTACACGGCCCCTGGGCCCACTCCACTACCCACAGGGCCATGACCATTCCGAACCTAGATTCATGTCCAATTTCCTGCCCGCTCCCCGTAACCCTTAATTCCCTTTACTTCTAGGAAACTATCTATTTCTGTTTTAAATTTATTTAATGATGTAGCTTCCACAGCTTTCTGGGGCAGCAAATTCCACAAACCCTACCACCCTCTGAGTGAAGAAGTTTCTCCTCATCTCAGTTTTGAAAGAGCAGCCCCTTATTCTAAGATTATGCCCCCTAGTTCTAGTTTCACCCTTCATTGGGAACATCCTCACCGCATCCACCCGATCAAGCCCCTTCACAATCTTATATGTTTCAATAAGATCGCCTCTCATTCTTCTGAACTCCAATGAGTAGAGTCCCAATCTATTCAACCTCTCCTCATATGACCACCCCCTCATCCCCGGGATTAACCGAGTGAACCTTCTTTGTACTGACTCGAGAGCAAGTATGTCTTTTCTTAAGTATGGACATCAAAACTGTATGCAGTATTCCAGGTGCGGTCTCACCAATACCTTGTACAACTGCAGCAATACCTCCCTGTTTTTATATTCCATCCCCCTAGCAATAAAAGCCAACATTCCATTGGCCTTCTTGATCACTTGCTGCACCTGCATACTAACTTTTTGAGTTTCGTGCACCAGGACCCCCAGATCCCTTTGTACTACAGTACTTTCCAGTTTCTTGTCGTTAAGATAATTACTTGCTCTATGATTTTTCCTGCCAAAGTGCATAACCTCACACTTTCCAGTATAGTATTCCATCTGCCAAATCTCTGCCCACTTACTTAGCCTGTCTATGTCCCTTTGCAGGTTTTTTATGTCCTCCTCACTCATTACTTTACGTCCCATCTTTGTATCATCTGCAAACTTTGATATGTTACACTCGGTCCCCTCCTCCAAATCGTTAATATAGATTGTAAAGAGTTGGGGACCCAGCACTGACCCCTGCGGAACACCACTAGTTACTGGTTGCCAATCTGAGAACGAACCATTTATCCCAACTCTCTGCTTTCTTTTAGAGAGCCAATCTTCCACCCATGCCAGAATATTACCCCCAATCCCGTGATTTTTTATCTTGAGCAATAATCTTTTGTGTGGCACCTTGTCAAATGCCTTTTGGAAGTCTAAATACACTACGTCCACTGATTCACCTTTATCCACCCCGTATGTTACATCCTCAAAAAACTCAATCAAATTTGTCAAACATGACTTCCCCTTCATGAAACCGTGCTGAGTTTGTCCTATTAAATTATGTTTATACAAATGTCCCGTTACTGTCTCCTTAATAATGGACTCTAACATTTTACCAACCACAGATGTTAGGCTAACAGGTCTATAGTTTCCAGCCTTCTGCCTACTACCCTTTTTAAATAAGGGTGTTACATTAGCAGTTTTCCAATCTGCCGGGACCTTTGCTGAGTCCAGTGAGTTTTGGAAAATTATTACCAATGCATCCACAGTCCCTACCGCCACTTCCCTCAAGACCCTAGGATGCAAGCCATCAGGTCCAGGGGAGTTATCCGCCTTGAGTCCCATTATTTTACCAAGTACCACTTCCTTAGTGATTTTAATCGTATTTAGTTCCTCCCCCCCTAGAGCCCCCTGTTTGTCCAGTGTTGGGATATTCTTAGGGTCCTCTACTGTAAAGACTGATACAAAATAATTGTTCAGTGTTTTTGCCTTCTCCATGTTTCCCACCATTAATTTCCCGGTCTCATCCTCTAAGGGACCAACATTTACTTTAGCCACCCTTTTTCTTTTTATATAACTATAGAAACTTTTGCTGTCTGTTTTTATATTTTTTGCTAATTTACTTTCATAATCTATCTTCCCTTTCTTAATCAATCTTTTAGTTATTGTTTGCTGTCTTTTAAAGACTTCCCAATCTTCCATCCTCCCACTAGATTTGGCTACCTTATATGCCCTTGTTTTTAGTCGGATACTATCCTTAATTACTTTACTTAGCCACGGATGGTTATCTTTTCTTTTACACCCTTTTTCCCTCAGTGGAATATATATTTTTTGGAAGTTTTAAAATAACTCCTTAAATGTACACCACTGATCATGTACCGTCTTACCCTTTAATCTACTTTCCCAGTCCACTCTAATCAATTCCGCTCTCACCCCTTCATAGTCTCCTTTATTCAAGCTCAGCACGCTTGTTTGAGATCCAACCTTCTCACCCTCTAATTGAATATGGAATTCAACCATGTTATGGTCACTCATTCCAAGGGGATCCTTTACTAGGACATTTTTAATTAATCCTGTCTCATTACACAGGACCAAATCTAAGGTTGCTTGCCCCCTGGTCGGTTCAGTTACATACTGCTCAAGAAACACGTCCCTAATACATTCAATGAACTCATCCTCAAGGCTGCTCTGCCCAATTTGAGTTGTCCAGTTAATATGATAATTAAAATCCCCCATAATTATAGCTGTTCCCTTATTACAAGCCTCAACTATTTCCTGATTAATACTCCGTCCAACAGAGTTGCAACTGTTCGGAGGCCTATAGACTACACCCACTAGTGTTTTTTTGCCCTTATTATTCCTTATCTCCACCCAAACTGTTTCACTATCCTGCTCCTTTGACCCAATATCATTTCTCTGTATTATAGTGATTCCTTCCTTTATTAACATAGCCACCCCACCTCCTCTCCCTTCCTGCCTGTCCTTCCTGATTGTTAAATAACCTGGTATGTTTAATTCCCAGTCATGGTCACCCTGCAGCCATGTTTCTGTAATGGCCACAAGATCATACCCATATGTCGTTATTTGTGCCGTTAACTCATTCATTTTGTTACGAATGCTACGTACATTCAGATAAAGTACTTTCAAATATGTTTTGTAACACTTAGTTCCTGTTTTTTTCCCTTTTTAGTACTTTACTTTTTACTCCATACCTTCTGTCCCTTCCTGACACGTTCTGTTTTTTAATTCCCCCACTGCTACCTAAGCCTATGACCTTCTCTGTTGTCATTTCTATAATTTGCTCTCTAGAAACCTCCCCCCCCCCACTAATTAGTTTAAAGCCCTCTCTACAGCCCTAGTTATATGATTCGCCAGGACTCTAGTCCCAGCACTGGCCAAGTGGAGTCTGTCCCAATGGAACAGCTCCCTCCTGTCCCAGTACTGGTGCCAGTGTCCCAAGAAGCAAAACCCATTTCTCCCACACCAGTCTTTGAGCCACGCATTTAACTCTTTAATTTTATTTATCCTAGCCAAATTCGCTCGTGGCTCAGGTAATAACCCAGAGATGATTACCCTTGAGGTTCTGTTTTTTAATTTGACCCCTAGCTGCTCATACTCCTTTAACAGAACCGTCTCCTTGTCCTATCTACGTCGTTTGTACCAACATGGACCACGACAACTGGATCCTCCCCCTCCCACTCCAAGTTTCTTTCCAGCCCAGAAGAGATGTCCTTAACCCTGGCACCGGGCAGGCAACACAGCCTTTGGGACTCCCGCTCTTGACTGCAGAGAACTCTATCTATCCCCCTAATGATACTATCCCCTACCACGACAACATTTCTTTTTACTCCCTCCACTTGAATGGCCCCCTGTACCACGGTGCTGTGGCCAGGTTGCTCATCCTCCCTGCAGTCCCCGCTCCCGCCCTCACAGGGAGTAAGAACCTTGATCCTGCTGGACAAGAGCAAGGGCTGCGTCTCCTTCAACACTACATCCTGGATCCCTGTACCTTCCTCACTCGTAGTCACACCGTCCTGTCCCTGACCACGGACTACATCTGCAGTAATTAACTTCATAGGTGTGACCATCTCCTGAAACATAGAGTCCAGGAACTTCTCCCCCTCCTGGTGTGTCGCTGTGTCTGAAGCTCGGTCTCAAGCTCCATAACATGGAACTTGAGTTCCTCTAGCAGCAAACACTTGTCACAGATGTAATCACCATGAGCCTCAATGGGGTCCACCGGCTCCCACATCTTGCAACAGTAACACATCACCTGCTCCATTCTATATAATTAATTAAATTTCTTATTATTAGT
Organism: Somniosus microcephalus; assembly: GCF_052327205.1. NCBI lineage: Eukaryota > Metazoa > Chordata > Chondrichthyes > Squaliformes > Somniosidae > Somniosus > Somniosus microcephalus. The sequence goes on along the minus strand of NC_140999.1, from coordinate 131,852,947 downwards.
TATGAAGACCCTGCCCAGATATAGATGATAATAACACACCACTGTTCAATAGGACTTACCAACTTAAAGGTATAAAAGAGAAGAGAAGGAAGAAAACCAACCAACCAGCTGATCACCAACCTCCTCCTTGAATACTGTCTGTGGGGCCTATTTGGTTGACTCGTCTCGCTGCTCCACCTCCGCAGTGCTGTCTAAGCCTGGGAGTGGGGGGAAAAACAGAGCAAAAAACACACCCTCACCTCCCACTTGCCCGAACTCTCCCACTTACCAAAACTCCAGCAGCACTCAATGCACAAAATACTCCGTGCACAGCACTAGCCCCTCCCCTTTTATACCCGGATTCTACTTCCGGTTTAAACTGCCCAATAGTTTAATATACCCTTAAAAAATTAAACTTACTTCAAATAATTGACTTTTTAACACACTAAAATTCACAAAATACACTTAAATGATTTTTCTGCCACTTACCAAAACTCCAGCAGCACTCAATGCACAAAGCACTCCGTGCACAGCACTAGCCCCTCCCCTTTTATACCCGGATTCTACTTCCGGTTTAATCTGCCCAATAGTTTAATATACCCTTAAAAAATTAAACTTACTTCAAATAATTGACTTCTTAACACACTAAAATTCACAAAATACATTTAAATTATTTTTCTCCCACTTACCAAAACTCCAGCAGCACTCAATGCACAAAGCACTCTTACGTTTTTGAGAAGGTGAATATCACCAAAAAATGGGTGACCAGTCTGTTGCGTGCTGGGCATCCCATGGACGCTGCAGCCAAATGGACTGAGAGCAAGGATCATAAGAAGTTGGTAGAGAAGGCCATCTGGTTGGTCTGCGCCCTACGACAGATCCAGCTTTTAGATCAGCATGTTAAAGCGTTGACAGCAGAGCTGCAGGAGGCAGCCAAACTGTCTCAGGCAAGAGCTATGGCAGGCGAAGAACGATTGCAGGAATTACAAGCCCAAAATCAAGAGAAATTACAGCTAGTAGAGAAACACAGGAATAGGCCTGAGTATTTTTGGTGTCAAGTCAACGAAGCAAAAAACAATGAGCTAGTACTGAAAGAGGAGAACGCTCACCTAACCAGGCAGTTAAGGGAACAGGAGGAGCAGTACAGAGATGTAAAGGCAGCTTATAAAGTAGCAAGCACTAGGGATTTTGAAGCGGGAGATCACGGCCCATGTCAAAAGCAGATAGACAGTTTAAAACTTGCTCTGTCCAGGGCAAAAGGCATGGTATGCCTAGTAAGACCGGGTGCGGCCCGGGTAGACCTGGAAGTAGAAGTAGAAACTGTGCAGACGTCACCTGTGGCGCCAGGGAACAACTCGGTTGGGCAGCAGGAGGGACAAGCAATCTGTAGGGAAGACAGGGAGGAGTGCACACCACCACCACCTGTGGCGTCGGGTTTTGACTCGGTTTGGCAGCAGGCAGAAGTGGGCAAACAAATGCAGGAAAGGTTGGAGCCGGGGCTGATGTGCGCGGCTCGACAGCAAAAGTTTGGCCCACCTGGGGTAGGTGGAGGCCAGGGGCCCCTTTAAAGCCAGTTCATGATTCCCCATGGGACCCAACAGCTTAGGGTTATGGTAAGCCACTTGAGTAAGCTCACCCACAAGGGTGACTTCGCTGTCCACTTTATGTGGAACAAGCAGCATGCATTAATGAGTGCAATGACTCAGAAATGGCCAAGATGCTCCTGTTCACCTTGGATGGCAAGTGTTGTGTATGTACCTTTAAGGGAATAACTGGTCTTATACTGCAGTACCGGCAGTGACCACCCCTGTATAAAAGGCCCTAGCAGGCTTCTGTAGTTTCAGTTTCAAGCTGCCTCTTGTTCAGTGAAGTACCTGTTAAACTGTTCTCCCGAAGTCCATGTATTATTGAGGCGCGGACTTTACAGTGGCGACGAGTAAGTTCGAACTCACCTACAGTGTGGCATCATCTCACAGGGATCTCGCCTGAAAGGAAGGTCCTGGAAGGTCGTAGTCTGAGCAACGGGTGTCGACCGAGGGCAACCGCCCGAAGAATCCATCGGTGTTTGGAGAATTGCGGGAGAGACTGTGGTTCCAGCGAATCGTGCTGGTAGCAGGTAGCGCGCTGACCCTTCCGGACTGCGGCGGGCTCAAGCTCGATCGAGCGGCTCTACAAATCGGGCCGCACAGCGTCGCCGGGAAAAGAAAACAAGAGAGAGAGGGTGGAGCGCACAGGGTGCGGTCGGTGTTCGAGAACAGGACAGCGGAGAGAAACTAAACGGGGGGGAAGGAAAGCGAGACGAGCCGAAGCTGCGGGTCGCCGCCATTACCCCATAGAATGCTAGGAGCAGCGTGGCAGTAAGGGGAAGAAGCAAAAGCGCGGAAGGTGCCATTTTATTCCATTGGGGAAGAAGCAAAAGCGCGGGAGGCGCCATTTTAAATTGCCCAAGATGCCGAAAAGTGGCAGTATCACTGCTTTCGACAACGAGGTAGAAGACTGGACCATGTATGTGGAAAGAATTGAAGTGTACTGCAAGGCAAATGAGGTGGCTGATGGAAAGAGGGCGTCGGTATTATTAAATCTGATGGGTGCGAGTACGTACGGCCTATTGCGGAATTTAATTACCCCAGCTAAACCAATGGAGAAAAGTTTTGAGGAGATTGTTCATATCTTACAGGAACATCTAAGCCCTACACCACTGCTGATAGCAGAAAGATTCAAGTTCCATAAAAGAAACCAGCACAAAGATGAGAGCAATGCTGACTATCTTACGGAACTACGCAAGTTATCGAAGCACTGCCAGTTCGGAGCAGGACTGGCAGACACCTTACGGGATAAGTTTGTCTGCGGGCTCCAGAGTGAAGGAACCCAGAAACGACTACTTTCAAAAAAGGACCTGACGCTAGAACAGGCTTTCAGCGTGGCAGTATCCTACGAAGCAGCAGCACGGGGAGCTGCGGAAATACAACAGAAACCACAAGAATACAATGCTAACGAAACGGCGTATGGAGCCGAAAAGTGCTATCGCTGCGGCAGAACAACCCATGAGCAGAAGGACTGCTGGTTTAAAGACAAAATATGCAGGCAATGCGGGAAAATGGGACATATAGCAAGAGTCTGCAGGTCGGGAAAGAAGACCAACACGACAAGAACTACTAAGGAACAGTACAGGAAAGTAAAGAAACTGACGGATAGTAGTTCAGAGATCAGGAGAGTGATAAGGACTATGGGAGCAGGCGACTAAGTTGTTTAAAGTTACACAACGTGATCGCAAAAGAAGATCACCGAACCATTTGGGTCACCCTCATGATAGCAGGGTCCCCAGTGAAGATGGAATTGGACACAGGATCAGCCCTAACTGTCATGAATCGACGAGACTATGAGCGGCTATTCTCACACATACCCTTAATGGACATGTCCATTGTATTGAAGACATACACGGGGCAAAAGGTCTACCCCAGAGGAAAAATAAGGGTGCCAGTTGAAAATAACGGAAAGGAAACACAGAAACTATACATGTATATACTACGAGATGGAGGACCACCATTATTGGGACGTGAATGGATCCGAAGACTACAATTGGATTGGCATTCCATTCTGGCACTAACTGTGACTGACAAAAAAGATGATGACGTCGCACCTGGACGTCTGTCACAAATTCTATCTGACGCGGAAGATGTGTTCCAACAAGGACTTGGGACTCTAAAAGGAGTAAGGGCAACCATAAAGATTGAGGATAAGGCAACCACAAAATTTTTCAAGGCCAGACCGGTGCCATACGCGATACGCCCAGCTGTGGAAGCTGAACTGGAGAGTCTGGAGCATTCGGGGGTGCTGTCTAAGGTGGACTGGAGCGAGTGGGCCACACCCATCGTTCCTGTAATGAAGAAAGCATTGAGCAGCACACCTGGGGAGCCAAGGAAGGTTCGCATCTGTGGGGACTTCAAGGTGACTGTGAACCCAGTCCTGCACACAGTACAGTATCCGCTTCCACGGATAGGAGATATTTTTGCCCCACTATCTGGAGGGAAACGTTTTACAAAGATTGACCTGGCTCAAGCGTATCTACAAATGGAGGTGGAAGAAGCGTCGAGGAAATACCTCACGATAAACACTCACAAAGGCCTTTACCAGTACAGTCGACTGGTATTTGGGGTAGCATCGGCCCCGGCTATGTGGCAGAGGGCAATGGAACAAGTCCTGCAAGGGATCCCGGGGACCCAGTGTTATTTGGACGACATCCTGGTTACGGGCGAAAATGACAATGAACACCTTGCCACCCTGGAACAGGTGCTCATGAAATTGCAGGAATATGGGCTATGAGCCAACCGTCCCAAATGCGAGTTCTTCAGGAGACAAATCTCGTATTGTGGCCACATGATTGATGAGGAAGGGTTGCATAAGTCGCCGGACAAGATTGAGGCTGTAGTCAAGGCTCCAGCACCAGAAAATGTGTCGCAACTGAGGTCGTTTCTCGGGTTGGTGAACTACTACCATAAGTTCTTGCCGAATTTATCTACAATTCTGCACCCACTGAATGCCCTCCTTCAAACTGGAATAACATGGAAATGGAGTGATGAGTGTAAGCGTGCCTTTCAGGGATGTAAATGCCAAATCACTTCAAAAGAAGTATTGGCCCACTACAACCCAACACTACCGATTCGGTTGGCATGTGATGCGTCACCTTACGGCATTGGAGCGGTGCTGTCACACAAATTCCGTGATGGTTCAGAGAGGCCAATAGCCTTTGCATCGCGCTCGCTAACCTCAGCCGAGCGTAACTACGCCCAGATTGACAGGGAGGCCCTCAGCCTGGTGTGGGGGGTGAAGAAGTTCAATCACTATCTGCATGGGCAGAAATTCACCCTACTGACTGATCATCAACCCCTGGTCTCAATTTTTAACCCAAAGAAGGGCGTTCCGGTGATGACGGCGCAACGGCTGCAAAGATGTTCACGGTTTCTAGGGGCACATCAGTATGACATAGAGCACAAAGGTACGAAACAACATGGAAGCGCTGATGGGCTGTCGTGCCTACCGTTGCCTATGGCGGAAGAAGCACCTGCAGTGGACCCTGTGGAGATATTCCATGCGACCATAGTCGAATGTTTGCCTGTTACAAACGCAAGTATTGAGAAGGAAACCCAAAATGACCCGACACTCTCTCAGGTCTATGATTTGACGGTGAAGGGATGGCCAGCATATGGCGACTCACTGTTGCCAGCATTCTCGCCAAGGAGGGAACAGCTGTCAGTGTGCCAGGGAACCTTGATGTGTGGATCCCGAGTGGTAATTCCACCCAAGTTGAGAGATAGAGTACTCAATGAGCTTCACGAGGGTCATCTGGGAGGGGTAAAAATGAAGAGCCTAGCCAGGGCGTTTGTGTGGTGGCCGGGAATTGATAAAGAAATCGAGGATATGACCAAGAGATGCACAGGATGCCAGAAGGCCCAAAACGCTCCACCACAGGCCCCGCTACATCCATGGGAGTGGCCCTCATCTCCATGGCAACGGGTACACATTGATTTCGCTGGTCCATTTATGGACTCAATGTTTCTAATCGCTGTGGACGCCCATTCGAAATGGCCAGAGGTCATTAAAATGTCCTCCACCACCACGGAGAAAACTATTGCAGTCCTAAGGACCACCTTCGCCAGGAATGGGTTGCCAGAACAGATCTGTTCCGACAATGGCCCACAGTTTGTGTCTGAGGATTTCCAGAGGTTCCTGAAGAATAATGGGGTGAAACATTACACATCTGCCCCATATCATCCAGCCACAAATGGATTGGCTGAGAGGTTTGTTCAGACCTTTAAAAAGACCATAAAGGCAATGTATAATGACGACATACCACTGCAACACAAGATGGATAACTTCCTGTTTGCTTACCGGAATGCGACACATGCAGTAACCAACCAAACTCCAGCCGTACTGTTTTTCAACCGGAGACTAAGATGTCGCTTGGATTTGCTCAAACCAAACATAAGACAAGATGTTGAGGATAAGCAGTTCCAGCACATAAATGAGAAGCCAACCAGGAGCTTCAAGATAGGGCAACCAGTCTTGGCCCGCGACTACCGAACAGAAAAATGGCAGCCAGGCACGATATGCACACAGCAGGGACCACTAATGTACACAGTGGACGTTGGAGGGAGCATCGTGAGATGCCATGCTGACCAGATTCTAGAGTCACAGGAACAAGCCAAACCTGTACCACAAGCATATGCACCTGGTAATGAGCCCGAAGTACAGATTGCGTCTACCTCAGAAGCAGGGGTATTGGAAGCTGACGAACCAACCAATGACAATGAGCCAGAATTGACTCCACCGCCAGAACAGGATACTCGAGAAAGGCGCTATCCAGTCTGGATCAGGAAGCCTCCTCAAAGACTGAACTTATAAATGACTATTCCAGTTAATGTATATATTACTGAGAAAATTGTAATTGTAATTAGTTATGATTTAGTTGTTAACTGAATGTTATGTACTGTTTATCTAAAAGGGGAGGAATTTTTGTGTATGTACCTTTAAGGGAATAACGGGTCTTAGACTGCAGTACCGGCAGTGACCACCCCTGTATAAAAGGCCCTAGCAGGCTTCTGTAGTTTCTGTTTCAAGCTGGCTCTTGTTCAGTAAAGTACCTGTTAAACTGTTCTCCCGAAGTCCGTGTATTATTTAGGCGCGGTCTTAACAGCAAGCTGTACCAGTCCCTCTCTGCTGAGTGCAAGAAGGGACAGGGAGGGTACGCTGCCATCCGGGATCAAGTTCTGGAAGCAATGGGGATGAATGATGGTAGTCCGTTCTCCCGGGTGGAGAAGACTACCCAGTTAGCAGGGGAGACCCCACAGGCTTTCGCAGACAGGCTGTGGCCTGTGTACAGGAGTGCCTGTAATGGGGATCTCGACCGGGCTACCTTGAACCAGGATGAGCTGGCTCACTGGCTCCGAAGTCTGGTGGCAAACAGCTTGCCACAGATCAGAGCCAAGGCCGAGCTGTGGTTCGACCCAAGAGGCCCCCAAGTCACCGAGAAGACAGTGGTCAGACAACTGACCCTGGCTTACCGTAACGGTAGTGGGGTAGAAGAACCACAAGCTAAAGGGAAAGTGCATGAGTTAAAACCCAGCCAGGGTAAGAAGGAATGGCACCAGGAAGGGGGCAACCTTTCTGATGCGAGGCATAACTGCTTCGGGTGCGGGAAGAGTGGGCATTGGAGAAGGGACTGTAGAAATCCTTGGAAGGATAGTGCAGGAAAGAGTGCCCCAGCTCCCGCCCCAGAGTAGATACGTTAGTAGCTGCACTTCGAGTTTTGTTGGCTGGCCCAGGGAGGGTAGTCACAGCCATTGGTGCTTAACTCCATTTGCACCGCCCCCCCCAGTTAACACAGGCTTATGACTAGAGCCAGCGCAGCCTGTCTATCTGTGTCCCCTTGAGTACGATGTATGGAAAAGACCGCTTGTTAAGATGGAGGTGGAAAAGGAAAAAGGGACCTATCTGTTGGACACAGGAGCTTCGAGCACCATAGTCTACTTAGATAACCCCGCTGCCTCACCTCTGTCTAACGGGGTCCCGTACAGCTTAGTGGGGTTCACAGGTAACGAGCAGGTTGGCTTGTTCTCTATCCCGCTGTCCATTCATTTAGGAGCACTCCACACCAAGAGGACTTGTGCTTTAATGAAGTGGGAGCAGGAAGGGAAAGGGATCCTGGTGACTGATTTCATTATAGGCCACCGGATCCTAGTGGATCTTAGGAACCACTGTCTGTGGGGAGCATGCACCGCCAAAGAGGGTGAAGTGGCAATTATAGATACATAGATACATAGAAGATAGGAGCAGGAGTAGGCCATTCGGCCCTTCGAGCCTGCTCCGCCATTCAATGAGATCATGGCTGATCATCCAAATTCAGCACCCGGTCCCTGCCTTCTCCCCATATCCCTTGATCCCTTTAGCCTTAAGAAATATATCCAACTCTTTCTTGAATATACTTAATGAACTGGCCTCCACCGCCCTCTGTGGCAGAGAATTCCACAGGTTCACCACTCTCTGGGTGAAGAAATTCCTCCTCATTTCAGTCCTAAATGGCTTACCCCTTATCCTTAGACTATGACCCCTGGTTCTGGACTCCACGGCCATCAGAAACATCCTTCCTGCATCTAGTCTGTCCAGGCCTGACAGAATTTTATAGGTTTCGATGAGACCCCCTCTCAATCTTCTAAACTCCAGTGAGTATAAGCCCAATCGACACAATCTCCCCTCATACGTCATTCCTGCCATCCCAGGTATCAGCCTGGTGAATCTTCGCTGCACTCCTTCCATGGCAAGAACGTCCTTCCTCAGGTAAGGCGACCAAAACTGCACACAATACTCAAGGTGTGGTCTCACCAAGGCCCTGTACAACTGCAGCAAGACATCCTTGTTCTTGTACTCGAACCCTCTTGCTACGAAGGCCAACATACCATTTGCCTTCTTAACCGCCTGCTGCACCTGCATGCTTACCTTCAGCGACTGGTGTACAAGAACACCCAGGTCTCTTTGCACTTCCCCTTCTCCCAATCTATTACCATTCAAATAATAATCTGCCTTCCTGTTTTTGCCACCAAAGTGGATAACCTCACATTTATCCACATTATAGTGCATTTGCCATGTTTCTGCCCAATCACCCAACCTGTCCAAATCGTGCTGGAGTTTCACGACATCCTCCTCACAGCATACCCTCCCCCCCAGCTTTGTGTCGTCTGCAAATTTGGAGATATTACATCCAATTCCCTCGTCCAGATCATTAATATATATTGTGAACAGCTGGGGTCCTAGGACCGATCCTTGCGGTACCCCACTAGTCACTGCCTGCCACTCGGAAAACGACCCGTTTATTCCAACTCTTTGCTTTCTGTCCGCCAACCAGTTCTCTATCCAAGTCAATACCTTGCCCCCAATCCCATGTGCCTTAATTTTGCACGCTAATCTCTTATGCAGGACCTTATCGAAAGCCTTCTGAAAGTCCAAATACACCACATCCACTGGTTCTCCCTTATCTATTTTACCAGTTACATCCTCAAAAAATTCCAGTAGATTAGTCAAGCATGATTTACCTTTTGTAAATCCATGTTGACTTTGTCCGATCCAGTCACTGCTTTCCAAGTGCTCTGCTATTACATCTTTTATAATGGACTCTAGCATTTTCCCCACTACCGATGTCAAGCTTACCGGTCTATAATTCCCCGCCTTTTCTCTACCACCTTTTTTGAATAGTGGGGTAACATTATCTACCCGCCAATCCATGGGTACTGTTCCAGAGTCTATCGAGTTCTGGAAGATGACCAGCAATGCATCTACTATTTCTAGGGCCACTTCCTTAAGTACCCTGGGATGTAGATTATCAGGCCCTGGGGATTTATTGGCCTTCAGTCCCATCAATTTTCCTAACACCATTTCCCTACAAATACTGATTTCTTTCAGTTCCACCCTTTCATCAGACCCTATGTTCCACGGCATCTCTGGGAGGTTATTTGTGTCCTCCTTTGTGAAGACAGAACCAAAATATGTATTTAGTTGGTCTGCCATTTCTTTGTTCCCCATTATAAATTCCCCCGATTCTGACTGCAAGGGACCTACGCTTGACTTCACCAATCTTTTTCTCTTCACATATCTATAAAAGCTTTTACAGTCAGTTTTTATGTTCTCTGCAAGCTTACTCTCATATTCTATTTTCCCTTTCTTAATTAATCCCTTTGTCCTCCTTTGTTGAATCCTAAACTGCTCCCAATCCTCAGGATTATTGCTTTTTCTGGCCAATTTATATGCCCTCTCCTTGGACCTTATGCTATCCCTAATTTCCCTTGTTAGCCACGGTTGGGTCACCTTTTTTGTTTTATTTTTATGCCAAACTGGGATGAACAAATTCTGTAGTTCATCCATTCGGTCTTTGAATGTTTGCCATTGCCTATCCACCGTCAAACCTTTGAGTGCCATTCCCCAATCAATTCTACCCAACTCGCTCCTCAGACCATCATAGTTTCCTTTATTTAAATTGAGGACCCTAGTCTCCGAGTCAACTACTTCATTTGCCATCTTAATGAAGAATTCGATCATATTATGATCGCTCCGACCCAAGGGGCCTCTTACAACAAGATTGCTAATTAATCCTTTCTCGTTACATAATACCAGTCTAAGATGGCCTGATCTCTGGTTGGTTCCTCGACATATTGGTCCAGGAAACCATCCCATAAACACTCCAGGAATTCCTCCTCCACAGTATTGTTAGTTATTTGGTTGGCCCAATCTATATGTAGATTAAAGTCACCCATGATGACTGCTGTGCCCTTATTGCACGCTTCTTTAATTTCTCTTTTAATGCCATCCCCAACCTCCGCCTTACTGTTTGGAGGTCTATAAACCACTCCCACTAACGTTTTTTTCCCCTTAGTATTTCTCAATTCTACCCATACAGATTCCACCTCATCAGAGCTAATATCCTTCATTACAATTGTGTTAATCCCTTCTTTAACCAGTAATGCTACCCCACCTCCCTTTCCTTTTTGCCTATCTTTCCTGAATATCGAATACCCCTGGATGTTGAGTTCCCAGTCCTGGCCTTCCTTGAGCCACGTTTCCGTAATCCCAACCAAATCGTATTTGTTTACTTCTATTTGCGCAGCCAATTCATCCACCTTATTACAAATGCTCCTCGCATTAAGACACAAAGCCTTCAGGCTTGTTTTTTTAACGCTCTTAGACCTATTAGAATTATTATTTACTGTGGCCATGTTTGATTTAAACCATTGATTTCTCTGACTGCCACTTTTGTTTTTCTCCTTCCAATCTTTTGCTTTTATCCTTGTTTCCCTTTCCTCTGTCTCCCTGCTCAGGTTCCCAACCCCCTGCCATTTTAGTTTAAACCCTCCCCCACAGCACTAGCAAACACTCCCCCTAGGACATTGGTTCCAGCCCTGCCCAGGTGCAAACCGTCCGATTTGAACTGGTCCCACCTCCCCCAGAACCGGTTGCAATGTCCCAGGAACTTGAATCCCTCCCCCTGGCACCATTCCTCTAACCACGTATTCATCTGAAGTATCCTTCTATTTCTACTCTGACTAGCATGTGGCACTGGTAGCAATCCTGCGATTACTACCTTTGAGGTCCTGTTTTTTAATTTATCTCCTAACTCCCTACACTCCGCTTTTAGGACCTCATCCCGCTTTTTACCTATATCGTTGGTGCCTATATGCACCATGACAACTGACTGTTCACCCTCCCCTTCCAAGATGTTCTGGAGTCGCTCGGAGACGTCCTTGACCCTTGCACCAGGGAGGCAACACACCATCCTGGAGTCTCGTTTGCGGCCGCAGAAACGCTTATCTATTCCCCTTACAATTGAATCCCCTATTACTATAGCTCTACCCCTCTTTTTCCTCCCATTCTGTGCAGCAGAGCCACCCCTGGTGCCAGGAAGTTGGCTGCTGCTGCCTTCCTCTGATAAGCCATCCCCCCAACAGTACTCAAAGTGGTGTATCTGTTGGAGAGGGGGATGGCCACAGGGGACCCTTGCACTACCTGCCTACACCTAGTACTCTGCCTGTTGGTCACCCGTTCCCTTTCTTCCTGTCCAAACTCTACCTGCGGTGTGTCCAACTCTGTAAATGTGCTATTCACGTTGTCCTGAGCATCGTGAACGCTCCAGTATGGGTCCAATCACAGCTCCAGCGCCGCAATGCGGTCTGTCAGTAGCTGCAGCTGGACGCACTTCCTGCACATGTAGTTGTCAGGGACACAGGAAGTGTCCCTGAGTTCCCACATATCGCAGGAGGAGCAGATCACGGGGCCCGATTGTCCTGCCATGACTTACCCTTTAATTAAGTGAATTTAAATTAAATCAATCAATCCCACTAATTACACTACAGTTAACTGGTTTACCAACAGTCCCTGCTACACCAGAGAGACCATAGAAACTATAAACCAGAGTTAAAGTTTAAAAAAAAGAGAAATACTCACCAACCAATCACTTACCTGCTTCCTGGTGACGTCACACTTTGATTACTTTTTACCTCTCTCCCCTGCTGTTGAACTGGTATGCTGCTCCTGACTCACTGCCGCCGGTTTGAACTGCCGCCGATGCTGTGTTCCCACACAGGCCCGCTCTAGTCGGGCTGCTCCTGACTCACTGCCACCGGTTTGAACTGCCGCCGATGCTGTGTACCAGTGCAAGTTCGCCTTTACTTTTAAGGGCCAACAGTACACCTGGAAATGCCTACCACAGGAGTTCCACAATAGCCCCAGCATTTTCCACCAGTGTATGGCAGATTGTTTAAAAGGCTTCAGCCGACCCCGACAGTTAGTCCAGTATGTGGATGACCTGCTCCTATTCACTGATGAAGGAGAGGAACACGGTCCACTACTGGCTGAACTGCTGGAGTTGCTCAAGCAGGAAGTTTTTAAGGTAAACCCCAAGAAGGTACAGATCGGCCAAAATGAAGTCAAGTTCCTAGGGCTGGCTGTACGAGCAGGGGAAAGGGCCATAGATAAAGCCAGAAGGGAAGCAGTACAGGAGTTACCAGCCCCCAGTACAGTGACAGGAGTGAGATCTTTTCTAGGGCTGACAAGGTACTGCAGGGATTTTATTGAAGATTACGCTGCCACAGCAGCCCCTCTGCTCCGACTCCTACACAAGGGAGTGGAGTGGGTTTGGGATGAGGGTTGTGAGGCAGCATTTGTAAGCCTCAAGCAAAATCTGCAGACCGCACCAGCTCTAGGAGCCATTGATGGGGAGAAAGAGTTTTTCTTGGAGGTAGCAGCCAGCGGGGACAGTCTGAGTGCAGTGCTGCTCCAGGAGCGGCACAGTCAGCTGAGACCGGTGGTTTACTCCTCCAGGAAACTCACGGATGTGGAAAAGGACTATTCCAACTGTGAGAGGCACCTCCTCGCCACTCACTGGGTTGTGAAAAGATCATTGATCTTCACAGGCACCTCGCCCATCACCCTCCTCACCTATCACACACCCACCCAGATGCTCCTAGATGGGAGAATTAAAGATGGGACAGTGAGCAGTGCCCGCATTGCTCGCTGGACCCTGCTTCTCTCCCAGATGGACCTAAGGGTGAAAGGTCTCTGCGAGCCCAAGCTCGCAGCCAACATGATTTATCCAGGGACGGCCCACTGGTGTTCCATTGAAGGGGTATGGGAAGTCAACATATGTTTTCGGGCCGGGATACATCCCACAGGCCGCAAAATCTATGTGGATGGTTCCAGCACGGTATCTGCTGGGGAGCGACTCACAGGGTGTGGAATTTATGACCCAGGGGCAGACATTGCCCTGGCAATTAAACTCCCCAGCACCATGAGCACCCAGCAGGCTGAACTGTCCACAGTAGTGTACGTGGTTACACACACAGAGAAATTCCCTACCCCATACACGATTTGCTCGGACAGCATGTTCACGTGCAATTCGTGTATGGAATACCTGGCCATCTGGTCCCGTCGGGGATACACCTCCGCCGACGGGAGACCCCTGGCCATCAAGCCTATGCTGGAGAAAACCATGACAGCCGTAGGGAAAGAAGGGAAGGTCTATATCTATAAGGTTAAGGCCCATTCGAAGACAGAGCCCATGAGGGAGGGAAATCAAAGGGCAGATGAATTGGCCAAGCAGGGAGCTAGGGAAGGAGAGTTTTGGGACCCCTACCAGACAGGTTCGGTAGCCGCAGTTCGGGACAAGAGAGGCACACAAGGGGTAGCCTTGGTCCCGGACCTTAAGCAGGCCCAGGTAAGGGATCCCATCCTCAGAGCCGTCTTGAACATGCTCACAAAAGGGGAGAAAGTAGAGGGCCCATACGGTACAGCAGCCGTCACCGTCAAGGAAGGCATGCTGTTCAGGGGGGAGCAATGGGTAGTGCCGCAGCAGCACCGAAGGGAATTCCTCCAACTGACCCATGAGGGTCCAGGAGCGGGGCATCCAGGGCCTGAGGCCACCTAGCAGCAGGTGGAACAGGCAGGATGGTGGCCAGGATTCAGGGAACAGGTCCGCGAGTTGTGTGCCAGCTGTCTGGTGTGTGCTGCCAATAACCCTGACCCCCAGAAAAGGAAGGTATCTTTGGGCCAGGAGGGTAGAGGGACCATGGCAGTCGATTCAGATCGATTACATCGGGCCCCTACCCACTGCCCAGGGAGGCTACAATATTGCCTAGTCCTGGTGGATGTGTTCTCAAAGTGGGTAGAAGCTTTTTCCTGCCGTACAGCTACCGCATTGGGTACAGCCAAGATCCTGGTCAGGGAAGTGTTCTCATGATGGGGACTCCCACAGTATGTGGAGTCTGACCAAGGGAGTCACTTTACCGGACAGGTCATGCAGGTGACCCTCATGGTACTCGGCATTGAAGAGAAATGGCACGTCGCCTACAACCCACAGTCATCGGGTCCTGTAGAGCGTTTAAACTGCACTATAAAGGAGAAGCTGCGCAAAGAGACGGGAGACTCACCCAAGAAGTGGGTGGAGGTCTTACCGTTGGTCTTAATGGGGATCCGAGCCAGCCAGTCAAAAAGCATGGGGTATTCCCCACACGAGCTGATGTCTGGCAGGGTTATGCGGACCCCCACCCATGTGCTTGCCCCGGTGCTCACGGAAGGTCAGCTCAGAGAGGTGAACCAGGACAGTTTTGTCAGGAATCTGTTCGAACACCTCAAACAGATTCACTGGCAGGCTGCTAGCAACATGGGAAAGCAACATCGGAGTAACCGATTGCTGCTAGAACCCAACAGGCACCACGAGTGGGAGATAGGGGATCAGTTCATGGTAAGAAACTTTGCCCGGTTGGGAAGTTTCGAACCATTGTATATGGGACCATACAGCATTGTGGACAAGGCAAGCCCCATGGTGTATGCCATCAAGATGCCCCGCCGCACAAAGTTGTTCCACATTAATCAGTGCAAGCTGTTTAAGGCTGAGAGTGGAGAACGGTCAGCAAGGGTTAACCACACTAAAGCTAGAGAGCAGCAGCCTGTAGCTGTGACAGACTCACAGACCACAAAGGTGGGGGCAGTGACGTGTGTGACTGGAAAGGCCCTCCCACCAATTAAGTGGGACTCAGGTACACCGCCAGTAGCCGGAGCCTTAAGGAGGTCTCCTCGCACACCACAGCCTAAACTACCTTGGTCACCCGAGTATTATTTTAAACGGTCCAGCCCCAGGAGAACCCTTAACAAAAGGGGAAAAACAAAGGTCAGGGACAAGTCTAGGGATACGGATCCCCAGCCTACAGCCTCCAAAGGTGAGGGACTCACAGGAGAGGTAGTGTTGGGCAGAGAGAGAGAGAAGGGACCCCAGCCTGCGGCATCAGGCTGCGGGGAACCCACAGGACAGGATAGGGACTCGGCAGCCACACAGAAAGGGGTACGATAGCAAAATACTGCAGATGTTGGAAATCCGAAATAACAACAGAAAATGCTGGAAAAACTCAGCAAGTCAGGCAACATCCGTGGAGAGAAATTTGAGTTGACGTTTCGGGTTTGACCCTTGTGTGCTGCAGCACAGGAGGGCACACTCCCCTGGTTAACTGGGAGACAGGGAAACTCCCAGGTGTTTTAAGGAGGACTCTCCAAGTCCGGTGGCACAGGTTACCTTACGCCCAGGAGTACAAGCTGCCCAGATTCCACAAAAGGTACATGCCAATCAGGAATTAGCCTGGCCGTCCGGAGACGGGCGGCGGATGTGTATAGCTTTCTGAAGTATTTTAAGTGTGTTTTACAGTTTGGAAGTTTGGGATTTTAGTGGTTTAATTTTGGTTTAGTTATGTTTAAGTTTTGAATTTTGATAACTGTGTCAGGCCAGAGAACCTTCGGGACATGGCTATTTTGTTTTTGTGTCCCTACAGAAAGGAAATCGGGATGAGGAAGGTTCTGCTCCTGCTCGCCCTGGTAGGGGTGAGCAAAGGTGATCGAGGAGACATGGAGAACTCCAACATCTATGGGTGTTCAGGAGAGAGAGCACCAATCGTTACCACAGGGGGTGGCGAACGGGGTGTGGAGGAGCTCGCCATCTATTTCCATGAGGGAAGGTGGCCAGGGTGGCTGGGGTCTAACTCGACTCAGTACTCCAGCCAGACTGGGTTCACGTACGGGGAGGCCTCCATCCCGTGCCCCAGGGTACAGGTCGTTGCTACAAGGGTCAGTGTCACTGAAGGGAAACATGTATGTTTGACATGCAAGGAACAGATTCCTTTGGATAGGTGGTGGTGGCTCAGAAAGCTGAGCAAGGGGATAGGAAACCCTGCAGTCAATTGGGAATGATTGGGGAACAATACCCATCGGACAATTACAGGGACCCAAGGGGGGTTGAGTGTGTGCTGGGACAAGTGGTGGGAACCGAATGAAGGGATTTATGTCTGTATGTGGGGTTCAGAGAAGGTCTGCCCCACAGGCATATCCATCATTTTCCACTGGCAATGGCAAGATGCCGGGGAAGTGATGGGTTGGGATTCCAGCCTGCATGCGTGCACAGTCCCACACTTCCAGATCCCAGTGAATGCCACTGAACTTGTAACCCGCCCCCGAAAGCCCCTGCCCACGACCACAACATCACGGACTATAGTCCAGAGGTGTCCTACCACCACCAAGGGACCAGGGAATGGGTTAGTCCTAGTACCAACAGATAACCTACTGTACCAGGGGGTACACTATGCAGTGGCCTCAGTGATCCTGAACCTGACCGAGGTGCACTTACCTGAGTGGTGACCTAAGGAGACAGAACAGTTGTACCAAGCCCTGCTGAAGGCACACATTTTAGTGGTTTGTCAGCTGGGCATAGTTTTCTACCTGTTGTGTACAAAGTGCAAAGGAAGGGACCAGATACTCCGCTCTCAACATAAGGGAGCATGGGACAAAAACAAAAATAAAGTCTATGACCAGGTATAAAGCCAACCTTGACCGTTATTAAAAATAAAGTTTGATGTGTGTGTGTGTTTTCATTTTTCCTATGTGTGATTTTTTTTCCAAGTGGTGCAGGGGTGTTGGATCCCCTCCGTGCTTGGATGTGAATGTAATAAAAGTTTTTTTCTCCTTGTGTATTTTGATAAACACTACACCAAAAGGGAATGGGAGAGAGTGTTTTGTTTTGGGTATTAGTTTAGGTAACACAGGGGAAGGTTGGCTCCCGAGGATCAGAAATTTTGCTCACAACTGCATGATATTATAGTGTTATAAAGTATCACAGGGGGGTGTGTAAGGCTCGCAAAATTACACAAGTTCCCCCAAAGGAAGAAAAGAAGAGATATTGAACTATTTGAAGGAAATATTGGGCCAAAGGGATTTAAAAATCAAAACCCCAGGCAGATTTGGCTGGTTTAAAAGGCATGTACAGATCTGCGAAAAGCTGGGACAAAGGAAGGCGGGATGGGCCCCCGAGTTTGAGTATTGGGCCATCTGGGAATGTCCTGGGCCACCTCAGCCTTTACATAAAGACAATAAAACCTGTTCCCGCCGAAACTCGCAGAGCACCAAAGTACACGAATAAAACAGTACATGCCCCCAGCAACACAAAAGAAAGGACATGGCCTGACAGGAAACAACAATCAAACAGCAGTTCAAAACCAATCAGAGAAATTTCCAAAATATTTTACATTTTTAAACTGGTTTCAAGGCAATCCCGAAACTAGTTAAAGGCCAATTAATAATAGATGGGCCACCCCCGAAGCTCGTTAAAGTTTTAATGCATATTAAAACTAATGAGCCCACCAAAACCTAACAAAGAAACCAGAGATTTGGTGGTCAGATAAGCCAGGCCTCAAACCAGTATAATTGAGGCCTGCTTATCCAGTGAATCAGTGCAGTAAGATCGGAAGTCAGCCAGAGCAGAGGACAGTAAGATCAAGTTCATCAGGGAGATCAGATCGGCTCAGTACAGTTCATCATCAGAATCGGAGGCTTGGAGAAAGAAGAAGAAATGGAGATCACGGCAACCAAAGGCTTCAAGAAACCAACAACTACCAATATTACCACCAACCAAGTAATACTGGGCCACCGCAACCAACAAGAAAGCAACCACCGAAAATTCAAAATTCAAAGACTTGTTTCCACTCTACAGGCTAGTCTGACTTACCCCTGGGTAAGATTTTGACAGAAAAGACCCTAAAACTTAGCCTATCCAAAGAAAACTGGGTGCTTACCCGATACATCCAAACTACGCAGCTAACCACATCAGCGGACAAGCCCAAACTGAAGACCCAACGCAGGTGCAGTCTTCTACCATGTCCGGGGTATGGCAGGCCCCAACCGCCACAACTAAGGAGAACCCTGAAATCGTGAACCTCTACAATCTGCCAAGAAAGTCGCTTGGTGAGCATTTCCTGGTCCTCTGGATTTCAACCTAGTTAGGATAGTGGGGTTGGGAGGATAAGGGATTTTGTCTATTGTAATTCTCCCTCGCATATTCCAAGTGTTCCCCACCCGTTTAGAGTATAAGCTTTATTGTATTGTATATTTTCCTGTCTCAAAATAAAGATCTCAATTCTTTTGACCAACCCAGGTGTCTGTTGCAAGTTTCATTACAAACCCCATATAAGTCCAAAGTCTAGAACAAAAAGGGAGTGGGAACGATTTGAACCACTCAAGGAAGTCAGAGGTGAAGCTGACCAAATACACAACACCACCCCTTACAGCTGAGTACGAGCAACACCCGCTGATAGGGCAGATCAGAGGAGTAGCGAAACTGTCATGTTTATCTGGCAGAACTGCTGTTGTTTGTATTGGGAACGCCAGTATAAAAAAGACCGTGTGAGTGGATAGTTGTAAAGAGGAAATCTGAACAAGAGACACCTGGTCAAAGACCGATAGTGGAGCTGAATCGGAGGAATAGAGCATGGTGAACACAAACTCCACCCAACACAGAAATGGGTATTACAGTTTTTGTATTGTGTTGTTAACTACTGCTTACAGACTTACATGTGTTAATCCTGGTGTGGAACTAATAAAATATCACTCTAACCAATATGGTGTCAATTCGAATTATTGGACGGGGAAGAAATCCCTACAAGTGTCACCCCTTAAATATTAAGACAAGAACCCTTTATCAGATTTCTTTAACCAATTTAGATTGCCTATCCTTGATGAAAAGCTTTTATGTGAGAAAATAAACCCATAGAGCTTTTCATTCACCTTTACCCATAAAACTGACAGTGAAAAGTGAACTGAAAAACATGTGCAAATGCTGTGAGTTACATCCTTCTCTTTCCTTTTGATAGGATTCTAATACAAAAGAAAATCAATAAGTTATTTATCACAACTAGTCAAAACTGCCCATTAACCTGCATGCTCAGCATTATACCTTTAAAGGTGGTCCATTTGACTTCGATGGAAATGTTGTCGAACAACCTCTCAAATCAATTTGCTTTAATTCTTCCATCATTAAATTTAACCCTTTTAAAGTTATGTATCTGGCACTTTGTTTTAGATATTTTGGACTCACAGATAAATGTTAAACTTTATCATCATGTGGTCACTGACCTCCAGGGAAGTTATTCCTTCCATTTCCTATACATTTTCTGGGCATTGCTTCTCATGGGTTACTTGATGCAGTGGGTCAAGAAGCAGTCATGCATTACATCCGCCAACATTGGCTCTAAACAACGTGGGGTAGAGTTTATGCTTTGGGCATAATCAGGAAATTTTGCCCAAAATGCGCTTCAAATTGTGATGGTTTAGTTACCGTTAAAATTAATTTGCATAATCACAAAGGCAGCAGACGGATAGGAACACCACCACTTCCAAGTTCCCCTCCAAGTCACACACCATCCTGACTGGGAAATATATCGTCATTCATTCATCATCACTGGGTCAAAATCCTGGAACTCCCTCCCTAACAGCACTGTGGGATTACCTTCCCCACACGGACTGCAGTGGTTCAAGAAGGCGGCTCACCACCACCTTCTCAAGGGCAACTAGGGATGGGCAATAAATGCTGGCCTTGCCAGCGACACTCACGTCCCATGAACTAATTAAAAAAGGTAAAATATTCCATGCAATCGGCCAGCGTATTAGAATGTAATTGTTTCTTTTTAAAATCTTTTTTCTTTCCATTAAAACATTTTCCTTGATGTATTTATGGGTGGTAACCTGGTGCAGTTTTATTAATACAGCTGAAAATGGCCTAAAAAAAACTGTACTGGACCATTTAATAGCTTTACTGGTGTACAC
The DNA here is from genome assembly GCF_052327205.1 of Somniosus microcephalus. Classification (NCBI taxonomy): domain Eukaryota; kingdom Metazoa; phylum Chordata; class Chondrichthyes; order Squaliformes; family Somniosidae; genus Somniosus; species Somniosus microcephalus. Next base: position 131,832,796 of record NC_140999.1, on the reverse strand, counting down.
TATTCAGTTTCTTAGTAAATTAAGTATTTTTGATATGAATTTTTTTTAAAAATGTGCCTAGTAATGCCGGGGCACCTATGAAAATGAATGCAATTTGAAGAGCTTTCCTGAACCAGCAATATCGGCAGAATCTCACAATTTCGACCTGGGGGCATGGCCTGTTTTGTGGGCCTGATTTAGGTGAATCGAATCTTGAATCTGTGTAAAAGATCGCGAAAAATAGAAATGTAAGTGGTTTTTGCGTAACTCACTGACGTCTAATATTTCCCAACCTGTTGTGCTTGTTTGGCCGATTCTGCCCAGATTGTACTGATATAACTAATGGTAACAAGCAGAAACTTGACCACTTATCATTTGAACTTGTTGTCAGTTGAATAACAAAGATGATGTTAAACACCGCTTAAAAAAAAATCAATATTCAGTGGGGAGTTATGGAAGGCAAAATCTTTTCAATAAACAATTCATGTCTTAAATTAAAATTGAAGTAAAATCATTGTACCCCAAATAACCCATTGAGTACTTTATGCCACAAATATATAATAAAGAAAATGTATTTTTCTTCTTAGAAATAAATCGATGTTTAATGAGGAATGTTACTAGCCTGGAGAATAATTTAATAATTTCATATCAGTTACTCCTTCAGCAATGAAGGGCCAATGTCTGGGATATCAACTTATAATGGATGAAATATTTAATTCACTGGGGCCATCTTGCAGAAGGGTGGAGTTCTATGAGTCAACATGAAAACCCCAAAATATAAAATATTTCTGTAATGTCAGAATTTAGGACCTGTTAAATTAACCTGTAGACTGAGAAATGCCAGACTTTCTGGTCCTGCCAATTTTTTTTCAGTTTTCAGCACAGACTAACAAAAATATTATTACAGTAAGAAAGTTACTTCAATATCAAAACTTGCTTTATTGCTGTAATATACAAACAATTGCAAACTCAAATAAAATATTTAAACACTTTCACCGAGAAATTCATATGGTTTACACCATACGTTAGTGCCATGAGATGGTGCTAAAATGTAGGTGAGAGAGTTGACGCCACCTGATGCTGGTTCCAGCACCACATGGCATATCAGTGTTGCCGGTAACACTGTGGCTGAATTGGATTGCCGGGGACCTCGCCGTCATGGAGATCGTGACGTCAGTGAGTGTGCAATGCTCACTTGACGCCCGATCTCCTAACTTCGTTACAACCAATGAACTTACCAGCCTTAGAAAACGATGACAGCTTCAGGTGGCATGCAGCAGCAGGAAGCTAGCTCCAGCGACACTATTTAAAGCGATCATCACCAATCACTCGGACCTGACAGGTTTCTGAAGTTTGAGTGGCTGTGTGCTACTTCCTGCTGCTGGAAAAGTTTTCTTTATTCCTTTCAAGGTTGTAGGATTCTCAAAATTCCCACATTTCCCAAGTTATCAATAAAGGAACCCTGTAGGACAATTATTCAATAAATGAACCCTGAAGGACAATGGCTTTTGGACTTTATGGCAAAAACTGCAAGGTTAAAGCAGGACCCTGCAACCAGCATGTCAAGTTCAAAAGCTTGGGCCTGCAGGCTTGTTATTTTGAAACCAGACAACTGGATGAGATTGAATACGCATTCTTCCCTTTAAACAAATCAACTCAGGAAAAGACTTAATCTTGCACAAACTTAAAGCCCATCAAAACTCTGCATAAATAATCGCTTACAGTTCGAACTAGCTACCAAGCCAGGAAGACATCAATTAACCTTATGCATGACAAACACCCAAGACATTAAAGGCCACTTAGCAATGAGACAACCGCCCTAAAACCAGTTAAGGTGAATGGCTATAATCACCTTAATGAGCCCGCCAAAAATCAGACAAAGAACTAACCCTGATTTGGCACGCAGATAACAAACTCAAGAACAGTATAATTGTAGGCCCACCGGTAACCAAAAAAACGCCAGCTATTGACACGACACCAGAGGGGGCTAAGTGAAGCCAACAGAAAGGCTCACGCAGCATCACCGCGAGGGGGCACGGTGGGGCATGCTCGACCGAAGACGACTAGGCTGCAACCGCAGCCTTACACGAGGACCGACCACAAGCACCGCAGTAACAAGAGGGCCGGGTAAGCCATACCTTCAGATCATTACCACTACACAGGTAATGATCTAGGCCACCGCGACCGAGCCGACACCGAAGACCGCCAACCGAACCCCAGCTGCAACAAAACTCAACGACCAGACTACCAGCGGAAGAACAAAACCCGAAGTTTTCCACTCTACAAGCTAAAGTACCCAACAAAGACTTTATTAAAGAGGGTACTTACCAGACAAATCCACAACCGCACCCATACCGCATCAGCAGACTCCACCCAGCTGAAGAACCTTCGCAGATTCTAAGACTGGGACCACGTGGCGATGGCAGGCCCCAAAGGACACAAAGAGTGAACCCCAAAAATGCAACCGGCTTAACTGACAGGATTCGAACTGTCAAGAAACCCCTATTGGTGAGCATAATCCCTGGCCCCTTTTAGCACAATTTAGTTAGATATTGGGGGTGGGACAAGGGTAGGACGGTTATCAATGTGATTTTTCCCTTGTTGTGCCGTGTGTTCCCCATTCCTAATTAAGTGTACTCTTGAATGCCTGTAACCATTCCAGTAATCTAAGTGTAATTTCAATGTTATAATTTTATTGTGACTCTAATAAACACAGTTTTCTTGTACCAAACCAGTTGTCTACTCCAATTTTGTATCGCAGCCTGTACCTAAGTCTGGAGTCTAGAACCTAAGGGGTGTGGGAGCGATTCGAACCACTCAAAACAGTCAGAGGCAAAGCTGACTCCACACACCACCCCTTACAGAATGGCGACCACGGCAGGACTCCGGCAACAGGGGTGCAATACAGTAGACACTGATTTGGAAGAGCAAACTGTAATGGAAGAGGTGATTTCAAATTATGTTTTCAGTAAGGTGAATATCACTAAGAAGTGGATCACTAACCTGTTAAAGGCTGGGCGTCCGGTAGATGTTGCAGCTAAATGGACAGAAGGGAAGGATCATAAGAAATTCATAGAAAAGGCAGTCTGGCTGATGTGCTTCAAGAAACAGATCCAGCTTTTGGACAGGCTTGTTGAAGTACAGGCAGCCGAGATACGGGAGTCAGCCCTGGAAGCCCAAGCAAGGGCTCTAGCAGGGGAAAAGTTACTGGCAGGATTGCAGGCTCCGAACCAGGTTAGGGTGCAGTTAATGGGGGAGGATAAGGCCAGGCAGGAATATTTACAGTGTTGGGTCACCGAGGCCAAGAACAATGAACTGAGGTTGCGGGAAAAGAATGCCCACCTAGCAAGACAAGTAAGAGAGCAGGAGGAGAAAGTAAAAGACATAAAGGCAGCCTATAAGATAGCGAGCGCACAGGGGTTTGAAGATGCAGATCATGGCCCCTGCTAGGAACAGATAGAGAATCTGAGCCTTTCCCTAAGGAAGGCAAAGGGCATGGTGTGCCTCATAAGCCTGAAGGTAGCCCAGGTCGACTTTACAGGGAACGAGGGGAGAACAGTTCAGGCACCACGGGTAGTGCCAAGGGACGACCCGGTTGAGCAGCAGGAGGACCCACGACCACCACCCGTAGCGCCAGGTTTCAGCGCGGTCTGGCAGCAAGGGGGGGTGGAGTTAGGGGTAAAAGCTGAGGTGGAAAAACCCCCGCAAGAGAGGCTGGGACCGGGGCCGATATGCCCGGCCCGGCAGTGAAGGTTTGGCCCACCCGCTGATGACGGGGAGGAGGGACCCCTTCAAAACCAGTTCGTAGTTCCCTGCGGCACTCAACAGCTTAGGGCCATGGTAAGCCAGATATTAAAACTCACAGAAAATGGGGACCCCTCGGTCCACTTCAGGGAAGTAGAACAGGCAGCCAGCATCAACGAGTGCAATGATGCCAAACAGGCCAAAATGCTACTATTCTCCCTGGAGAGTAAGCTCCTCCAGTCCCTCTCTGACCAGTGTAAGAGGGGACAGTGCGAGTGTGGGGAGCTCAGGGAGGAAGTTCTTGAGGCCATGGGGATGAGTGAGGGAAGTCCTTTCTCCCGGGTGGAGAAAACAGTGCAGCTCGCAGGGGAAACACCGCAGGCTTTCGCAGACAGGTTGTGGCCGGTGTATAGGAGTGCCTGTACTGGGGCACCTGACCGGGCTAACCTGGACCAGGATCAGCTGGCCCACTGGCTCCGTTGCCTGGTGGCAAACAGCTTGCCACAGGTCAGGGCCAAGGCAGAAATGTGGTTTGACCCAAAGCATCCCCTGACTACCGAACTGACGGTGATCAGACAATTGATCCTAGCTTACCAGAATGGTAAGGGAACAGATGCACACCCACCTAAGGGGAAGGTGCACGAAATGAATCCTGGCCAGGGTAGGAAGGAGTGGCATCAGGAAGGGAATAACACTTCCAGCACAAGGCTTAACTGTTACGGGTGTGGGGAGGATGGACACTGGAGGAAGGAGTGTAGAAATCCTTGGAAGGATAACAAGGGAAAGAATTCCTCAGCCCCAGCCCAAACGACAGAGACAGGAATCCCTCCCGCCACGGTCGAGTCATTTTTGGACGCAATGAGGACCCCATTGACTGGCCCAGGGAAGGTATCAGCCACCACTGGTGCTCTGACCCCATCAGCCCCATCCAACCCACAGCCCTTACTAGAGCCAGCGCAGCCTGTTTACCTGTGTTCCCTTCAGTATGACTAATGGAAGAGACCCCTCATTGAGATGGAGGTAGAAAAGGTAAAAGGGACCTATCTGTTGGACACGGGAGCATCATGCACTGTGACCCATTCAGCTAACCCCACCACCTCACCTCTATCTAACGGGGTCCGATACAGTCTGTCAGGATTCACAGGTAAAGAACAGGCTGGCTCATTTTCCATCCCGCTGTCCATTCGTTTGGGAACACTCCGTTCTAAGTGGACCTGTATCCTAATGAAGTGGGAAGTGGAGGGTGGAAAAGGGATCCTGGGAGCCGACTTTATTGTAGGCCATTGGATCCTAGTGGATTAAAGGAATCACTGCCTATGGGGGGCAAATACAGGAAAGGAAGGTGGAGTAGTAGTCATCCCAGGGAAACAGGGGAAGGGGACCCTGTGCACCATGAAGCATAAAGAGGGTTATAACCTCGAACTCATGGTCAGTAATACCCCAAGGGAGCTCCAGGCATTTGTGCGAGCCCACCTAGCCACATTTGCCACACACAAGCACGACTGTGGGAGGGTCAACGGGTTCGAGGTCAGTGTAGATGGGGACCCTATGACCTGACCACAAAAGCAGTATAACTTCCCCAGGGAAGCGGAGCCAGACATGGAAGCAGCCATGTCCTCCTTAGTGCAACAGGGGGTCCTGAGACCGATAGCCACCCACGTAAACTCTCCACTGTGGCCGGTTAGAAAACCAGACAACTCCTGGAGGGCCGCAGTGGACTATCGGGTGCTCAACAGTAACATCCCAGCCTGTGCACCCACGGTAGCAGCAGTTGCTGACCTGATAGGAAGTATCCAAGCATCCACGACCACTTTCACGGTGCTGGATATTTCCAACGGGTTTTGGTCCATCCCATTAAGGAGAGAGGATCAGTACAAGTTTGCCTTTACTTTTAAAGGGCAACAGTACACCTGGAACTGTTTGCCTCAGGGCTTCCACACTAGCCTTAGCATTTTCCACCAATGCATGGCAAACAGTCTAAAGGACTTCAGCCAGCCCAGGCAGCTGGTACAGTATGTGGATGACCTGCTCCTATTCACCGATTTGAGAGAGGAGCATGGCCCACTACTGGCCGAACTACTGGAGCTGCTCAGGCAGGAAGGCTTTAAACTGAACCCAAAGAAAGCGCAGATCGGCCAGCAGGAGTTGAAATTCCTGGGCCTGACCGTATGTGCTGGGGAAAGGGCCATAGATAAAGCTAGAAGGGAAGCCGTACAGGAGTTACCAGTTCCCAACACAGTCACGGGAGTGAGATCTTTTCTAGGGCTAACAGTGTGCTGCAGAGACTTTATTGAGGACTATGCAGCCACAGCAGCCCCTCTGCTCCGACTCCTACATTATGGAGTGGAGTGGGTTTGGGATGAGGGTTGCCAGGCAGCATTTGTCAGGCTCAAGAAAACAAGGGCATATAAAGTAGCCAAATCTAGTGGGAGAATAGAAGATTGGGAAGCATTTAAAAGCCAGAAAACAATAACTAAAAGATTAATTAAGAAAGGGAAAATAGATTATGAAAGTAAACTAGCAAGAAATATAAAAACAGATAGCAAGAGTTTCTACAGCTATATAAAAAGAAAAAGGGTGGCTAAAGTGAACGTTGGTCCCTCAGAGGATGGGACTGGGAAACTAGTGGTGGGGAACATGGAGATAGCAAAGACGCTGAACAAATATTTTGTATCAATCTTTACAGTAGAGGACACTAAAAATATCCCAACACTGGACAAACAGGGGGCAATGGGGGGGGGGAGGAGCTAAACACGATTAAAATCACTAAGGAGATGGTACTCAGTAAAATAATGGGACTTAAGGCGGATAAATCCCCCGGACCTGATGGCCTACATCCTAGGGTCTTGAGAGAAGTGGCGGTAGGGATTGTGGATGCATTGGTGATCATTTTCCAGAACTCCCTGGACTCAGGAAAGGTCCCGGCAGATTTGAAAACTGCTAATGTAACACCCTTATTTAAGAAGGGAAGTAGACAAAAAGCTGGAAACTATAGACCAGTTAGCCTAACATCTGTGGTTGGCAAAATGTTGGAGTCCATTATTAAGGAAACAGCAACAGAGCATTTGGATAAACATAATTTAATAGGACAGAGCCAGCATGGTTTTACGGAGGGGAAGTCATGTTTGACAAATTTGCTCAAATTCTTTGAGGATGTAACATACAGGGTGGATAAAGGGGGACCAGTGGATGTAGTGTATTTGGATTTCCAAAAGGCATTTGACAAGGTTCCACACAAAAGATTACTGATCAAGATAAAACATCACGGGATTGGGGGTAACATACTGGCATGGGTGGAAGATTGGCTATCTAACAGAAAACAAAGAGTTGGGATAAATGGTTCTTTCTCGGGCTGGCAATCAGTAACTAGTGGTGTTCCGCAGGGGTCAGTGCAGGGACCCCAACTCTTTACAATCTATATTAACGATTTGGAGGAAGGGACCAAGTGCAACATATCCAAGTTTGCCGATGATACAAAGATGGGAGGGAAAGCAGTGAGTGAGGAGGACATAAAAAACCTGCAAAAGGACATAGACAGGCTAAGTGAGTGGGCAGAGATTTGGCAGATGCAATATAATGTTGGAAAGTGTGAGGTTATGCACTTTGGCAGAAAAAATCAAAGAGCAAGTTACTATCTAAATGGAGAGAAACTGCAAAGTGCTACAGTACAAAGGGATCTGGGGGTCCTGGCGCATGAAACACAAAAAGTTAGTATGTGTTAGAGCCATGTATCTTGATGTTGTGTCCTTCAATAATTGTTCTGGACCGATGGACATTATGTGGACATTCTGGACATTTTTACATGCAGTAGCACCCTCTGGTGGTGGTTATTGTATTAGCAGTGTGTTTGTATGAAACAGAGGTCATTTGACCTTTGTTCCTTTCTTCCTGTGTGAGGTCATTTGACCTTTGTTCCTTTCTTCCTGTGAGAGGTCATTTGACCTTCGCACCTTTCTTCCTGTGTGAGGTCATTTGACCTTTGTTCCTTTCTTCCTGTGAGAGGTCATTTGACCTTCGTACCTTTCTTCCTGTGTAATCCAGGAAGTAGAATTCCAGGAAGAACCTGGCAGTAATGGAGGATTCCATAAGGGTTTCACAATCCAATGTAATCTGATTTCATATGTTAGGACAAGTGCAATATCTGTGAGTATCTTTGTTTGTTAGCATAATAGCAACGTTGTCAGAGTAGTATTTTGACAATAATATGTTTATAAAAGGTTAATATTTGATAGTTACAGAAGTGAGTCCAAATGTTAGTTAGTTATACAATTAGTCTATTCTACTGTTGTAAATATGTTATACCTTATGTAATATCGAATGTATAGTACTCAGTTTATGTACAAAACATACTTTATCTTTGTTTACAGTTTCGCAAAATTCGTTCAAGTAAAGGCTTCAAACAGCAAACGGCTTCACGAAGAATTATTTTGAATAGAGTGTTTAACTTGCTGGCTAACTAGATAGGAGCACGTCTAGCGCGGCCAGTACAATAATTAGACAAGAGACTGCAGGGAATGATCAACAGGTGTTTACTGAATGAGGGTTATGTAAAGTCCGCGCCTCAATAATACACGGACTTCGGGAGAACAGTTTAACAGGTACTTTACTGAACAAGAGGCAGCTTGAAACAGAAACTACAGAAGCCTGCTAGGGCCTTTTATACAGGGGTGGTCACTGCCGGTACTGCAGTCTAAGACCAGTTATTCCCTTAAAGGTACATACACAACAATTCCTCCCCTTTTAGATAAACAGTACATAACATTCATTTAACAACTAAATAATAATTAAGAACAATTACAATTTTCTCTGTAATATATACATCAAATGAAATAGTCATTTATAAGTTCAGTCTTTGAGGAGGCTTCCTGATCCGGACTGGACAGCTCCTTTCTCGAGTATCCTGTTCTGGCGGTGGAGTCAATTCTGGCTCATTGTCATTGGTTGGTTCGTCAGCTTCCAATACCCCTGCTTCTGAGGTAGACGCAATCTGTACTTCGGGCTCATTACCAGGTGCACATGCTTGTGGTACAGGTTTGGCTTGTTCCTGTGACTCTAGAATCTGGTCAGCATGGCGTCTCACGATGCTCTCTCCAACGTCCATTGTGTACATTAGTGGTCCCTGCTGTGCGCATATCGTGCCTGGCTGCCATTTTTCTGTTCGGTAGTCGTGGGCCAAGACTGGTTGCCCTATCTTGAAGCTCCTGGTTGGCTTCTCATTTATGTGCTGGAACTGCTTATCCTCAACATCTCGTCTTATGTTTGGTTTGAGCAAATCCAAGCGACATCTTAGTCTCCGGTTGAAAAACAGTACGGCTGGAGTTTGGTTGGTTATTGCATGTGTCGCATTCCGGTAAGCAAACAGGAAGTTATCCACCTTGTGTTGCAGTGGTATGTCATCATTATACATTGCCTTTATGGCCTTTTTAAAGGTCTGAAGAAACCTCTCAGCCAATCCATTTGTGGCTGGATGATATGGGGCAGATGTGTAATGTTTCACCCCATTATTCTTCAGGAACCTCCGGAAATCCTCAGACACAAACTGTGGGCCATTGTCAGAACAGATCTGTTCTGGCAACCCATTCCTGGCGGAGATGTTCCTTAGGACTGCAATAGTTTTCTCCATGGTGGTGGAGGACATTTTAATGACCTCTGGCCATTTCGAATGGGCGTCCACAGCGATTAGAAACATTGAGTCCATAAATGGACCAGCAAAATCAATGTGTACCCGTTGCCATGGAGATGAGGGCCACTCCCATGGATGTAGCGGGGCCTGTGGTGGAGCGTTTTGGACCTTCTGGCATCCTGTGCATCTCTTGGTCATATCCTCGATTTCTTTATCGATTCCCGGCCACTACACAAACGCCCTGGTTAGGCTCTTCATTTTTACCCCTCCCAGATGACCCTCGTGAAGCTCATTGAGTACTCTATCTCTCAACTTGGGTGGAATTACCACTCGGGATCCACACATCAAGGTCCCCCGGCACACTGACAGCTGTTCCCTCCTTGGCGAGAATGCTGGCAACAGTGAGTCGCCATATGCTGGCCATCCCTTCACCGTCAAATCATAGACCCGAGAGAGTGTCGGGTCATTTCGGGTTTCCTTCTCAATACTTGCGTTTGTAACAGGCAAACATTCGACTATGGTCGCATGGAATATCTCCACCGAGTCCACTGCAGGTGCTTCTTCTGCCGTAGGCAACGGTAGGCGCGACAGCCCATCAGCATTTCCATGTTGTTTTGTACCTTTGTACTCTATGTCATACTGATGTGCCCCTAGAAAAAGTGACCATCTTTGCAGCCGTTGCGCCGTCATCACTGGAACGCCCTTCTTTGGGTTAAAAATGGAGACCAGGGGCTGATGATCAGTCAGTAGGGTGAATTTCTGCCTGTGCAGATAGTGATTGAACTTCTTCACCCCCCACACCAGGCTGAGGGCCTCCCTGTCAATCTGGGCGTAGTTACGCTCGGCTGAGGTTAGCGAGCGCGATGCAAAGGCTATTGGCCTCTCTGAACCGTCACGGAATTTGTGTGACAGCACCGCTCCAATGCCGTAAGGTGATGCATCACATGCCAACCGAATCGGTAGTGTTGGATTGTAGTGGGCCAATACTTCTTTTGAAGTGATTTGGCATTTACATTCCTGAAAGGCACGCTTACACTCATCACTCCATTTCCATGTTACACCAGTTTGAAGGAGGGCGTTCAGTGAGTGCAGAATTGTAGATAAATTCGGCAAGAACTTATGGTAGTAGTTCACCAACCCGAGGAACGACCTCAGTTACGACACATTTTCTGGTGCTGGAGCCTTGACTACAGCCTCAATCTTGTCCGGCGACTTATGCAACCCTTCCTCATCAATCATGTGGCCACAATACGAGATTTGTCTCCTGAAGAACTCGCATTTGGGATGGTTTGCTCGTAGCCCATATTCCTGCAATCTCGTGAGCACCTGTTCCAGGTTGGCAAGGTGTTCATTGTCATTTTCGCCCGTAACCAGGATGTCGTCCAAATAACACTGGGTCCCCGGGATCCCTTGCAGGACTTGTTCCATTGCCCTCTGCCACATAGCCGGGGCCGATGCTTCCCCAAATACCAGTCGATTGTACTGGTAAAGGCCTTTTTGAGTGTTTATCATGAGGTATTTCCTAGATGCTTCTTCCACCTCCATTTGTAGATACGCTTGAGCCAGGTCAATCTTTGTAAAACGTTTCCCTCCAGATAGTGAGGCGAAATATCTTCTATCTGTGGAAGCTGATACTGTACTGTGTGCAGGACTGGGTTCACAGTCACCTTGAAGTCCCCACAGATGCGAACGTTCCTTGGCTCCCCAGGCGTGCTGCTCAATGCTTTCTTCATTACAGGAATGATGGGTGTGGCCCACTCGCTCCAGTCCGCCTTAGACAGCACCCCCGAATGCTCCAGACTCTCCAGTTCAGCTTCCACAGCTGGGCGTATCGCGTATGGCACCGGTCTGGCCTTGATAAATTTTGGGGTTGCGTTATCCTCAATCTTTATGGTTGACTTTACTCCTTTTAGAGTCCCAAGTCCTTGTTGGAATACCTCTTCCGCGTCAGATAGAATTTGTGACAGACGTCCAGGTGCGACGTCATCATCTTTTTTGTCAGTCACAGTTAGTGCCAGAATGGAATGCCAGTCCAATTGTAGTCTTCGGATCCATTCACGTCCCAATAATGGTGGTCCTCCATCTCGTAGTATATACATGTATAGTTTCTGTGTTTCCTTTCCGTTATATTCAACTGGCACCCTTATTTTTCCTCTGGGGTAGACCTTTTGCCCCGTGTATGTCTTCAATACAATGGACGTGTCCTTTCAGGGTATGTGTGAGAATAGCCGCTCACAGTCTCGTCGATTCATGACAGTTAGGGCTGATCCTGTGTCCAATTCCATCTTCACTGGGGACCCTGCTATCATGAAGGTGACCCAAATGGTTCGGTAATCTTCTTTTGCGATCACGTTGTGTAACTTTAAACAACTTAGTCGCCTGCTCCCGGAGTCCTTATCACTCTCCTGATCTTCTGAACTACTATCTGTCAGTTTCTTTACTTTCCTGTACTGTTCCTTAGTAGTTCTTGTCATGTTGGTCTTCTTTCCCGACCTGCAGACTCTTGCTATATGTCCCATTTTCCCGCATTGCCTGCATATTTTGCCTTTAAACCAGCAGTCCTTCTGCTCATGGGTTGTTCTGCCGCAGCGATAGCACTTTTCGGCTCCATACGCCATTTCGTTAGCGCTGTATTCTTGTGGTTTCTGTTGTATTTCCGCAGCTCCCCGTGCTGCTGCTTCGTAGGATACTGCCACGCTGAAAGCCTGTTCTAGCGTCAGGTCCTTTTTTGAAAGTAGTCGTTTCTGGGTTCCTTCACTCTGGAGCCCACAGACAAACTTATCCCGTAAGGTGTCTGCCAGTCCTGCTCCGAACTGGCAGTACTTCGATAACTTGCGTAGTTCCGTAAGATAGTCAGCATTGCTCTCATCTTTGTGCTGGTTTCTTTTATGGAACTTGAATCTTTCTGCTATCAGCAGTGGTGTAGGGCTTAGATGTTCCTGTAAGATATGAACAATCTCCTCAAAACTTTTCTCCATTGGTTTAGCTGAGGTAATTAAATTCCGCAATAGGCCGTATGTACTCGCACTCATCAGATTTAATAATACCGATGCCCTCTTTCCATCAGCCACCTCATTTGCCTTGCAGTACACTTCAATTCTTTCCACATACGTGGTCCAGTCTTCTACCTCGTTGTCGAAAGCAGTGATACTGCCACTTTTCGGCATCTTGGGCGATTTAAAATGGCGCCTCCCGCGCTTTTGCTTCTTCCCCAATGGAATAAAATGGCGCCTCCCGTGCTTTTGCTTCTTCCCCAACGGGATAAAATGGCGCCTCCCGCGCTTTTGCTTCTTCCCCTTACTGCCACGCTGCTCCTAGCATTCTACGGGGTAATGGCGGTGACCCGCAGCTTCGGCGCGTCTCGCTTTCCTTCCCCCCCATTTAGTTTCTCTCCGCTGTCCTGTTCTCGAGCACCGACCGCGCCCTGTGCGCTCCACCCTCTTTCTCTTGTTTTCTTTTCCCAGCGACGCTGCGCAGCCCGATTTGTGGAGCCGCTCGATCGAGCTTGAGCCCGCCGCAGTCCGGAAATGTCAGCGCGCTACCTGCTACCAGCACGATTCGCTGGAACCACAGTCTCTCCCGCAATTCTCCAAACATCGATGGATTCTTCAGGCGGTTGCCCTCGGTCGACGCCCGTTGCTCAGACTGCGACCATCCAGGACCTTCCTTTCAGGCGAGATCCCCATGAGATGATGCCACACTGCAGGTGAGTTCGAACTTACTCGTTGCCACTGTAACGTCCGCGCCTCAATAATACATGGACTTCGGGAGAACAGTTTAACAGGTACTTTACTGAACAAGAGGCAGTTTGAAACTGAAACTACAGAAGCCTGCTAGGACCTTTTATACAGGGGTGGTCACTGCCGGTACTGCAGTCTAAGACCAGTTATTCCCTTAAAGGTACATACACAACAGGTTACTCTAGAACTAGTTGTACAGATCACTACTCAGGGTTTATATACAGGTGTGGTCACTGCCGGTACTACAGTATACAGAAGCTGTAAAAAGTAGTTCTCCCCTTAAAGGTACATACATTACAATTCCTCCCCTTTTAGATTAACAGTACCATAACACTCATTTAACAATTAAATATCAAACTAATTACAATTAACACTTTTAACATGCACAGTAACTGAAAATAGTCTATTTATAAATTCAGTCTTTGGGGAGGCTTCCTGATCCTTTCTGGATAGCACCTTTCCCGAGTGTCTTGCTCTTGGTGCGGAGGCGATTCTGGCCCTCTGTCGTTGGTTGGTTCTTCTGCTGCCGATGCTACTGTTTCTGGGGTAGATGCTACCTGTACATTGGGTTCATCACCAGGTACGTATGGGCGAGACATGGGGTTGACTCGTTCCTGTGACTCTAGGATCTGGTCAACATGGCGTCTCACAATGTTCTCCCCAACATCCACTGTGTACATTAGTGGCACCTGCCGTGTGCATTTCGTTCCTGGTTGCCATTTCTCTGTTCGGTAGTCGCGGGCCAAGGCTGGTTGCCCTACATTGAAGCTCCTTGTCGGCCTCTCATTGATGTGCTGGAATTGCTTATTCTCAACATCTCTTCGTACATTTGGTCTGAGCAAATCCAGACGAGATCTCAACCTTCGGTTAAAGAACATCATGGCCGGGGTCTAGTTGGTGACTGCATGTGTCACATTTCTGTAGGCTAACAGGAAATTGTCCACCTTATGCTGCAGTGGAATGTTGTCATCGCACATGGCCTTTACTGCTTTTTTAAAGGTTTGTACGAACCTCTCAGCCAATCCATTTGTGGCTGGATGATACGGGGCAGATGTGTAATGCCTTACCCCATTCCTTTTCATAAATCTTCGAAACTCTTCGGACACAAACTGTGGTCCGTTATCAGAGCAAATCTGCTCTGGCAAGCCGTTCCTGGCAAAAATGGTCCGTAGGATTGCAATAGTTTTCTCCGTGGTGGTGGAGGACATTTTGATCACCTCAGGCCATTTCGAGTGTGCATCCACGGCTATTAAGAACATTGAGTCCATGAATGGACCAGCAAAATCAATATGCACCCGTTGACATGGAGATGAGGGGCACTGCCATGGGTGTAGAGGGGCATGTGATGATGCATTTTGGACCTTCTGTCATCCTGAGCAGCTCTTTGTCAGGTCCTCGATTTGCTGATTGATCCCCGGCCACTACACATAAGCCCTAGCAAGGCTTTTCATTTTCACCCCTCCCAGATGACCTTCATGAAGCTCATTGAACACTCTCTCCCTTAACTTGGGTGGAATTACCACTCGGGATCCACACATCAAGGTCCCCTGGCTGTTCTCTTCTGGATGAGAATGCTGGCAACAGTGAGTCGCCATGTGCTGGCCATCCCTTCACCGTCAAATCATATACCCGAGACAGTGTCGGGTCATTTCGGGTCTCCTTCTCTATACCAGCGTTAGTTACTGGCAAGCATTCAATTATAGTCGAATGAAATATTTCGACTGGATCCACTGCTGGTGGCAGTGGCAGGCGTGATAGCCCATCAGCGTTTCCATGCTGTTTCGTGCCCTTATACTCGATTTCATATTGGTGCGCCCCTAGAAAAAGGGACCATCTTTGTAGCCGTTGCGCAGTCATCACCGGAACGCCCTTCTTTGGATTAAAGATGGAGACAAGTGGTTGGTGGTCAGTCAGCAAGGTGAACTTCTGCCCGTGCAGATAGTGGTTGAACTTTTTCACTACCCACACTAGGCTGTGGGCCTCCCTGTCAATCTGGGCGTAGTTACGCTCGGCTGAGGTTAGTGACTGAGACGCCAAGGCTACTGGCCTCTCCGAGCCATCCGGGAATTTGTGCGACAGCACCGCTCCAATGCCATAGGCTGATGCATCACACGCCAACCGAATTGGTAGTGCTGGGTTGAAATGAGCCAACACCTCTTTTGATGTGATCAATTCTTTGCACTTCTGGAAAGCTCGTTTACATTCGTCATTCCACTTCCATGGTACCCCCGTTTGCAGTAGGGTGTTCAGTGGGTGTAGTACGGTAGACAAATTTGGCAAGAACTTATGGTAGTAGTTCACCAGCCGGAGGAACGACCTCAGTTGTGACACATTTTCCGGTGCTGGAGCCTTGACCCTTGACTACTGCCTCAATCTTTTCAGGGGACTTATGTAACCCCTCTTTATCAATAACGTGGCCACAATATGAGATCTGCTTCTGGAAAAACTCGCATTTGTGGCAATTAGCTCGGAGCCCATATTCCTTCAATCTAGTGAGCACCTGCTCCAGGTTGGCGAGGTGATCACTGTCATTTTCGCCCGTGACCAGGATGTCGTCCAAATAACACTGGGTCCCTGGAATCCCTTGCAGGACTTGTTCCATTGCCCTTTGCCAAATAGCCGGAGCTGATGCTACCCCAAACAGCAGCCAGTTGTATTGGTAGAGACCTTTCTGAGTGTTGATTGTGAGGTACTGTTTCGAGGCTTCTTCAACCTCCATTTGCAGGTACGCCTGGGCCAGATCAATCTTAGTGAAGCGTTTCCCTCCAGATAGCGAGGCGAAAATATCTTCAATCCGCGGAAGTGGATATTGTACAGTGTGAAGGACTGGGTTCACTGTCACCTTAAAGTCCCCACAGATGCGAAACTTCTTTGGTTCCCCAGGTGTATTAATCAATGACCTCATCATTACAGGAACGATGGGTGTAGCCCACTCGCTCCAGTCCACTTTGGACAGTACTCCTGAATGTTCCTAACCTTCCAGCTCTGCTTCGACGGCTGGGCGGATCGCATAAGGTATCGGTCTGGCCTTTAAAAACTTTGGGCTTGCATTTTCCTCTCTTTTGATCATCGCTGTTATGCCTTTTAGTGTTCCGAGTCCCTGCTGGAACACTTCTTGTGCGTCAGTTAGCATTTTTGACACTTGTCCAGGTGTGACGTCGTCATCCTTTTTGGCATCTACAGTCAGTGCTTGTATGGAATGCCAATCTAGCTGTATCTTCCGGATCCATTCACGTCCTAGTAGTGGTGGTCTTCCATCTGGCAATAAATAAAAGTCAATTTTTGGTGTTTCCTTGCCATTATATACAACGTTCACCCTTATTTTTCCTTTGGGTTAGACTTTTTGCCCCGTGTATGTCTTCAAGACAATCTTTGTATCTCTCAAGGGTATATGTGAGAATATCCGCTTTTAGTCCCTTCGGTTTATGACTGTTAGAGCTGATCCTGTGTCCAATTCAATTTTCACTTGGACTCCTGCTATCTTGAGCGTGACCCAGATAGTTTGGTGATCCTCCATTTTGATCACATTATGTAGTTTCAGACAACCCAGCTCCTTGCTTCCGGAGTCTGTATCACTTTTCTGTTCGTCTGAACTACTCTCCGTCACCTTATGTACCTTCTTGTACTTCTCCTGTGAAGATTTCTTGCTGCTAGTTTTCTTTCCCGACCTGCAGACTCTTGCTATGTGTCCTACTTTTCCACACTGTCTGCACACTTTGTCCTTGAACCAGCAATCCTTATGGTCGTGTGTTGTTCTGCCGCAGTGAAAGCACTTCACTGTTCCATATGACATTTCATTTGTGCTATATTCTTGCGGTCTCCATTGTATCTCTGCCGTGCCCTGTGCTGCTGCTTCGTGTGATACTGCAATGCTCAAAGCCTTGTCCAGCGTAAGATCCTTTTCTGATAGAAGCCGTTTCTGGGTTCCTTCACTTTGAAGCCCACACACAAACTTGTCCCTTAAAGTATCTGCTAGTCCCGTTCCAAACTGGCAGTGTTTCGATAGCTTGCGCAGTTCCGTTAAATACTCAGCATTACTTTCATCTTTATGCTGGTTCCTTTTGTGAAACTTAAATCTTTCCGCTATCAGCAGCGGTGTGGGGTTTAAGTGGTCCTGTAGGATTGACACTATGTTTTCAAAATCCTTTTCCGCTGGCTTCTCTGGTGTTACTAGGTTTCGTAGTAAGCCATAAGTTTTTGCACCCATTGAATTCAACAATACCAGCGCTTTCCTGTCATCTGGCACTTCATTCGCCTTGCAGTACACTTCTATGCGTTCGACATATGTCGTCCAATCTTCGACTTCATTGTCGAACGCTGTGACACTGCCACTCTTCGGCATCCCTGGGTGTGGTTAGACTGGCTCAAAATGGCATCTCCCGCGCTCTCCCTTCTTCCCCGCTGCGGCTTAAAATGGCGTCTCCCGCGCTTTCCTTTCTTCCTCGCTGATGCTGCTCGGCCCTTGAACACCGGCTGCTCTCTGCGCAATTTCCTGCGCGCCTCTCTCCCCATTGATGCTGCTTGGCCCTTGAACACCGGCTGCGCTCTGCGCTCTCTCGTTGACGCCGCTCAGTCCTGAACACCGGCTGCACCCTCTGCGCTCTACCCTCTCTCTTTCCCCCGTTGACGCTGCTCGGCCTTTTCCTGTGCCATCGGTCGGTTCTAGCCGCCGCTGTCCAGGAAGGGTCTGCGCAGTACCTGTTGCTAGCCCGTTTCGCTGGACCACCATGACTGGAGAACCAAGCCTGGCTCTCTACAGCCTCCCCTGCGATGCACAAATCTCCGCTGGATGACTGGGGGGTTTCCCGTGGTCGACGCCCATGCTTCTGGACTCGGCCTTCTTCCACTGTTCTCCAGGAGCGAATCCCTGGGAGGTGATGCAGAGTTGCAGGTAGGTTTGAATCTGCTCGTCGCCAATGTTAGATCCATGTATCTTAATGTTGTGCCCTTCAATAATTAGACAAGAGACTGTAGGGAACGATCAACAGGTGTTTACTGAATGAAGGTTGCTCTAGAACTAACTATACAGATCCCTACTCAGGGGTTACATACAGGTGTGGTCACTGCCGGTACTACAGTATACAGGAGCTGTAAAAAGCAGTTCTCCCCTTAAAGGTACATACATTACAGTATGCAGGTGCAGCAGGTGATCAGGAAGGCCAATGGAATCTTGGCTTTTATTGCAAGGGGGATGGAGTATAAAAACAAGGAAGTCTTGCTGCAGTTATACAGGGTATTGGTGAGGCCACACCTGGAATACTGCATGCAGTTTTGGTTTCCATATTTAAGAAAATATATACTTGCTCTCGAGGCGGTTCAGAGAAGGTTCACTTGGTAGATTCCAGAGATGAGGGGGTTGACGTATGAGGAAAGGTTGAGTAGGTTGGGACTCTACTCATTGGAGTTCAGAAGAATGAGAGGCGATCTTATCGAAACATATAAGATTGTGAGGGGGCTTGATCGGGTGGATGCGGTGAGGATGTTTCCACTGATGGGTGAGACTAGAACTAGGGGGCATAATCTTAGAATAAGGGGCTGCCCTTTCAAAACTGAGATGAGGAGAAACTTCTTCACTCAGAGGGTAGTAAATCTATGGAATTTGCTACCCCAGAGAGCTGTGGAAGCTGCAACATTAAATAAATTTAAAATGGAGATAGACATTTTCCTAGCAGATAAGGGAATTAGGGGTTACGAGGAGAGGGCAGGGAAGTGGACGTGAGTCTAGATTCAGATCAGCCATGATCCTATTGAATGGCGGAGCAGGCCCGAGGGGTCGTATGGCCTACTCCTGCTCCTATTTCTTATGTTCTTATGTTCTTATCTGCAGACCGCACCAGCTCTAGAGGCCATAGATGGGGGGAAAGAGTTCTTCCTGGAGGTAGCAGCCAGCGGGGACAGCCTGAGTGCTGTGCTGCTCTAAGAGCTGCATGGCAGGCTGAGGCCGGTGGTCTACTCCTCCAGGATACTTACGGATGTGGAGAAGAGCTACTCCAATTGTGACAGGCACCTCTTGGCCACACATTGGACTGTGAAAAGATCGCTGATCTTCACAGGCACCTCTCCCATCACCCTCCTCACCCATCACAAGCCCACCCAGATGCTCCTGGATGGGAGAATCAAGGATGGGACAGTGAGCAGTGTCCGCATTGCTCGCTGGACCCTGCTTCTCTCACAGATGGACCTGAAAGTAAAAGGGCTCTGCGAGCCAAAGCTCGCAGCTAACTTGATATATCCTGGAACAGCCCACCGGTGTTCCATAGAAGGGGTTTGGGAAGTAGAGATAGGTTTGCGGGCCGGGATACACCCCACAGGCCGCAAAATCTATGTGGATGGCTCTAGCACAGTATCTGCTGGTGAGCGACTCACAGGGTGTGGAGTTTATGACCCAGCGGCAAACGTTGCCCTGGCAATTAAGCTCCCCAGCACCATGAGCACCCAGCAGGCTGAACTGTTCACGGTAGTGAACGTTGTTACACACCCCAAAATCTTCCCCACCCCATACACGATTTGCTCGGACAGTATGTTCACATGCAATTCGTGTACGGAGTACCTGGCCATCTGGTCCCGCCGCGGATACACCTCCACGGACGGGAGACCCCTCACAATAAAACCCCCGCTGGAGAAAATCTTAGCAGCAGTGGGGGAGGAAGGGGAGGTTTTTATCCATAAGGTGAAAGCCCATTCCTCCATAGAACCCCGTAGTAAGGGCAACCAGCAGGCCAACGTGCTAGCTAAGGAAGGTGCCCGCACAGGCACTTTCTGGGACCCATATGCATAAATAATCGCTTACAGTTCAAACTAGCTATCAAGCCAGGAAGACATCGATTAACCTTATGCATGACAAACACCCAAGACATTAAAGGCCATTTAGCAATGAGACAACCGCCCCAAAACCAGTTAAGGTGAATGGCTATAATCACCTTAATGAGCCCGCCAAAAATCAGACAAAGAACTAACCCTGATTTGGCGTGCAGATAACAAACTCAAGAACAGTAAAATTGTAGGCCCACCGGTAACCAAAAAAACGCCAGCTATTGACACGACACCAGAGGGGGCCAAGTGAAGCCAACAGGAAGGCTCACGCAGCATCATGGTGAGGGGGCGCGGTGGGGCAGGCTCGACCAAAGACGACTAGGCCACAACCGCAGCCTTACACGAGGACCGACCACGAGCACCGTGGTAACAAGAGGGCCGGGTAAGCCATACCTTCAGATCATTACCACTACACAGGTAATGATCTAGGCCACCGCGACCGAGCCGACGCCGAAGACCGCCAACCAAACCCCAGCCGCAACAAAACTCGACGACCAGACTACCACCAGAAGAACAAAACACGAAGTTTTCCACTCTACAAGCTAAAGTACCCAGCAAAGGCTTTATTAAAGAGGGTACTTACCAGACAACTCCACAACCGCGCCCATACCGCATCAGCGGACTCCACCCAACTGAAGAACCTTCACAGATTCTAAGACTGGGACCACGTGGCGACGGCAGGCCCCAAAGGACACAAAGGGCGATGTTCTGGACCGATGGACATTTTTACATGCAATAGCACCCTCTGGTGGCGGTTATTGTGTTAACAGTTTGTAAGCTGGAAAGGTCATCTGTTCCTTTCTTCCTGTGTGAGGTCATTTGACCTTTGTTCCTTTCTTCCTGTGTGAGCTCATTTGACCTTTGTTCCTTTCTTCCTGTGAGGGGTCATTTGACCTTCTTACCTTTCTTCCTGTTGACCCCAGGAAGCAGTTTTACCAGGAAGAACCTGACTTGAGTAATGGAGAATTTGCTATGAGAGGTTTCACTTACAATCTAATGTAATCTGACTTCATATGTTAGGCCAAACGCAATATCTGTGAGTATCTTTAGTGCTTAGCATAATAGCAATGTTGTCAGAGTAATATTTTGATAATATTATGTTTATAAAATGTTAATATTTAATAGTTACAGAAGTTAGTTCAAATGTTAGTTAGTTATACAATTAGTCTATTCTACTGTTGTAAATATGTTTGTATCTTGTGTAATATCGAATGTGTAGTACTCAGTTTATGTACAAAACATACTTTGTCTTTGTTTACAGTTTCACAAATTTGTTCAAGTAAAAGCTTCAAAACAGCAAACGGCTTCAGGAAGAATTATTTTGAATGAGTGTTTAACTTGCTGGATAGCTAGATAGGAGCACATCTAGCGCGGCCAGTACAGTGAAAAGATATCAGTGAAAAGATAGCAATCTACCTCACATCAACATGTCAGAAGGTAATAGCGAAAATGCTTTGCAGCAAGTAGAAGACCTTAAACAGGCAGACGAAACTGTAGAATGTGACAATCGGTCTATAAGCACCGGTTACTACAGGTCGCAAGTTGGCTCACGGTCATCGGGTGGTTCTAGAGTAAGCATAGCCCTCGCCAGAGCACGGGCTAAACTAGGAGCAGCTCAAGCCAGAGCTGCGCATACGGACAGTGAAATAGAAATAAAAGTAAGTCAGGCCCATCTCCAAGCTGAACCCCAAGCAGAACAGGCCCGGCTCCAAGCAGAACAGGCCCAGCTCCAAGCAGAACAGGCCAGACTCCAAGCTGAATTCCAAGCGGAACAGGCCCGACACCAAGCGGAACAGGCCCGACACCAAGTGGAACGCCAGGCTGAACAGGCCCGTCTCCAAGCCACATTGGAGGCTCTGCAGCAACAAAAAGAGATAGATGCTGCATTCGCCGAGACACAAGTATTCGAGGCAATTTTGGAGGGAGCTGATCCCGAGACAGCTTACAAACCTTTAATTCCCGTTCCGTGGCAGAGCCCACGACTGCACACCATAGATTACATGAGCGACCATGCCGACATACAGTTTACAGGAGAAAGGGATGGAAGCCCGCACATCTCTACAGACGCAAACACTTCGTATAACATGCCACAAGTTGCCAACCAAGGTCAAAGCAGACGGCGTGCCTCAAGCTGCAGAGTCTCCGCTAGCAGAACGGAAGACACGGTGCAAAGGAATAGGACGCCGAATAGAGAAAGTCGGAGGCAAATCCCCTCTCGGTCCCTTGAGACCCCCAACAGAGCCCCCAGCCAAGGCAACTCTGGCCCAGGTCCCAGCACCTACGACCTCGCCAAATACCTTGCACGCACCCAGCTGGTGACTTCGGGGTTAATCAAGTTTGATAACAGGCCAGAGCATTATCGGGCTTGGAAGTCCTGCTTCCACGATGCCATATCGGGCTTAGACCTGTCGGCAGGAGAAGAGCTCGGCCTCCTTATCAAGTGGCTCGGCCCAGAGTCCGCCGGACAGGCCTGCAGGATAAAAGCGGCCAATGTGGGGCAGCTGCCAGAGGGGTTGAAGAAGGCTTGGGTGAGGCTGGAAGAAAGCTACGGCTCGCCCAAAGCCATTGAAAGGGCTCTCTTTGACAGGTTGGCGAACTTTCCGAGGTTGACGAGTAAGGAACCCCAGAAGCTCCGCGACCTTGGAGATCTGCTGTCGGAACTCAAAGCCGCAAAGCAGGACGGCTACCTACCCGGTCTATCGTACTTAGGCACTTCCAGAGGGGTAAGTCCCATCATTGAGAAGCTTCCATTTAACCTGCCGGAGAAGTGGATAACGTTTGGATCAAAGTTCAAGCTAAAGCACAACGTGGCGTTCCCACCATTCTCTGCGTTCGTTAAATTCATCCGTAAAGAAGCCAAAGCCAGGAACGACGCCAGCTTCAACTTCTTCTCCTCCCAACCAGCGCTTGCCAGAAGAGACAAGTTCGACAGACATGGAAAGACACCAATATCTATCCACAGAATGCAAGTGTCCTCAACTGAGCACACAAAGATTCAGAAGAAACCTGAGGATATGAGCAAACAATGCCCTATCCACAACAAGCCCCATCCTTTAAAGAAGTGCAGAGGCTTCAGGGAGATGCCCCTGGAAGATCAGAAACAATATCTTAAAGAGAACTCTATATGTTTCAGGCGCTGCTCGTCCACGAGCCATCTCGCCAAGAACTGCAAGGTGGATGCAAAATGCACTGAATGTGAAAGTTGTTGTGTATGTAATAGGTATGTTACTTTAAACCTATGGCAAGGGCAGCACTAATTTGTAGGGCGTAGTGATACCGTAGTACCACTCCTGGCCATAGGGGTATAAATAGTACTGTGGGTACTGATCTCCCCTCAGTTTCCCGCCTGTTGGTATTAAGTAAAGACCTACGTTGAATCTTCCAAGCTGTCTCGTCATTATTGCATTAAGTATAGACACATACTTTATATTGGCGACGAGTAAGGTTCGAACTCATCAGTACACGGTGCAACAAAGGAACGGTAGCAGTACGGAGAGAGAAGGAGAGAGGCTTCTTACCAGCCAGCCTGCAGAGTCCAGCGTCGACCAAAGGAGGCCGCCCAGCACTCCGGGTTCAGGAGGAGCGGCAGCAACGGAGCGAGAGAGAGAGGTTTCCAGTGGCGGCTGCGGCAGCTGAGAGAAGAGGCTGAACGGGCGCTCCAGCCACGGGGCAAAAGTCCACCCAGGGCAAGGTAAACTGAAATCCTTCCCGGGGAACGGGAGCTGCAAGGGCCAAAAATAATGACGCTGGAGAGAGGTCGTTGACAGCAGAGGGAGAAAAGGCGGGAAAAACGCCATCTAGTGGAGAAAGCGGAAAAAGTTTTTTTTTTCTCTTCAAAAGTTTAAAATGGCTAAAGAAGGTTGTTTGTCAGCATTTGTTGAGGACACAGAAGAGTGGGATGCCTATATCGAAAGGCATGAACTTTATTGCATAGTAAACAAGGTGGAAGATGACCAAAAGGTAGCAACCTTATTAAATTTTATGGGGGCAAAAACATACGGTCTGCTGAGGAATCTTCTTACTCCAGACAAGCCAGCAGACAAAACATATGCCCAAATTGTTGATACGTTAAGGGAACATTTAAACCCTAAGCCACCATTTATAGCGGAAAGGTACCGCTTCTACAGACGCGACCAAAGGAATGATGAGTCGCAGGCAGCCTATTTAGCTGAGCTCAGAAGGTTGTCCAAACATTGCCAGTTTGGAGCCATATTGGCGGACGCGATCAGAGACAGATTTGTCTGTGGCATGTTAAATGAGAATACACGTAAACGGTTGCTAGCCAAGAAACAGCTCAGCCTAGATCAGGCGATTGAAATAGCATCGGCCATGAAGCAGCAGCACAGGGTGCTGCTCAAATACAACATAACACAACTGGCTATGACACCCATGAGGTGACATTTCACAAAGGTAAATGCTACCGTTGTGGCAAAACCACCCACGACCAAAGTAATTGTTGGCTTCGTGATAAAATATGCCGGCAGTGTGGGAAAAAGGGGCATATAGCGAAAGTTTGTCGGTCTGGTACGAAACCCAATCATGGGGGCAATCCGAGCAGTACCAAGGCAAGGACAAAAATACATAAGATGTCTGACAGTAGCTCAGACGAGTCACAGGAAGGCACAAAAGCAGAGCCTAAAGGTCTGGGATGTCTCAAGTTATATGGTGTAGACAAAACGGAGGACCACAGCCCTATCAGTAATTAATGAACAAGATTATAACAGGCTGTTCAAACGCATTCCCTTAAAGGATACAGAAATTAAATTAAAAACATATACGGGACAAAAAGTTTACCCGAAGGGAAAAATGCAAGTAACAGTTAAATACAATGGCAGAAAAGTGCCAGGACTTTACTTATACGTCCTACCAAATGGTGGACCACCACTTTTGGGTAGGGAATGGATAAGAAAAATCCATTTCGACTGGAAGTCGATACACGAGTTAAAAGTAGAGACCACCACGGATGATACAACCATTACAAGCAGGCTGTCGAAACTATTGGCAAAAACGCCAGAGGTGTTCCAACAAGGGCTGGGGACCTTAAAGGACATTAGAGCAAAAATAACTATTGCTCAAGACACAAACCCCAAGTTTTGTAAGGCCAGACCGGTGCCTTATGCCATTCGGCCAGCGGTGGAAGCAGAACTGGATGCCTTAGAGAGTGCAGGTGTCCTTACAAAGATTGAGTGGAGCGAGTGGGCCACGCCCATCGTCCCAGTTATAAAGAAATCTGCAAATAACACACCGGGGGAACCAAAGAAGGTTCGCATTTGCGGGGTTTTTAAGATAACTATTAACCCAATCCTGCACACAGTACAGTATCCGCTGCCGTGGATAGAGGACATATTCGCATTGTTAGCTGGGGGTAGACACTTTACGAAGATTGACCTTTGTCAAGCTTATTTACAGATGGAGGTGGAGCAGGACTCGAAAAAGCTCCTAACGATTAACACACACAAGGGATTGTACCAGTACAATCGCCTGGTATTTGGTGTGGCGTCCGCCCCGGCAATATGGCAGAGGACCATGGAACAGGTCCTACAGGGCATTCCAGGAACGCAATGCTACCTGGATGACATCCTGGTGACAGGACAAACGGATAACGACCACCTCGCTAACCCGGAGCGAGTACTTCTGCGGTTACAACAATATGGACTCAGGGCGAACAAGCAGAAATGTGAGTTTTTCCAGGAACGTATCTCATACTGTGGTCACATTATAGATAAGGAAGGCCTGCATAAGTCCCCGGAAAAGATCGAGGCAGTAGTGAAGGCCCCGCCCCCTGAGAATGTATCTCAGTTACGATCACTCTTAGGCCTTATAAACTATTACCATAAGTTCCTCCCGAACTTATCATCCATTTTACATCCACTAAATTCATTGCTGCAAAAGGGAGTCTCCTGGAATTGGGACGAAGCGTGTGAGGCTGCTTTTAAAAAGGGTAAACAACTCATTACATCAAAGGAAGTACTCGCACACTTTGACCCAAAAATGCCAATGAGGTTGGCATGTGACGCCTCCCCGTACGGTATAGGGGCAGTGTTGTCATACAAATTTCCCAACGGGACGGAGAGGCCAATAGCATTTGCCTCAAGGTCGTTAACTACAGCCGAAAGAAACTATGCGCAAATCGACAGGGAGGCCCTCAGTCTGGTGTGGGGTGTAAAAAAATTCCACCACTACCCGCATGGGCAACGTTTCACACTACTGACGGATCAACAACCGTTGGTGTCGATATTTAATCCAACAAAAGGGGTGCTCCTGATGACGGCCCAAAGGCTACAGAGATGGTCACTGTTCTTAGGAGCACACCAGTACCTTATCGAATATAAGGGTACCAAACAGCATGGCAATGCGGATGGCCTGTCGCGGCTACCCTTGCCTGCTGAGATCGAAGAGATAGTACAGGACCCCGTGGAAATATATCATACAGCTGTTATGGAACACTTGCCCATCACCAGCCAATGTATCGAGCGGGAAACACGGAACGACCCGACATTGGCAAGGGTTTACGAATTAACCGTGAAAGGCTGGCCGGCGCAGGGTGACGCATCATTGCCGGCGTTTTCGGCAAGGAAGGACCAGTTATCCGTCTGCCAGGGCACATTGATGTGCGGAGCCAGGGTGGTGGTCCCTCAAAAATTACAACATAAAGTGTTGCAGGACTTACACGAAGGTCATCTGGGGGGTGTCAAAATGAAAAGCCTCGCCAGAGCCTACGTCTGGTGGCCCGGCATTGACAGGGACATTGAGGAAGTAGCAAAAGCGTGCCAAGGGTGCCAGATGGTACAGAACGTACCACCACAAGCCCCACTACATCCGTGGGAGTGGCCCTCAACGCCGTGGCAAAGGATCCACGTGGACTTCGCTGGCCCCTTCCTGGATGCGATATTCCTTATTGTAGCGGACGCCCATTCAAAATGGCCGGAGGTCGTAAAGATGTCATCAACGACAGCCGAAAAGACGGTCGCAGTCTTAAGGACCATTTTTGCCCGAAACAGGGTGCCCGAGCAAGTCTGTTTGGACAATGGGCCACAATTTGTGGCAGAAGAATTTCAAGCATTCCTAAAAAGGAATGGAGTGCGACATTATACGTCCGCACCATATCATCCGGCTACAAATGGGCTGGCAGAGCGATTTGTGCAGACTTTTAAAAAGGCCATCAAGGCGATGGGGGAGGAAAGGTTGCCACTACAACACAAGGTGGACAACTTCCTATTCGCATACCGTAATGCTGCACATACGGTGACCAACCAGGCCCCCGCCGTCATGTTCTTTAATAGAAGGTTAAGGTCTCGCCTTGAATTGCTCAGACCAAACATTCGGAGAGATGTGGAAAACCGAGTATTTCGTAGGGTTCCTGACAGGCAGACACGGAGCTTCGAGGTGGGGCAGCAAGTGTTGGCCCGTGATTATAGGAATGAAAAGTGGCGGCCTGGTACGATAAAGGCCCGCCAGGGACCCTTGATGTACACAGTTGAGACAGGGGAAGGCATAATCAGACGACATGCTGATCAACTTGTGGAGTCCAGAAACCCAACTGATTCACTACCTCAAACATCTCAGCACATTGTTACAGCGGAATCACGGCCCAGCTCGTCGTTACAGAGGTCTCAGGATTGTGAGGAGTTCAGCACTCCAGTGACCTCCACGGCACAGGATGTGCCATCAGACACCGACGAGTCCAGCGATGAAGGGGTGACGGAAGTACCGCCGCCTACACCGAGACTGACTAGAGAAAGACGTTATCCTAGTCGAGACAGGAGGCCTCCTCAGAGACTGAATCTATAACGTGTTTCTGTTTATATATATATAAGTAGACAACTCTTGATGTAAATATGTTATGTATATTGTGTTACCAAATGTTATTAGCCTTAGTTATGGGGCATCTATTGACTTAATTGCACGGGTAAGTTTTAATTAAAAGGGGAGGAATGTTGTGTATGTAATAGGTATGTTACTTTAAACCTATGGCCAGGGCAGCACTACTTTGTAGGGCATAGTGATACCGTAGTACCACTCCTGGCCATAGGGGTATAAATAGTACTGTGGGTACTGATCTCCCCTCAGTTTCCCGCCTGTTGGTATTAAGTAAAGACCTACGTTGAATCTTCCAAGCTGTCTCGTCATTATTGCATTAAGTATAGACACATACTTTATAAAAGTGATCGGCACGTTTCAGCACTACACCCAGGCCCAGCTCCTTGGAAGCCAGAGACGCCTCCTCCCGCATCAGAGCACGGCGGGGAGAGAGAGGGAGCTGCTGGTCCAGCGATTACATCCAGGTGCACCGAGGTGTGTGGAGAAGGAGTGAGCGCAAGAGCATGCTCCAAGATATGCCTCGTTGATGTGTACCCTGCAGGATGTCGCCAGGAACCTGAAAAGATGTATGCCATACTAGATGAACAAAGTAATCGTTCTCTAGCAAGATCCGAGTTCTTCAACATCTTCAAGATCAAAGGAAGTCCGTCGCCTTACACGCTGAAGACGTGTGCTGGACTTTCAGAGACAGCCGGCAGGAGGGCCTGCGGTTACGTTGTTGAGTCAGTCGACGGGAAGATTAGTCTCCCCCTTCCTACACTCATCGAATGTAATCAAGTCCCCGTCAACCGTTCTGAGATTCCCACTCCGAATGCAGCTCGTCATCACCGTCATCTGAGACGCATTGCAGATGAGATCCCACCTCTTGACCCAGATGCAAGCATACTTCTGTTGTTGGGAAGAGACATCCTGAGGGTACATAAGATAAGGGAGCAGATCAACGGTCCACATGACGCCCCTTTCGCCCAAAGGCTAGACCTCGGCTGGGTCGTTGTTGGAGATGTGTGCCTCAAGGGCGCTCACAAGCCATCTCAGGTGAGCACACTCAAGACTTCCATCTTGGAGAATGGTCGTGCAAGCTACCTTACCCCATGCAGTAGACAGATCCGCATGGTGTTTGACTCCAGTGCACCATATCAGGGCGTCTCTCTCAATGACGTACTCCTCACAGGGCCTGATCTTAACAACAGCCTCTTGGGAGTGCTCATGAGATCCAGGAAAGAGCCCGTCGCCATCACTATCGATATCCAGCACATGTTTCATTGCTTCGTGGTGAGAGAAGACCACAGAGACTTCCTCCGCTTACTGTGGTATCAGGACAATGACCCTAATAGAGACATTGTGGACTACAGAATGCGTGTCCATGTCTTCGGGAATAGCCCATCCTCTGCTGCCGCCATATACGGACTAAGGAGGGCTGCCAAGGAAGAAGACGACGACTTTGGCAGTGATGTGAGAGGGTTCATCGAACGAGAGTTCTATGTCGACGACGCACTGAAGTCATTCCCGACCGAAGCAGAGGCCATCAGTACCCTCAGATGAGCCCAGGAACTACTTGCACTATCCAACCTCAGGCTGCATAAGATAGCCTCTAACAGACCAGCAGTGATGGAGGCATTCCCCCCTGAAGATCGTGCTAAGGACGTCAAGGACCTAGACCTCTTCACTGATGACCTCCCCCTACAGCGTAGCCTAGGGGTGTCGTGGAACATAGCAACAGGCACGTTCATGTTCCAAGTCCTAGACGCCAAGAAGCCCTTCACACATAGAGGAGTGCTCTCTACAGTCAACAGCCTATACGACCCCCTTGGCTTCTTAACCCCTGTCACTATACAAGGCAGGCTGCTCCTCAGGGAACTCTCCACACGCGCTGAAGAGTGGGATTCACCTCTTCCTGAAGAGATGGAAGCAGAGTGGGACAGATGGAGAGACTCACTCCAAGACTTACAGGAGATCCGAATACCTCGCTGCTATTCGTCTTTCTCTCCCTTAAATGCCCAATTCAAAGAGCTTTGTGTCTTTGCAGATGCATTCGCTAAGGCCATTGCAAGTGTGGCTTATCTGAAGGTCACCACTCAAGAAGGACAAAGCACAATCGGCTTCATCTTTGATAGAGGCAAGTTGGCACCCCAGCCAGACCTCACCATGTCCGGATTGGAACTGTGCGTAGCAGGATGCAACCTACCCCCTCACAGCAGTCTAATGAAGCTGCATCCTATCATCGACACCAACGGACCGTCTCCGAGGTGGTTCTTCTTTTGTCGCCAGAGGACTCCAGTGACAAGTAGAGTTCGGACTATGTGGAGTCGTTAATGACCCCAGACGGGGAGTGTTCTGGACCGATGGACATTTTTACATGCAATAGCACCCTCTGGTGGCGGTTATTGTGTTAACAGTTTGTAAGCTGGAAAGGTCATCTGTTCCTTTCTTCCTGTGTGAGGTCATTTGACCTTTGTTCCTTTCTTCCTGTGTGAGCTCATTTGACCTTTGTTCCTTTCTTCCTGTGAGGGGTCATTTGACCTTCTTACCTTTCTTCCTGTTGACCCCAGGAAGCAGTTTTACCAGAAAGAACCTGACTTGAGTAATGGAGAATTTGCTATGAGAGGTTCCACTTACAATCTAATGTAATCTGACTTCATATGTTAGGCCAAATGCAATATCTGTGAGTATCTTTAGTTCTTAGCATAATAGCAATGTTGTCAGAGTAATATTTTGATAGTACTATGTTTATAAAATGTTAATATTTAATAGTTACAGAAGTTAGTTCAAATGTTAGTTAGTTATACAATTAGTCTATTCTACTGTTGTAAATATGTTTGTATCTTGTGTAATATCGAATGTGTAGTACTCAGTTTATGTACAAAACATACTTTGTCTTTGTTTACAGTTTCACAAATTTGTTCAAGTAAAAGCTTCAAAACAGCAAACGGCTTCAGGAAGAATTATTTTGAATGAGTGTTTAACTTGCTGGATAGCTAGATAGGAGCACGTCTAGCACGGCCAGTACAGGCGAACCCCAAAAACGCAACCGGCTTAACTGACAGGATTCGAACTGTCAAGAAACCCCTATTGGTGAGCATAATCCCTGGCCCCTTTTAGCACAATTTAGTTAGATATTGGGGGTGGGACAAGGGTCGGGGGATTATTAATGTGATTTTTCCCTCATTGTGCCATGTGTTTCCCATTCCTAATTAAGTGCACTCTTGAATGCCTGTAACCATTCCAGTAATCTAAGTGTAATTTCAATGTTATAATTTTATTGTGACTCTAATAAACATAGTTTTCTTGCACCAAACCAGTTGTCTACTCCAATTTTGTATCGCAGCCTGTACCTAAGTCTGGAGTCTAGAACCTAAGGGGTGTGGGAGCGATTCAAACAGCTCAAAACAGTCAGAGGCAAAGCTGACTCCACACACCACCCCCTACAAAGTTCTTTGGTATCAAGGAGTGTTGTGGCAAGTACAAAACTCCATAATTATTTCTGAAAAGCTCCAGCCTACAACATTTGCTAAAAGTAATGGGGGCTGTACTGGCAGTGAACCTCGCCCTCCAGGATCTATGGTGGAGGGAGCAGAGGCAGTGAGAAAATTGGCCTTCTGGACAGGCTGTCCGTGACCAGCTCATCAGACTCCGATTCGCATGAATGAAACACCAGATCCCTGTCGATAACCACATCCTCATCATAAAATCCCTGTCTTGCGCCATATCACAGCATCCTCCTGGGTGCAAAGGTGATATGAGAGAGACCACTAAATATTCCAAACACAATTAATAAATGTATATGTAAACATATCATATGAATTCAAATAACTAATTACCCTTGTGCCTGCCATAGTTCAATAGCTGGCATGGTGTGCAAGTTTTGAGATGCGGGTGTGAGTGTTGCTAGGTAGCGATTGTTGGTGGTTGAGTGCTGGGGCTGTGGTGCATTGAGCAGTGTGTGAAGCTTGTGGTATGTGGCATTTGTTGAAGCAGTCACTCACCCTGACCACCTGTGTGAGTTCATTAATCTTTTTCCTGCACTGTGTGTGGGTCCTGGGGACCATGACATGGTGTGCCACCTCTCTCCACATAATCTGGCAGACTTGTGGTGAGGACCTCCTACCAGTTGACGGGTACAGGACCGCCCGCCTTCTCTCCAGGCTCTCTCCCTGGGGCGGCAATCTGCCATCAGGATTTGTAAATAAGTGCTCCTTCTCCTTGTCCTTCTTCTTATGGTTATTGAGGCAGCTGCACACCCAACAATGCTGAGAATGAGGTGCTGTAGCAACAATGAACCTTCCCTTTAAGCAGTGAAAAAGCCTGTGGCAATCATTAATTGCATTTAGACTGCCCCCGATGTTGATCCATCTTTTCAGTGTAACACCAATGAGCTTGGGTTTTTAGACGAGAATCATGACTGCAATCAGTAAGGATGAATTTTGCATGCAGCCTAGACAATTTTTAACTGGCGCTACTTAACCATTTTTAGTCTAAACACTGCCTATTTCTTGGCTATAATGAATTTCTAGCATTGCTGGCTGTTTCTCACATTTTCCTCTTCATCTATTCTATCCCTTTCTATCTCTTATTTTTACTATCATGAATTTAAAGCACATCATCATTATTGCCAATTCAAATTGCTGCTTCACACAAAATCACAGTTTAAAAATAGTTCATGTGTTTTTGTATCATTTTCAAACATATTAGAAACTAAAACCTAATTAAGGCCCCATGTTAATCAATGCACCAATATATTCTGCTATGGGTCAGGATTGGTCTGTGACTTTAACTTTTCTTCATGCCATGTTGGATAGAAAGCATACAACGTGTGTGAAATTGCTGCACTTTTTATCATTTGAAAGGTTTTTCATGCTAATACAGTACCACATCATTATGCATCTATCATTTAATGGTGACAGTGAAAATATTTCTCTAATTTACTTTTGGTGAATTTTGAGCTCTTTAAGATGAAGATGTCGCAGCAGGCCAATGAAATAATATTTTACTTCTGACACCCATTGTCTGCATTGAACCTTTCCAACTTGGGTTTATGCAGGTACAAAGTAAAGCACTTTCTACCCCAACAATGGGGGTAAACTTAATGGGGGTAAACTACTGTTTTCAGCACATTAGTGATGTGTAAATGGTGCAGGAAATTGTTTTAATGAGGAAATTCAGGTGGAAGTTGTTTTGCTGCTTATGCACTTTGAAAACACTTCCCTCGAGTTTCCTCGCGATCTGTCCACTGAGTCTCCACTGGCCTCATTTGCCTATATCAGAGTGAGAGCTAGTGGTGTAGTAGCTTCGAGTTTTCTGGTTTTTCACTGTTATTTTACTCTGTGTAACTTAAGTTGAGATTTCTAAGAGGCAGGCTCACCTGATCAAGGTGAAGTAAGGAGTTTCTGAACGTGAAGGGTTTGGAAACTTAATACAATGATTCCTGCAGACTGGAAATGCTTTTGAACCTGTGCTTTTTTTTCATTTTTCTCTGCAAAAAATGCTTCTAACTGCCTTGCACAGGGTCAGTTCATCGGAAAGTACATGTCCCAGGTACCATAGAGGGCACACACAGGAAGAGATTCCATGCCCTCAATGTTCAGATAGTGTGACAATCATCA
This sequence comes from Somniosus microcephalus, assembly GCF_052327205.1. Classification (NCBI taxonomy): domain Eukaryota; kingdom Metazoa; phylum Chordata; class Chondrichthyes; order Squaliformes; family Somniosidae; genus Somniosus; species Somniosus microcephalus. The sequence goes on along the minus strand of NC_140999.1, from coordinate 131,799,476 downwards.
GAGTATCCTCTGTGTCAATGTCAAATATAGAGGAAGTTGCCATGATGCCTCATCCTTCGTCATTCGGCTCTCTCTGAGCTCTTTAGGGAAGAGGATCAGACCCACGGATAGCTGCTGGACAACAAAGCATACTCTCTGCTCCCATGGCTATTGGTCCCAATAAGTGTGTACTGAACAGAAGCAAAGCAGCACTACAATGAGGCTGATGATTGAGAGGACCATCAGTGTGCTGAAAGTGCACTTTTGCTGCCTGGACTTGGGGGCGGATCTGTAGTTTGCTCCAGATCGGGTGTCCATAATAGTGAGAGCCTGCTGTGCCCTTCACAAATTTGCCATTCAGAAAGTGCTGCACTTTGTTATGACTGAGAAGGAGGTCCTGGCTCCAGTGGATCCAGAACTACATGGAGCAGACTTTCAGGATAGCATGCGTTAAAAGGAATCCCCACTGGCAGATCAGCTCAGCAGGCTTCTCCTCTATTTAACTCAGTCTACCTTTGATACCACAGCCTGACCTCTTTCTCCCCCACTTGCAAAACTGAGATGAGGAGGAACTACTTCACTCAGAGGGTGGTAGGTCCATGGAATATGCTGCCCCAAAAAGCTGTAGAAGCTACATCATGACATAAATTTAAAACAGAAATAGACAGTTTCCTAGAAGTAAAGGGAATTAAGGGTTACGGGGAGCGGGCAGGAATTTGGACATGAGTCTAGGTTCGGATCGGACATGGCCCTGTGGATAGCGGAGCGGGCCCAGGGGCCGTGTAGCCTGATCCTGCTCCTATTTCGTGTGTCTAATTCTGTTAGATTCAGGAGATGGTTCTGTGATAGTAGATTGGCGGTTAGGGTCAGATCAGCCATGATCTTATTGAATGGCAGAGCAGGCTCGAGAGGCCGATTGGCCTACTCCTGCTCCTATTTCTTATGTTCTTATGTTCTTAAAGAGACATTCCCTCAATGTACCATCCATTCTACCACATGAAAGCATATCAAGGAAGAGGAAATGTAGTGTCCGTGTGTTGATAGAGACACTGAAGACAGGAGTTGGTTCATAGGTGTTTACTAAGCAAAGTATGGGGGGTACTAACGGATATAACACAATATACAGGCTTATATAGCCCGAGTGGCCATTACCGGCATTACAGCACACATGGGGCTCTTAAAGGCACATACACTACAATTCCTCCCCTTTCAGCTAACCGGTACATCATATTTTAAGTAATTATTAATTACATGTTATAAGAAAAATAATATACACATTGCTGTAGTTAATTAATTATAAGTCAGTCTCTCAGGAGGCTTCCTGACTCGGTCCGGATAACGCCTCGGTGGTGTAGTAGTTTCTGGTGGTGTAGTAGGTTCTTTTGGCAAGGCTGATTCGGCTTGAATGCCAGTGTCGGGTTCATCGGGTTCCAGTATCACCGGATCGGAGGTAGATATGGGTATCTCTACTTCATCATTAGGCATATAGAGTTGTGGTGTAGGTTGTCCCTTTTCGGATGACTCTATGATTTGGTCAGCATGGCGCCTTATTATGCTTTCTCCGATGTCCACGGTATACATCAGTGGTCCTAGTCGTGTGCAGATAGTTCCAGGCTGCCATTTCTCGGTACGGTAGTCCCGGGCCAAAACTTGTTGTCCTATCTGGAAGGTTCTAGTTGGCCTTTCATTCATGCCTTGAAACTGCCGGTTCTCCACGTCCCTTCTGATGTTGGGCTTGACCAAATCCAGCCAGCATCTTAGGTTTCTATTGAAGAACATCATGGCGGGAGTTTGGTTGGTAACCATATGTGTTGCATTCCTGTATGCGAACAAGAAATTATCCACCTTGTGCTGAAGTTTTATGTCTTCATTACCCATGGCCTTTATGGCCTTCTTGAAGGTCTGGACAAACCTTTCAGCCAATCCATTGGTGGCGGGATGGTATGGGGCGGACGTGTAGTGCTTAACCCCATTGTTTTTTTAAGAACTTCCTGAATTCTTCGGACACAAATTGCGGTCCATTATCAGAACAGATCTGTTCCAGCAGCCCATTCCTGGCAAATATGGTCCTTAATACTGTGATGGTTTTTTCCGTGGTGGTGGAGGACATCATTATTACCTCCGGCCACTTGGAGTGTGCATCAACCGCGATTAAGAACATTGAGTCCATAAATGGACCAGCAAAGTCAATGTGTACCCTTTGCCAGGGAGATGAGGGCCACTCCCATGGATGTAGAGGGGCTTGTGGTGGAGCGTTTTGGACCTTCTGGCATCCTAGGCAGCTCTTGGTCATTTCTTCGATGTCTCCATCGATACCTGGCCACCATACAAATGCCCTGGCTAGGTTCTTCATTTTCACTCCACCCAGATGCCCCTCGTGAAGCTCCTTTAGCACTTTATCCTGGAGTTTGGGTGGAATCACCACTCTGGATCCACACATCAAGGTTCCTCGACACACTGACAGCTGTTCTCTTCTTTGCGAGAATGCTGGCAACAGTGGTTCGCCATGTGCTGGCCATCCCTTCACTGTTAAATCGTAGACCCGTGAGAGAGTCGGGTCATTTCTTGTCTCCCTTTCAATGGCAGAATTTGTTACTGGTAGACATTCCACTATGGTAGAGTGGAACATCTCCACTGGGTCTACTGTAGGTGCCTCTTCTACCGTTGGCAACGGTAGGCGCGATAAACCGTCAGCATTCCCATGCTGTTTTGATCCTTTGTATTCTATGTTGTATTGGTGTGCCCCTAGAAAAGGGACCACCTCTGTAGCCTTTACGCTGTCATAATGAGAACACCCTTTTTAGGGTTGAATATGGAGATGAGGGGTTGATGGTCAGTCAACAAAGTAAATTTTTGTCCGTGTAGGTAATGGTTGAATTTCTTCACTCCCCATACCAGACTGAGTGCTTCCCTGTCGATTTGGGCATAGTTACGCTCAGCTGAGTTCAATGAGCGTGACGCAAAAGCTATCGGCCGTTCTGAGCCATCAGGGAATTTATGCGATAATACTGCTCCTATGCCGTAAGGGGATGCATCACACGCCAGTCTGATTGGCAGTGATGGGTTGTAATGAGCTAAAACTTCTTCGGATGTGATTAAGTCTTTGCATTTATGGAAGGCACGTTTGCAGTCTTCGTTCCATTTCCAAATTACTCCTGTTTGTAGCAGTTCATTAAGAGGGTGCAGAAGAGTTGATAAGTTCGGTAAAAATTTATGATAGTAATTTATTAATCCCAGGAACGACCTTAATTGTGAAACATTTGGCAAGGTGCTCGTTGTCGTTTTCTCCTGTTACAAGGATGTCGTCCAGGTAGCATTGAGTACCCGGAATCCCTTGGAGGACTTGCTCCATAGCTCTTTGCCAGATAGCTGGAGCGGATGCTACTCCGAAAACTAGTCGATTGTACTGGTACAGACCTTTGTGTGTATTTATCGTGAGATATTTTTTAGAGGCCTCTTCAACCTCCATCTGTAGATATGCCTGTGCCAAGTCAATTTTGGTGAAACGTTTCCCTCCGGATAGTGAGGCGAAAATATCTTCTATCCTCGGAAGAGGATACTGTACCGTGTGAAGGACCGGGTTTACCGTCACCTTGAAGTCTCCACAGATGCGAATTTTTCTCTGTTCTTCAGATTTATTATTATTCAATGCTTTCTTCATGACTGGAATGATGGGTGTTGCCCACTCGCTCCAATCTATTTTGGATAATACGCCTGCATTTTCCAAATTCTCCAGCTCTGCCTCGACTGCTGGACGAATTGCGTATGGCACCGGTCTTGCTTTAAAAAACTTGGGAATTGCTGCATCTTGCACTTTTATTGAGGCGGTGATGCCTTTCAAGGTTCCTAGTTTCTCTTGAAACACTTCTTTGGCGTTGGCCAAGATGTCTTTTAATCGTTCAGGTATGATGTCATCATCGTTTTTTTTCTTACTGGTCACCGTCAGTGCCTGAATGGAGTGCCAGTCTAAACATATTTTCCTGATCCATTCACGTCCTAACAGCGGTGGGCCACCATCTTGTAGAATGTATAAATACAACTTTTGCATTTCCTTGCCGTTGTATACAACAGGCACCCTTATTTTTCCTTTGGGGTATACTTTCTGCCCCATATATGTTTTTAAGATAATGGATGTGTCTTTTAAAGGTATATGCGGAAATAGCCTCTCGTAATCCCGTCGATTTATTACGGTCAGAGCTGATCCTGTATCTAGCTCCATTTTAATTGGGGACCCTGCTATCATGAGGATAACCCAAATGGTCTGGTAATCATCTTTGGCAAGTACATTATGTAATTTGAGACAGCTTAGTCTCTTGTTTTCGGAGTCGCTATCGCTCTTCTGGTCTTCGGAGCTACTGTCCGTCATCATTTGTACCTTTCTGTACTTTTCTTTATTGATTTTTTTTTTCCTGTCTGTGGATTTATTTTGTCCAGATCGGCATACCCGTGCAATGTGTCCAATCTTTCCACATTGCCTGCATGCTTTGTCCTTGAACCAGCAGTCCCTCTGGTTATGGGTGGATCTGCCGCAGTGATAACATCTTTCGAAACCCTGTGTCATTTCATGGGTGCCGAAGTCCTGTGTCTTTTGTTGTATCTCTGCAGCTCCTCTTGCTGCTGCTTCGTATGATACAGCCATACTGAAAGCCTTGTCCAGTGTTAAATCTTTTTCAGAAAGCAGCCTTTTTTGTGTTCCTTCACTTAAGAGACCGCAGACGAATTTGTCTCGAAGATAATCTGTTAGTCCTGCCCCGAATTGGCAGTATTTTGATAGCTTCCTTAATTCGGTGAGGTAATCAGCGTTACTTTCATTCTTGTGTTGATTTCTCTTGAAGAATTTGAATCGTTCCGCTATCAGCAGCGGTGTTGGGTTTAAGTGCTCCTGCAGGGTATCAACAATTTCTTTAAAATCCTTGTCCTTTGGTTTGGCTGGTGTGATTAAATTTTGTAACAGCCCGTACGCTTTTGCGCCCATTAGATTCAGCAGTACTGAAGCTTTTTTTTCATCTTCTATTCCATTTGCAGTGCAATATACCTCTACTCTTTCCACATATGTGGTCCAATCCTCTATTTCGCTATCAAAAGCATCAATATTGCCAGACTTAGGCATCTTAGAAAAGATATGGCGCTTCCCGCGCTTTTCTTTCTTTTCTGCAGAAAAGATATGGCGCTTCCCGTGCTTTCCCGCCGCTGCTGCCGATGACAACGCTGTTTCCGTTCTTTTTTTATTTATTTATTTATTTATTTACAGTTGGAGACTCGTTCCCGCTGGACTTTCTCTCTAGGTCTGAACGCCGACCTGCTTGCAGCGCCGGCCGTCTCCCGAGTGCTCCCTCCCCGTCTGTTATTGCTTGACTCTGATTTTGCTGCTTGTCCCAGCTGTAGAGCCAGCTGCTGGAGCCCCAGCCTGATGCCCAGGAAGGATTAGCGCAGTACCTGCCACTAGCTTGGCCAGCTGGTGAAACCATAGCTTCTTTCACTTTCTTGAGTCTTTTGGACGCCCGAGGAATCGATGTCCTTGAGGTGCTGCCGAATTGCAGGTAAGTCCGTTTCCACTTCGTCGCCACTGTAGTGTCCATGTGTTGATAGAGACACTGAAGACAGGAGCTGGTTCATAGGTGTTTACTAAGCAAAGTCTGGGGGGGTACTAACGGATATAACACAATATACAGGCTTATATAGCCCGAGTGGCCATTACCGGCATTATAGCACATATGGGGCTCTTAAAGGCACATACACTACAGGAAATGTCCATGATATTGCTGCAAAGGCCAGCTGTAGACCGAGGGTCACACCTATCAGTTGCCACACATCCTCAAATCTTGATCTCAGAACCTGCAGATAGGTGTGATGTTCCTCAAACATCCTTCTAACCAGGTGCGTACCCATGAGTTCTGGGTCCTACAAATCTGAATCAACAGGCTTTAATCTCCCCAACCTCCACTGGGAAGGTGTCACATCTTCACCAACTTCCACTCCTCCTGCTCCCTCGTGCCCTGTGAATCACCTGGTGCCACATCCTCACTAATTCACACCAAACAATCTGAGCTGATGCTGCATGGCGAAGGTTCTCATACTCCTCTTTCTCATCATCATCATTGTCATAGATGACACGGGAGAAATATCTCCCCAACTCCCCCATCTAAGAATGGGTGAGCATTAACCCTTCAGGATTAAGGAGACAGAGAAAGGGGGTGCAAAGTTATGTCTGTGTGCTGCTTCACAGGGATGCCAGGACGACAGTGCAGGTTCTCAGTCAACCTGGCGCCGACCTCATGATCTCCAATAGCAAGAGCCGAGTGAGTGCACACTTGCTTCATGGCCTCTTCTCAAAGTGGGTGAAGAGTTTAAAGTTGATGATGCTCCCTCCATTGGCTTGCCTTTGGCTGGCTAATTTGTCCTGCAAGAAGATAGAGTAAATAGGATAAGGCTAGCAAATGAGGAGTGTGTGCCAAGTAGCATAAGAGCAATGAAGTAAGAGATGTTGTAGAATGCAGCTGTTAAAATGAAGGAATACATTGTGTATGCCAGTTATTGGTGGTAGGGGTGCTGCGTAGCCACCTTACTTCCTTCCTTCAGCTGATGAATCAGTACTCCTCCATGTTGAACACCACTTGAAAGAAGCACCAAGGGTAACAAAGGCACAGAATGTACTCTAGTTGGGGGACTTGAATGTCCAGCACCAAGAGTGGATCAGTAGCAACACTACTGACCAGGCTGGCTGAATTCTGAAGGACATAGATGCCAGACTGGGTATGCAGCAGTAGGTGGTAATCAGCAGGAGGTTTTTTTTGCCCATGTTTTACCTGATGCCATGAGATGGGTGGTCTATCTGATTTTATTCTGTTCATGATTTTCAACACCTCTATTAAATATCCCCTTAATCTAGGGAGAACAATTTCGGCTTGTCTCGTTTCTCCACATAACTAAAGTCCCACACCAGGGTACCATTCCAGTAAATCTCCTCTGCACCTTCTGCAAAGCCTTGACATCCTTCCTAAAGTGTGGAACCCAAAATTGGTCACAATACTCCAACTGGAGCCTAACCTGTGTTTTATAAAAATTTAGCATAACTTCCATGCTTTTGTACCCTATGCCTCTATTTATAAAGCCAAGGGTCTTGTATGCCTTCTCAACTTGTTCTGGTGCCTTCAAAGATTTGTACACACCCAGGTCTCTCTGTTCCTGCACCCTCTTTAAAATTGTACCATTTAATTGATATTACCTCTCCTCATTCTTGCTATCAATCACCACACTTCCCTGCATTCAATTTCATCTGCCATGTGTCTACCCATTTTACCAGTCTGTCTATGTCCTCCTGAAGTCTGTTAATATCTTCTTCACTGTTTACTACATTTCTGAGTTTTGTGTCATCTGGAAACTTTGAAATGTTGCCACATACCCAAGTCGAGGTCATTAATATACATCAAATGGAGCAGTGGTCCTAATACCGACCCTTCTCTTTTGTAGGACTTGGGATGCAGAACAGCTACTTACCTGCAATGACTCCCATTGAATCACAACACTGCATCACTTGTTAGCTCTTAGAGATTTAATATCAACCCAGGCTATGAATATTCACATTTAGAGTATCTCATGTTTCATTCTATTGACAAAAGCACCAAAGGAGAAATGGAGCATTGAAAAATTGAAGATACTATTCTTCCTTATTCAAAACTAGCTGGGGGAGCCCGGCGGTGCCGAGGCTTTTTGAGGGCATGTTGTTGTTGGAAGAGAGAGAGGGAGCGACTGGGGGGGAAGAGAGAGAGGGAAGGAGAGAGAGAGAGAGGGAATGAGAGAGAGGGAAGGAGAGAGAGAGAGAGAGGGAAGGAGAGAGAGAGAGGGAAGGAGAGAGAGAGAGGGAAGGAGAGAGAGAGAGAGAGAGAGGGGAGAGGGGGAAGGAGAGAGAGAGAGAGATGGAAGGAAGAGAGAGAGAGATGGAAGGAGAGAGAGAGAGGGAAGGAGAGACAGGGAAGGAGAGAGAAAGAGAGGGAAGGAGAGAGAGACAGAGAGAGAGAGAGGGAAGGAGAGAGAGAGAGGGAAGGAGAGAGAGAGAGAGAGAGAGAGGAAGGAGAGAGAGAGAGAGAGAGATTGGGACTGTGAGAGAGAGAGATTGGGAGTGTGAGAGAGAGAGAGATTGGGAGTGTGAGAGAGAGAGAGATTGGGAGTGTGAGAGAGAGAGAGATTGGGAGTGTGAGAGAGAGAGAGATTGGGAGTGAGAGAGAGAGAGAGATTGGGAGTGTGAGAGAGAGATTGGAAGTGTGAGAGAGAGAGATTGGGACTGTGAGAGAGAGAGATTGGGAGTGTGAGAGAGAGAGACTGGGAGTGTGAGAGAGAGAGAGATTGGGAGTGTGAGAGAGAGAGACTGGGAGTGAGAGAGAGAGAGATTGGGAGTGTGAGAGAGAGAGATTGGGAGTGTGAGAGAGGGAGAGATTGGGAGTGTGAGAGAGAGAGAGATTGGGAGTGTGTGAGAGAGAGATTTGGGAGTGTGAGAGAGAGAGATTGGGAGTGAGAGAGCGAGAGATTGGGAGTGTCAGAGAGAGATTGGGAGTGTGAGAGAGAGAGATTGGGAGTGTGTGAGAGAGAGATTGGGAGTGTGTGAGAGAGAGACTGGGAGTGTGTGAGAGAGAGACTAGGAGTGTGAGAGAGAGATTGGGAGTGTGAGAGAGAGAGAGATTGGGAGCGTGAGAGAGAGAGAGATTGGGAGTGTGAGAGAGAGAGATTGGGAGTGAGAGAGAGAGAGAGATTGGGAGTGTGAGAGAGAGAGACTGGGAGTGTGTGAGAGAGAGACTGGGAGTGTGAGAGAGAGATTGGGAGTGTGAGAGAGAGAGACTGGGGAGAAAGAGGAGAGAGACTGGGGAGAGAGAGAGAGAATGGGGAGATAGAGAGAGAGAGAGAGAGAGAGACTGAGGGGGAGAGAGAGAGCGACTGAGGGGTGAGAGAGAGAGAGATGTGGAGAGAGAGAGGGAGAGACTGGGGAGATAGAGAGAGAGAGACTGAGGGGGGAGAGAGAGAGCGACTGAGGGGGAAAGAGGGAGACTGGGGGAGAGAGAGAGATGGGGGAGAGAAAGAGAGAGAGCAGAGAGACGGGGGAGAGAGAGGAGAGAGACTGGGGAAAGAGAGAGAGAGAATGGGGAGAGAGAGAGAGAGGGAGACTGAGGGAGAGAGAGAGAGAGACTGGGGGAGAGAGACGGGGAGAGAGAGAGAGAGACTGGGGGAGAGAGAGAGAGATGGGCGAAGGGAGAGAGAGACTGGGGAGAGAGAGAGAGACTGGGGAGATAAAGAGAGAGAGCGAGAGAGCGACGGGGAGAGAGAGAGAGACCGGGGGGTGGGAGGGAGAGAGAGAGAGAGACTGAGGGGAGAGAGAGAGAGATGGGGAGAGAGAGAGACTTGGCGGGAGAGGGAGAGAGTGGAGGGAGAGGGAGAGAGTGGGGGAGAGAGAGAGAGAGAGAGACTGGGGGGAGAGGGAGAGAGTTGGGGAGAGAGAGACAGAGACTGGGGGGAGAGAGAGACTGGGGGAGAGAAAGACTGGAGGGGAGAGAGAGAGAGACTGGGGGGAGAGAGAGACTGGGGAGAGAGAGACTGGAGGAGAGAGAGAGAGACTGGGGGGAGAGAGAGAGACTGGGGGAGAGAGAGAGACTGGGGGGAGAGAGAGAGACTGGGGGGAGAGAGAGAGACTGGGGGGGAGAGAGAGAGACTGGGGGGAGAGAGAGAGACTGCGGGGAGAGAGAGAGACTGGGGGAGAGAGAGAGACTGGGGGGAGAGAGAGAGACTGGGGGGGAGAGAGAGAAACTGGGGGGAGAGAGAGTGCGACTGAGGGGGGAGAGAGAGAGACGGGGAGAGAGAGAGAGAGAGAGAATGGGAGTGTGAGAGAGAGATTGGAAGTGTGAGAGAGAGAGATTGGGACTGTGAGAGAGAGAGATTGGGAGTGTGAGAGAGAGAGACTGGGAGTGTGAGAGAGAGAGAGATTGGGAGTGTGAGAGAGAGAGACTGGGAGTGAGAGAGAGAGAGATTGGGAGTGTGAGAGAGAGAGATTGGGAGTGTGAGAGAGGGAGAGATTGGGAGTGTGAGAGAGAGAGAGATTGGGAGTGTGTGAGAGAGAGATTTGGGAGTGTGAGAGAGAGAGATTGGGAGTGAGAGAGAGAGAGATTGGGAGTGTGAGAGAGAGAGAGATTGGGAGTGAGAGAGAGAGAGAGATTGGGAGTGTGAGAGAGAGATTGGAAGTGTGAGAGAGAGAGATTGGGACTGTGAGAGAGAGAGATTGGGAGTGTGAGAGAGAGAGACTGGGAGTGTGAGAGAGAGAGAGATTGGGAGTGTGAGAGAGAGAGACTGGGAGTGAGAGAGAGAGAGATTGGGAGTGTGAGAGAGAGAGATTGGGAGTGTGAGAGAGGGAGAGATTGGGAGTGTGAGAGAGAGAGAGATTGGGAGTGTGTGAGAGAGAGATTTGGGAGTGTGAGAGAGAGAGATTGGGAGTGAGAGAGAGAGAGATTGGGAGTGTCAGAGAGAGATTGGGAGTGTGAGAGAGAGAGATTGGGAGTGTGTGAGAGAGAGATTGGGAGTGTGTGAGAGAGAGACTGGGAGTGTGTGAGAGAGAGACTAGGAGTGTGAGAGAGAGATTGGGAGTGTGAGAGAGAGAGAGATTGGGAGCGTGAGAGAGAGAGAGATTGGGAGTGTGAGAGAGAGAGATTGGGAGTGAGAGAGAGAGAGAGATTGGGAGTGTGAGAGAGAGAGACTGGGAGTGTGTGAGAGAGAGACTGGGAGTGTGAGAGAGAGATTGGGAGTGTGAGAGAGAGAGACTGGGGAGAAAGAGGAGAGAGACTGGGGAGAGAGAGAGAGAATGGGGAGATAGAGAGAGAGAGAGAGAGAGAGACTGAGGGGGAGAGAGAGAGCGACTGAGGGGTGAGAGAGAGAGAGATGTGGAGAGAGAGAGGGAGAGACTGGGGAGATAGAGAGAGAGAGACTGAGGGGGGAGAGAGAGAGCGACTGAGGGGGAAAGAGGGAGACTGGGGGAGAGAGAGAGATGGGGGAGAGAAAGAGAGAGAGCAGAGAGACGGGGGAGAGAGAGGAGAGAGACTGGGGAAAGAGAGAGAGAGAATGGGGAGAGAGAGAGAGAGGGAGACTGAGGGAGAGAGAGAGAGAGACTGGGGGAGAGAGACGGGGAGAGAGAGAGAGAGACTGGGGGAGAGAGAGAGAGATGGGCGAAGGGAGAGAGAGACTGGGGAGAGAGAGAGAGACTGGGGAGATAAAGAGAGAGAGCGAGAGAGCGACGGGGAGAGAGAGAGAGACCGGGGGGTGGGAGGGAGAGAGAGAGAGAGACTGAGGGGAGAGAGAGAGAGATGGGGAGAGAGAGAGACTTGGCGGGAGAGGGAGAGAGTGGAGGGAGAGGGAGAGAGTGGGGGAGAGAGAGAGAGAGAGAGACTGGGGGGAGAGGGAGAGAGTTGGGGAGAGAGAGACAGAGACTGGGGGGAGAGAGAGACTGGGGGAGAGAAAGACTGGAGGGGAGAGAGAGAGAGACTGGGGGGAGAGAGAGACTGGGGAGAGAGAGACTGGAGGAGAGAGAGAGAGACTGGGGGGAGAGAGAGAGACTGGGGGAGAGAGAGAGACTGGGGGGAGAGAGAGAGACTGGGGGGAGAGAGAGAGACTGGGGGGGAGAGAGAGAGACTGGGGGGAGAGAGAGAGACTGCGGGGAGAGAGAGAGACTGGGGGAGAGAGAGAGACTGGGGGGAGAGAGAGAGACTGGGGGGGAGAGAGATAAACTGGGGGGAGAGAGAGTGCGACTGAGGGGGGAGAGAGAGAGACGGGGAGAGAGAGAGAGAGAGAGAATGGGGAGATAGAGAGAGAGACTGAGGGGGAGAGAGAGAGACTTGGGGGGAGAGGGAGAGAGTGGAGGGAGAGGGAGAGAGTGGGGAGAGAGAGAGAGAGAGACTGGGGGGAGAGGGAGAGAGTTGGGGAGAGAGAGACAGAGACTGGGGGGAGAGAGAGACTGGGGGAGAGAAAGACTGGAGGGGAGAGAGAGAGAGACTGGGGGGAGAGAGAGACTGGGGAGAGAGAGACAGGAGGAGAGAGAGAGAGACTGGGGGGAGAGAGAGAGACTGGGGGGAGAGAGAGAGACTGGGGGAGAGAGAGACTGGTGGGAGAGGGAGAGACTGGGGGGGAGAGAGAGAGACTGGGGGGAGAGAGAGAGACTGCGGGGAGAGAGAGAGACTGGGGGGAGAGAGAGAGACTGGGGGGAGAGAGAGAGACTGGGGGGAGAGAGAGAGACTGGGGGGGAGAGAGAGAGAGACTGGGGAGGAGAGAGAGAAACTGGGGGGAGAGAGAGTGCGACTGAGGGGGAGAGAGAGAGACGGGGATAGAGAGAGAGAAACTCCGGGATCGGAGAAACTCGGACAAACACCGGGCCGGGCGGGGACCAGGGCAGAAACCCGGAGAGAGAGCAAGCCCGGGGCCCGAAACCCGAGAAACTCCGGGGTCGGAGAAACTCGGACAAACACCGGGCCGGGACGGGACTGCACAGCCGAGCCGAGGGGCTGGGACCAGAGCAGAAACAGCCTGAGACCGACGCGAGGAGAGAGAGGAAAACTCCGGGTCCGGAGGAAAAAAGCTATACCTAGATCTACCTAAATTTAGTTAACCTAGAAAAAGAACAACAAACCCGAAGAAAAAAAAAGAAAAAAAGAAAAAAAAAAAAAAAAAGAAAGAAAGAAAAAAAAAAGGAATAGAAACCAGAGAGAAACGATAAACAACCCGAACCAGGAACCTGTGAGAGAGAGAGAGAGAAACTTTTAAGAGCAGCTATATCAAAGATGAACCCCTGAAAAACTCTCAATTTTGGACCTAAAAGTGGGATAAGGTGGAACACGACACAAAAAAGAGAAAAAAAGTTATCTACCTGAGACAAAACAAACGACTACAATGAGCAGGGAAATGAAATATCCTGAGCAATGCACAAAAAATAAAGCAAAGGAAAAACACAAGGACATAACACTAAAAAGTAACCCAGAGGTCCTCTACGTTGACTATACCACACACAAAGGGATTAAGACGAAGAACAACCTCATATTCTACACCGACTCCATTCCCTCATGGAAGGAGACTTTACAAAAATACTACGCATACGTCTCCAGCGAAGGTATTGGCAGTGGAGGCAGACTGAAAATATGTAAAGATGGAAATCTAGATAAAGATGACCCCCTGCTAACCATAAGCTACTACAACAAAAAAGGAAAGATCATGATACAGGGGAATGTAGAAAGTCTGGACTCCTTCGAAAAGGAATTCCCCCAGCTGAAAACTAAGGCAGACACAAATAGGACCAATGGACAGGAGGCAAAAGAGAATCGAACAGAGGATGATGAGAGCCAAGCGGAGGAAGAAGAAGAGAGTCCAGCAGAGACACACACCTCCCTGACCATCTCCACCCCCCCCACACCTCTCAACGCAAACAAACTGCTGAAAGAGAGTCTGTCCAAACTAGAACTCGAATTCAACGAATACAGAGAAACACAGACCAAGAACTGGACGGAGGAATTCAAACAGCTGAAAATGGAAAACGAGTCCACCATCCACAATCTGAGAAAGACCGTAGAGGAACAAATAAATAAGATCCAAGAACTCCATACCCAACTAAACAAAATGACGGAGGCCGTAGAAAGGCTCAGCAGGCAACACAAACCTCTTAAGGTCCAAAAAACAACACACACAAGGACACAGAACCCGTCGGATGCCACCCCACACGAGGACACACCGAAAGCCACAAACCCCGCTCCTGCCACACAGCTCACCACAGAAACCCAGCCAACAACCAGCCCTCAGTCGAGTCCTGCCCAGACTACCGCTACCCAGTCCTCAGCACACAGGGACGCAGAACCCGTCACGATGCCCCCCCACACGAGGACACACCGAAAGCCTCAAACCCGCTCGCTCCTGCCACACAACATATCCCAGAAACCCAGCCAACAACCAGCCATCAGTCGAGTCCTGCCCAGACTACTGCTACCCAGTCTGAAAAACCAGCCCCTCAGGCGGTCCTGCTGACCGACTCCAACGGAAAGTTTCTGGACCCCCAGAGGCTGTTCCCAGGTCATCAAGTCCTGAAAAAATGGTTGCAGCAACACAGAACATGCAATGAAGATCCTGAACAAAGAATCCCTTGGAAGCCCCAAATGGCTTGTGATCCACACAGGCACAAACGACCTACGCACCCTACGGGAAGGCACTGCTAGGGCGGTGAGCAGGATGGCGGAAAAGGCCAGCAAGGAATTCCCCGAGGCGCGGATCGTGATCTCCACACTACTGCCCAGAAAGGACACCCCAGCCTATATAATCCACAACACCAACAGGGAGATCGACACGAGATGTTCTGTCTTCCCCAACGTCTACCTGGCCCATCATCCAAACATCAACACAAGGGACCTCTATGACGAAATACATCTACTCAAACAGCGGATGTGGGTCTTTGCAAAAAACCTCATAAACACTGCCAAAAGACGCAGCCCTCCCACCCCCTCTACCATTGGGAGCCGTAACCCAAACAGGACCACCAATGTCCCCCACCCCCCTTTACAAAACCAACAACAGAACCCAAGACCCCCCTCTAGACCACAGACTGTAGACCAAGAACTGAGAAAGATCATGACGATGCTGAACAGCCTGATAGAAAGCCGGAGAAATTATTAATATTGTTATTTATCATTATCATTATTGTTATCTTTCAGTATTATTACTACTATTAGATAGATATATGTGCATGCCTCATGAAATTTATACTAAATCATCATTTAGCATTATAGAAAATAGTGTTTCCACACTCATCCCACAAAATAGGTCCATTTTATTTCGTTTTATTGAACTATATAAAGCGTTCTTTCCACATAAGCTGCTGGAATATCCAGGGCCTCCGCTCCTCAACTTTTGGGATGAAGAGTACAGACCCTGAATTCCTAAAAGCTATAAAAGACATTGATATAATTGTGTTAACAGAAACATGGTGCCAAAAGGACATGCCGACCCACTGTCCCCCAATGTACCATGAAATTATTGTGCCTTCAGTAAAGAACATTAAGACACGCAAGGGCAGAACCTCCGGGGGAATCCTGGTGTGGTATAAAGGAGAACTGAACAAACACATCTCACCGATAACAGGGAAAATCACACGTATGGCTAAAATTAGATAAAAATATAGGAATAGAAAAAAACGATGTTTACTTATGTGCGATCTACATACCTCCAATAGAATCGCCATATTTTGAAGAGGAGATATTTGACACTCTCCACATGGAAATCAGCCATTTCCAGGCCCAAGGAAAGGTGCTACTATGTGGGGACCTAAATGCAAGGACAGGATGTGAACCTGACTTCATAGACCCACAGGGCAACAACCATGTGTTTGGCCAGACCCCTCTATATGTCACACCAGCCATCGCAAACCACAACCTCGATTGTGAAATAAATAAAAGCGGTAGGGAGGTAGTGCAACTCTGCCGAGCCTTAGGCCTGTACATAGTTAACGGTAGGTTCAGAGGGGACTCTTAGGGAGACTCACATATTCCTCAACTCTGGGTCTAGTGTGGTGGATATATCTTGGGTCTGGAGTGGCTGGATTATACCAATCACTGACCTGGACCCTGCGATATCAACGCATTCACTGTCAGGCAGCAATCCCCTCTCTCAGACCATAACCAAATAAATGTGTACCTTAAACTTTCTGCCCAAACTACAGACACAAAAAGGAACCCAGTAAGCTAATAAGAATACAGATGGACAGAGTGGGAAATCATCAGACAGCAGATAAATTCACCTGATCTCACAAGTAAATTTCAAAATTTAAGAAAATCTATATGAGATCACCAGAGATGGGTAAACATGGCCATAGAGGATATAAGATAGGAATCTTTCATGAGGCAGCTGTAAAAGAGACCTCGTGAAACAGAAGAGGAAGAGTCACAAAAGACCAAAAGTAAAAATAAGAAATGGTTTGACCACGAATTGCAAAAATGCAGAAATGCCAGAATACAAAAAGCAGAAAAAACTATCAGACCTAAGATAGAATCGCCAACCAAACAATCGGACCTACGTACTAGATACAATGAAACCCTCAAAGATATAAACACACCATTAGGAACAAAACTATACCCACAAAATACTAGAAGAAATTGAAAACTCCACCAACCCAAAACAATTCTGGGAAATGTGGAATAACCTGAGTACAACACAATTGCAAGCATTACCAATCCAAGATGGCGACATCTGGAGAACACATTTTGAAAACCTCTACAAAGACATCCCAATAACGAAACAAACCCAAGTCAACATCAGGTCACAGAAAAACTCCACACATTAGAAGCAACAATCAAAGACAACCAAAACCCTCTAGACTCCCAATCACATGGAAAGAAATGGCCACAAAAACAAAATCTCTCCACCTAAAGAAAGCCTGTGGCCCAGACAACATCAAAAATGAAATGCTCAAGTTCAGCAATATGGAGATGCAGGGTGCGGTACTCAAATTATTCAACATCATCATATTACGTTCAGGCTGTTTTCCCGATATCTGGTGCCAAGGACTAATCTCCCCCATATATAAAAGCGGAAACAAATCAGACCCAAATAACTACCGCGGCATCTGTGTCAACAGTTGTCTAGGGAAGTTATTCTGCAGTATTCTAAATAGTAGATTACTTGATTTTCTTAACAAACATAATATCCTCAGAAAAAACCAAATAGGCTTTCTTCCAAAACACCGCACCGCCGACCATATCTATACCCTTCACACCCTCATTGAAAAACATATACACCAAACAAAAAATGGGAAAATATTCGCCTGTTTCATCGACTTCAAGAAAGCCTTTGACTCTATATGGCACGAAGGGCTCTATTATAAACTTCTTCAATGTGGAATAGGGGGCAAAGTCTATGACCTTATTAAATCAATGTATCTGAAAAACAAATGCGGGGTCAAAATTGGAGACAAACGCACCGATTTCTTCACCCAGAGAAGAGGCGTCCGGCAGGGCTGCAATTTGAGCCCGACCCTGTTCAACATATACATAAATGAATTAGCAGACATGCTGGAGCAAAGCGAGTCACCAGGTCTCCGTCTCCTAGATGGAGAAGTGAAATCCCTGTTCTATGCGGACGACCTGGTTCTGCTGTCTCCCACAGAACAGGGATTACAGCAACAACTAGACCTACTCGACAAATACTGCCAAAATTGGGCTCTAACAGTAAATCTAAAGAAAACCAACATCATGATTTTTCAAAAAGGCCCAGATGTCAGGAAAACAAATACCAGTTTACCCTCAGTGATACCACTATAGGACACACTATGAGCTACACCTACCTTGGTCTAACTATTACAGCATCAGGGAGCTTCAGCATAGCAGTGAATGCACTAAAAGAAAAAGCCCGAAGAGCCCTATATGCAATAAAAAGAAAATTCTACAACATCCAAATCCCAATCAAAATCTGGCTCAAAATATTTGACAGCATAATCCTGCCCATTGCACTGTACGGTAGTGAAGTATGGGGCCCGCTAAATCACCAAAGCTACACTAAATGGGAAAAACATACAATAGAAGCCCTACATGCAGAATTCTGCCGAAGCATCCTTCGCACCCAAAGGAAAACGCCAACAAATGCATGCAGAGCCGAACTAGGCAGATACCCACTGATAATAAACATCCAAAAACGAGCACTAAACTTCCTAAATCACCTCAAATCTAGCTCCCCAGACACCCTTCATTTCAAAGCCTTTCAGACCCAAGAGCTAAACCCAGAAAAGAGTCCCCTGAGTCAGCTGCTACGGAAACTAAGTACTCAGCCGGACCCTGACCAGCCCCAGACCAACACAGCCGCCCAAACACCAATCCGAGTGAACCAAATCATTAAAAAATGCAAAGAAACCTACCTGGAACATTGGAACAAAATAACCAAAAGCCAAAGCAGATTAGAATGTTACCGGGCCCTAAAAAGAGAATATAAACTGGCAGACTACCTCACGACCATCAGAGACACAAAACAGAGACAGACCCTCACCAGGTACAGACTAAGCGACCACCAACTGGAAATTGAAAAAGGCAGATACAAGAAATCCTGGCAGCCTAGAGAGAATAGAATATGCGATCAATGTCTGGCTGGCGAGGTTGAAACAGAAATGCATTTCCTCCTAAAATGCGAAAAATTCAACACATCAAGAAACATATTATTCAACAAGCTAAGCCAAACAACCCCAGATTTCAAGGAATTGGATGATCTGTCAAAATTGAGATTAGTCCTAGGAGAAGGAGACAGACCATACCTTGGGGCCAAATATGTAACAACATGTCACAACCTGAGGACTGTTTAAAATTAAGACTGTTTAAAATTAATATTGAACGTACCAAATGAAGTACAAAGACTGTTTAAAATTAATATTGTTTAAAAGTAATATTGTATGTACCCAACAAATGTCAAATCGATTGACACCTACAGAATGTTGGAAAACTGTACCTTTTTGCTATGTAAGCTTTGGCAATATGGTTCTCTGTAAACTTTCATGCCAATAAAGCATTTTAATTGAATTGGAATTGGAATTGGAATTGGAGAGAGAGAGAATGGGGAGATAGAGAGAGAGAGACTGAGGGGGAGAGTGAGAGACTGGGGGAGAGAGAGAGAGACTGGGAGAGAGAGAGAGAGACTGGGGGAGAGAGAGAGAGATGGGAGCGAGAGGGCGAGAGAGAGTAGAGAGACTGGGGGAGAGAGAGGAGAGAGACTGGGGAGAGAGAGAGAGAGACTGGGGGAGAGAGAGAGAGACTGGGGAGAGAGAGAGACTGGGGGGGAAGAGAGAGAGAGAGACTGTGGGAGAGAGAGGAGAGAGACTGGGGAGAGAGAGAGAGAGAGACTGGGGAGAGAGAGAGGGAGAGACTGCGGGAGAGAGATGGGAGAGAGAGAGAGAGACTGGGAGACAGAGAGAGAGAGAGAGAGCGACTGGGGGGGGAAGAGAGAGTGACTGGGGGGGAAGAGAGAGCGACTGGGGGAAGAGAGAGCGACTGGGGGGGAAGAGAGAGCAACTGGGAGGGGGAAGAGAGAGCAACTGGGGGGAAGAGAGAGCGACTGGGGGGGGGAAGAGAGAGCGACTGGGGGAGGGAAGAGAGAGCGACTGGGGGAGGGAAGAGAGAGCGACTGAGGGGGGAAGAGAGAGCGACTGGGGCT